>NW_013533294.1:57643-63646 GCF_000836235.2 Papilio xuthus | reverse complement strand
TTATCGCGGGGCCGCGAGGAAGAAAACCTCTATAAAAAATTACCCTAATCCCAAGCTTTGTCGCCCGGCGAAGGGATGAATCGTTGGAGGGAGTCCAGCGACTAGGGCGTCAACACCGGGGGGGGGTTCTAAGGGGAAAAATAAAAAAAATGGACATGACGAACAAAGATAAAACTACCCGGGAGGGTCCCGCTTGCGGGGAATCCCTTGGTGGGTCGGACAGCCGGCCCATCGGCCCCATTGTATACGGGGGGGCCATTCGCCATGTGAGGGAAGGAGGGTTAGGTTTGGAGGGAGGCGAGAGCGAGAGGAGACTATCCGACTCAGAATCGGACAGCAGGAGTTCGATGGTGAGCGTATCTAGCCGCTTCGGGTCCATGGAGTCCCTGGACCACGACGGCCCGGGAAGGTATTGGAGAGAAGGCCGCGGCCAGAAGCGGCCTAGAGACCTAGAGCTGAGTGGCAGCTCTACGGACACCCCCGCTAAGGGCGTTCATAAAAGGAGAGGACGAGGTCGTCCACCAACTACCGGGGAATACGTCGGCCTGGCGGCCGCGAAAGAGTCCCTGCGTAAGGCGACAGAGGCGGAGATTAGGGCGCGAGCCGAGGCGGAGATGCTGGAGTCGGTGTTGGAAGCCCGCAGGACTCGCTCTGCCCTGACCTCGGCCGGACCATCGCTCGGCCCGAGAACCGCGGAGAACGATGAAGACGATACGGCGACCACCGTCCTCCAACGGATCGGGGCCAGCCTCGAAGTAGTGGAAAAGGTGGCCAAGAAGTCATCTAACCTGAAGGGGACGTTTGTGCGCGCACTACACGACGCTGTTAACGCCATAAAAGAAGACGTCGCTGGCCTCGCGCAGAGGTCGATATCGGAGGAGACGCGTGCCTTGCAGGCCGACAACACCCGCCTGCAAGCCGAGATGATCAGCCTCCGCAAAGAGCTGGCTGATATACGACAAGAAATGGAGAAGGTGCGGAAACAGGGTTCCGCAAATACCTTCATGGATGTGACGATGGAGGCCGTCCCTGTCCGGTCTCCAAAACAACAACAACAACCACAAGAAGACCCCTCTCTAGAGGACATCTGCCGTACTGTCATGGTCCAGGTGGGCGGCATGCTCAATGCCCGTCTGGCTTCCCTAGAGGACCGGCTGCTGCCGGAAAGAAACCTGAGACCACCTTTGGCGTCAGATAAGAAAAAGGAGACCCGCACGTACGCAACCGCGACGGCGAAGTCCACACCCGCGCCCCCTCCGGGTGCTCGGGATACGGATGGGATAAAGGCACCCCCGATGCCAGCTCAGCCCGGTCCCAGTGGACTCACGCGCCAAGCGCCCACTGCGCCGCTCAAGAAGAACAAGAGCAAAGGTTCCAAAAAAGGAACAAAGAAGAAGAAGAAGACCCGGCCGCCGATGGGCGAGAATACAAAATCCTCCCCCGTCGCCCCTGCAACATCTTCCAATTCAGTTCCTCCCCGTCCCCCTAATCCGGACGCGCTTGAGGAGGACTGGACAACCGTAGGAAGAAACGGAAAGGCGCAACGGCACAAGTCGAAAGCGGCCCCCGTGCAGGCACCTACATCTGCGCCTGCACCGCCGCCGCAGAGATTAAAAGTGCCCCGAAGCTCTGCAGTTGTCGTGACGCTTACCGAAGCGGCAATTAATAAGGGGCTAACATACAGCGGCGTCCTTAAGGAGGCGAAATCAAAACTGGACTTAAAGGAGACAATTGGCGTTGAAGCAGTACAATTTCGTCGGGCGGTCACCGGGGCTACTATTATTCGCATCCCCGGTGCCACCAGCGCTTCGAAGGCTGATGTCCTGGCGCAGAAGCTCCAAGAGCTCTACCGCGACAACGACATCAAGGTCACCAGACCGGAGAAGTTAGTTGATGTCAAAATTGAAGGTCTGGACGACTCAACTACACCGGACGAGGTCAAAGACGCCATTCTGAAAAAAGGGGCATGCACCGGAGACCAGGTCCGAACCGGCCGACTCCGCCAGAACAGATCGGGGCTGTTCGACATCTGGGCCCAGGTTCCTGTTGCAGCAGCGAAGAAGCTGACGACGGGCCGCTTCTTGGTGGGCTGGGTGGCTGCTAAAGTCACCGTTGGCAGACCCAGGGAGTTACGTTGCTACCGCTGCCTGCAACAGGGCCATGTGGCGAGCCGCTGCGACGCGGAGGACCGTAGCCGGCTCTGCTACAAATGCGGACAGGAGGGCCACAAAGCCGCGTCTTGCCCGTCGCAACCGAATTGCATCTTGTGTACGGCGGCGGGCAAGGATGCCAAACACCGGCTGGGGAGTCTTAAATGCTCGGCGCCCAGAAAGACGGTCCCTAGGAGAGCGCTAACGGACGTAGCACGCAGCGCGCCCCCACCGAGCGGGGAAGAAATGGAGATAGCGGAAGTCGTCCAAAATTAGTATGGCCCTAAGACTTCTTCAAACAAACCTTAACCACTGCGCCAGAGCCCAGGATCTGTTTATCCAAAGCCTGGCGCAGTGGTCAATAGATCTAGCGGTGGTGTCCGAACCGTATCTGGTTCCGGACAGAAGCAATTGGATAGGGGACCTCGAACATCTTGTCGCGTTATACACAGGCGACCACCCCCCAATTGCCTCGGTGAAGAAAGCAAGAGGTTGTGTAGGTGCCAAATTTCCCGGAATGGTGTTGATTGGCGTGTATTTCTCTCCCAATCGTTCGCTGTCGGACTTCGAGGCGTATTTGGAAGAAGTCAGCTCCCTTGTTCGTTGGGGAAGACCGCTCGGAGTCGTCATAGCCGGGGACTTAAACGCTAAGTCGAGAGCCTGGGGATCTTCTGTCTCTGACAGCCGCGGCGAGATTCTACTAGCATGGATGGCGCAACATGACCTGACGCCACTGAACACCGGCTCAGAACACACCTGCGTGCGCATGCAGGGTGGGTCCGTCGTGGACATCACCTTCGCGAGTCCCGCCCTGGCATGTCGCGTGCAGAACTGGGAAGTGCTGACCGAGGTGGAAACATTATCAGACCATCGCTACATCCGGTTCGACATTCTCCCCTCGTCAGCACCCCCGATCAGTCGGAGCACTGTCACTCCCCCAGAGTTAGGAAAGATATGGTCATTAAGATCGTTGGACCGAGAGGCTGCAGAACTCGCCGCCATAGTGGGGACGTGGTCCCAAGGAATGGAGGGAAAAGGCGTCGACGACGGTGCGCAATGGCTTGGCGAAGTTCTGGCGCACATCTCAGACTGCGCCATGAGTAAAGTTCGGCCGTCGCCGCGACGACGTAATCGAGTGTACTGGTGGTCGGACAACCTTTCGCAGTTGCGCTCTGCCTGTGTGCTTGCCCGCCGCCGGTACACCCGATACAGAAGAAGACGCCCCGGATGGGAAGAGTCTGAGGAACGGCGTATCTACACCGAGTACCAAGACGCCAAAAAGACCCTTCGGTGTGAGATTACTGCCGCCAAAGACCTGGCCTGGGAGGAGTTTTTGACCACTCTAGAGGTGGACCCATGGGGCCGGCCGTACAAGCTTGTTATGAGCAAGCTGCGTCCCTGGGCTCCACCCCTCACCTCTACTCTAGATCCGGCACTTTTAACATCTATAGTGTCGACGCTCTTCCCTCCCAGCGCCCACAATACCGGACTTGACTTTCCCGACTCGGTACCTCCCGGTTCTGTCCCGGGGGTGTCCGAGTCGGAAATAAACTCGGCGAAGACGAAAGTGCAGAGCAAGCGCACAGCCCCAGGTCCCGACGGGATACACGGGAGGGTGCTTGCTCTGTCACTCAATCACGGACTAGACGAACAGATCAAAACATTGCTTACCATGTGTCTGGAGGAAGGCAAGTTCCCGTCGAAGTGGAAAACGGGAAGGCTGGTCCTGCTGAGGAAACCCGGGAAACCGGAGAACTCCCCGTCGGCGTATCGCCCGATTGTTCTACTTGATGAGGCCGGCAAGTTGCTAGAGAGGGTGATTGCCGGTCGCATCAACGACCATCTATCCTCAGCAGGGCCAGACTTGGCCGACACCCAATATGGGTTCAGACGACAGCGTTCGACGATAGACGCCATCTCCAAACTTCGGAGTATCTGTGAAGAGGCGCGATCTCAGGGCAGGGTAACGATAGCGGTGTCGCTTGACATTGCTAACGCGTTCAATACCCTGCCCTGGGACAGTATAATGGCGGGACTAGTACACCACCAGGTCCCCCCATATCTCAGACGAATTATTGGTTGCTACCTGCGGGATAGGAGGATCCTATTTCCCACCCAAACTGGCTGGGAAAATTTCAACATCTCTTGCGGCGTTCCACAGGGGTCGGTCCTAGGGCCGCTCCTGTGGAACATTGGCTATAACGCGGTGCTGCGGGGAGTGTTAGTCCGTGGAGTGCAGCTCCTGTGCTACGCGGATGACACACTCGTCGTAGCCACAGGCGCCGACTTCAGAGAGGCCAAGCTGCGGGCCACTGCCGGGGCTTCACATGTCTCGGCAAAGATCCGTAGTTTGGGCCTGAGGGTCGCCCTCGACAAGTCGGAGGCGATTTACTTCCCCGGCAATAGAAGACCGCCCCAATCGGGGCTCGAAATTATAGTTGGAGGCACACCGATTCCGATTCGAGGCAGTATTAAATATCTAGGGCTTACCCTCGATTCGAGGTGGAACTTTAGGCCACACTTCGCTGAATTGGCTCCGAAGCTCGACGCTACAGCTGCGGCTTTAAGCCGCATCCTTCCCAACGTCGGTGGTCCGAGCTCCAAGCGCCGCCTCCTATTCGCGGGAGTGCTGAGGTCGAAGGCCCTATACGGATGTCCGGTTTGGGCCAACGACCTCTGCGCCCAGAATAGGGCGATGCTCCGGCGGTCGCAGCGTGCTGTGGCAATCAGGGTCGCGAGGGCATACCGTACGGTGTCGTACGATGCCGGGTGTGTCATCGCGGGCCTACTGCCATGGCACCTGGACGCGGCCGCCCTAGCGTCGGTCTACTGGCGAAGAGCTGGTAGACGGGAAGAAGACGAAGAACCGTCACTGGACGAGATGAAAGCATGGAGAGTCCGCGCCCAAAACAGGGCGATGGACAGATGGAAGGAAGAGTTAGGGTCCTGCAGGGCCGGGTCGTGGACGGTGGACGCGATCCGCCCGAAACTGCGGGAATGGGTGAACAGGCGGTGGGGGCACCTCTCCTACCGGCTGGTGCAGATGCTGTCTGGCCACGGCTGTTTTGGCAAGTATCTGCACCAAATTGCCGGTAGGGAACTTACACCTAGGTGTCACCACTGCCCTGAAACCCACGACTCCGTCGCCCACACACTATTCGAATGTCCGGCATGGGAAGCCGAGAGGCGACCCATCGCCAATAGTACTGGTATTGACGCGTTGTCACTTACGGAGGTCATCTCCAAGATCCTCCAAACCGAGGGGTCGTGGAAGGCGTTCCACGATTTCTCGGAGCACGTGATGGCCATTAAGGAGAACGCTGAAAGGGAGCGTGAGGCCGATCCGGCATCCGCTCCACTCCGGCGAAGAAGAGCAGGTCGGCGCCGACGGGTATTTATTCGCCAGGCGTAGGCTTTGCGCATGTAGGAGAATTTATATTTACAAGTGTTATATTTATGTTTTATATTTATATATTCGATATTCATATAATTATTTGTAGATATAGACTATAAGGTGTTAGTGTTGTTATATTGTTATTGTTATTATTATCATTATTATTACTGTTACTTTATATACAAACACTAAATGTTAAGGAGAAATTATTTATTATTTATTTATTATTCATTTACTTTATACACTTGTTGTTACTGTTATGTTTAATGAATAAATAATGAATGCATGGAGCGCTGTACACACAGCAGCACGGGTCGAAGTTTTGGTAAAGGCTCAGCTGGTACAGAACGAGACCAAACGTGTAAGGAGGGCCCGAGGGGTTTTAGTGGTTTTTTTTTTTAGGTTAGGTTAGGTTAGGTTAGGTTAGGTTAGGTTAGGTTAGGTTAGGTTAGGTTAGGT
>NW_013533294.1:51289-56363 GCF_000836235.2 Papilio xuthus | reverse complement strand
GGCCTCGCACAGAGGTCGATTTCAGAGGAAACGCGCGCCTTGCAGGCCGACAACACCCGCCTGCAAGCCCAAATGACCAGCCTCCGCCAGGAGCTGTTAGAACTTCGGCAGGAGATGGAGCAGGTGCGAAAACAGGGGTCCGCCAATGCCTGCACGGACGTGACGATGGAGGCCGTCCCTGTCCGGCCCCCGCAACCACGAGCAGAGACCTCCCTGGAGGACATATGTCGGACGGTCATGGTCCAGGTGGGCGGTATGCTAAATGCTCGCCTGGCCTCCCTGGAGGACCGATTGCTGCCGGAAAGGAGCCTTCGACCACCACTGGCGTCGGACAGAAAGAAGGAAGCCCGCTCATTCGCAGATGTGACCGCGAAGCCCACACCCGCACCAGCTTCGGGTGGAACAAGAGCGCCCCCGCTGCCAGCGCAGCCCGGTCCTAGCGGACTTGCGCGCCAAGCGCCCGCTGCGCAGCCCAAGAAGGGCAAGAAGAGCTCCAAAAAGAAGAAGAAGGCCCGGCCACCGATGGGCGAGAACACAAAATCCTCCTCCGTCGCCCCCGTAACATCTTCAAAGGCAGTTCCTTCCCGTCCTCCAAATCCGGACGCGCTGGAGGAGAACTGGACAACTGTAGGAAGGAATGGAAAGGCGCAACGGCACAAGTCGAAGGCGGCCCCCGTGCAGGCACCCACATCTACGCCTGCACCACCGCCGCAGAGACTAAAAGTGCCCCGATGCTCCGCGGTCGTTGTGACGCTTACCGATGCAGCGATCAATAAGGGGCTGACGTACAGCGGCGTCCTTAGGGAGGCGAAGACAAAGCTGGACCTAAAGGAAACAATCGGCGTCGAGGCGGTCCAATTTCGTCGGGCAGTCACCGGGGCCACTATTATTCGAATCCCCGGCGCCACCAGCGCATCGAAGGCCGATGTTCTGGCGCAGAAGCTCCAGGAGCTCTACGGCGACAGCGACATCAAGGTCTCTAGACCGGAAAAATTAGTCGACGTCAAAATCGAGGGTCTGGACGACTCGACAACATCGGAGGACGTTAAAGCAGCCATCCTTAAGAAAAGTGCATGCGCGGGTGACCAGGTCCGAACTGGCCGGCTTCGTCAAAATAGATCGGGCCTGTTTGACATCTGGGCTCAGGTCCCTGTGGCGGCAGCAAAGAAGCTGACGACGGGCCGCTTCTTGGTGGGCTGGGTGGCTGCCAGAGTCACCATTGGCAGACCCAGGGAGTTGCGCTGCTACCGCTGCCTGCAGCAGGGGCATGTGGCGAGCCGCTGCGACGCGGAGGACCGCAGCCGGCTCTGTTACAAATGCGGACAGGAGGGCCACAAGGCCGCGTCTTGCCCATCGCAACCGAGTTGCATCTTATGTACGACAGCGGGCAAGGATGCCAAACACCGACTGGGAAGTCTCAAATGCTCGGCACCCAGAAAGACGGTCCCAAGGAGAGTGATTGCGGACGTAGCACGCAGCGCGCCCCCACCGAGCGGGGAAGAAATGGAGATAGCGGAAGTCGTCCAAAATTAGCATGGCCCTACGACTTCTCCAAACAAACCTCAACCACTGCGCCAGAGCCCAGGATCTGTTTATCCAAAGCTTGGCGCAGTGGTCGATAGATCTTGCGGTGGTATCCGAACCGTACCTGGTCCCGGATAGAAGCAATTGGGTGGGGGACCTCGAACATCTAGTCGCAATATACTCAGGCGGCCACCCCCCAATTGCCTCGGTCAAAAAAGGTAGAGGTTGCGTAGGCGCCAAATTTCCCGGCGTAGTCTTGATAGGAGTATATTTTTCCCCTAATCGTTCGCTGTCGGATTTCGAGGCGTATCTGGAAGAAGTCAGCTCCCTTGTTCGATGGGGAAGACCGCTCGAGGTTGTTGTTGCAGGGGACCTAAACGCTAAGTCTAGAGCCTGGGGTTCCTCCGTTTCTGACAGCCGCGGCGAGGTTCTACTAGCGTGGATGGCGCAACATGACTTGACGCCACTCAACACGGGCTCTACACACACCTGTGTGCGCATGCGGGGCGGGTCCGTTGTAGATGTCGCCCTTGCGAGTCCCGCCCTGGCATGCCGCGTGCAGGACTGGGAAGTGCTGACTGAGGTGGAGACGCTGTCGGACCATCGCTACATCCGGTTCGACATTCTCCCCTCGTCAGCACCCCCGACCAGTCGAAACATTTCCATTCCTCCTGAGATCGGACAAATGTGGTCGTTAAGATCCTTAGACAGAGAGGCAGCAGAACTCGCCACCATAGTAGGGACATGGTCCCAAAGAATTGAAGAAAAAGGCGTCGACGACGGAGTGCAATGGCTTGGCGAGGTTCTGGCACACATCTCAAACTGCGCCATGGTCAAAGTTCGGCCGTCGCCGCGGCGTCCAAATCGAGTGTACTGGTGGTCGGACAACCTTTCGCAGTTGCGCTCTAGCTGCGTGCTTGCCCGCCGCCGGTACACCCGATACCGAAGAAAACGTCGTGGATGGGAGGAGTCGGAGGAACGGCGTCTCTACGCCGCATACCAAGAGGCCAAAAAGGCCCTGCGGTGTGAGATCACCGTCTCCAAAGACCAGGCCTGGGAGGAGTTTCTGAGTACCTTGGAGGTGGACCCATGGGGCCGGCCATACAAGCTCGTAATGAGTAGGTTGCGCCCCTGGACCCCACCTCTTACCTCTACCTTGGACCCGGCACTTATAACATCTATAGTGTCGACACTCTTCCCTCCCAGCGCCCTTTATACCGGATTTGACTTTCCCGACTCGATACCTCCCGGTTCTGTCCCGGGGGTATCCGAGTCGGAAATACTCTCGGCTAAGACGAAAGTGCAGAGCAAGCGCACTGCCCCAGGTCCCGACGGGATACACGGGAGGGTGCTTGCTCTGTCACTCAATCACGGACTAGACGAACAACTCAAAACATTGCTTACCATGTGTCTGGAGGAAGGCAAATTCCCGTCGAAGTGGAAAACGGGAAGGCTGGTCCTGCTGAGGAAACCCGGGAAACCGGAGAACTCCCCGTCGGCGTATCGCCCGATTGTTCTGCTTGATGAGGCCGGCAAGTTGCTGGAGAGGGTGATTGCCGGTCGCATCAACGACCATCTATCCTCAGCAGGGCCAGACTTGGCCGACACCCAATTTGGGTTCAGGAGGCATCGTTCGACGATAGACGCCATATCCAAGCTTCGGGGCATCTGTGAAGAGGCGAAATCTCAGGGCAGGGTAACGATAGCGGTGTCGCTCGACATTGCTAATGCTTTCAATACCCTGCCCTGGGACAGTATAATGGCGGGACTAGAACACCACCGCGTCCCCCTGTACTTGCGGCGAATTATCTCCTCCTATCTGCGGGACAGGAAGATCGTGTTCCCCACGCAAAATGGCTGGGAGAATTATAACATCTCGTGCGGAGTTCCACAGGGGTCGGTCCTAGGGCCGCTCCTGTGGAACGTTGGCTATGACGCGGTGCTGCGGGGAGTGTTAGTCCGTGGGGTGCAGCTCCTGTGCTACGCGGACGACACGCTCGTTGTGGCAACTGGCACCGACTTTAGGGAGGCCAAACTGCGGGCCACTGCCGGGGCCTCACACGTCTCGGCAAAGATCCGTAGTTTGGGCCTGAGGGTCGCCCTTGACAAGTCGGAGGCGATTTACTTCCCCGGCAACAGAAGACCGCCCCAATCGGGGCTTGAAATCATAGTTGGAGGTACACCGATTCCCATTCGAGGCAGTATTAAGTATCTAGGTCTTACCCTCGATTCGAGGTGGAGCTTCAGACCACATTTCGTCGAATTGGCCCCAAAGCTCGATGCCACGGCTGCGGCTTTAAGCCGCATCCTCCCTAACATCGGTGGCCCGAGCTCTAAGCGCCGCCTCCTATTCGCGGGAGTGCTGAGGTCGAAGGCCCTATACGGATGTCCGGTTTGGGCCAACGACCTCTGCGCCCAGAATAGGGCGATGCTTCGGCGGTCGCAGCGTGCTGTGGCGATCAGGGTCGCGAGGGCATACCGCACGGTATCATTCGATGCTGTGTGTGTCATCGCGGGCCTATTGCCATGGCACCTGGACGCGGCCGCCCTGGCGTCGGTCTACTGGCACAGAGCTAGTAGGCGGGAAGAGGGAGAACAACCATCCTCGGAAGAAATGAAAGAATGGAGAGTCCGCGCCCAAAATAGACAGATGGAAGGAAGAGCTAGGGTCCGCCAGGGCCGGGTCGTGGACGGTGGACGCGATCCGCCCGAGACTGCGGGACTGGGTGAATAGGCGGTGGGGTCACCTCTCCTACCGGCTGGTGCAGATGCTGTCTGGCCACGGCTGTTTTGGCAAGTATCTGCACCAAATTGCCGGTAGGGAACCAACACCGAGGTGTCACCACTGCCCTGAAACCAACGACTCCGTCGCCCACACGATTTTCGATTGTCCGGCATGGGAAGCCGAGAGGCGACCCATCGCCAATAGTACTGGAATTGACGCGTCGTCACTCGCGGAGGTCATCTCCAAGATCCTCCAATCCGAGGAGTCGTGGAAGGCGCTCCACGATTTCTCGGAGCACGTGATGGCCACCAAGGAGAATGCTGAAAGGGAACGTGAGGCCGACCCGGCATCCGCCCCTCTCCGGCGAAGAAGAGCAGGTCGGCGCCGACGGATATTTATTCGCCAGGCGTAGGTTTGCACATTTTGGAGAATTTATACATATTTACAAATGTTATATTTATGTTTTATATTTTATATTTAATATTTATATAACTATCTGTAGATATATACTGTAAGGTGCTAGTGTTGTTATATTGTTATTGTTATTGTTATTGTTATTATTATTATTACTATTACTTTACTTTATATACAAACACTTAATGTTAAGGAGAATTATTTATTATTTATTTATTACTCATTTACCTTATACACTTGTTGTTTAATGTTGTGTTTAATGAATAAATAATGAATATGGAGAGCTGTACACACAGCAGCACGGGTCGAAGTTCTGGTAAAGGCTCAGCTGGTACAGAACGAGACCAAACGTGTAAGGAGGGCCCGAGGGGTTTTAGTGGGTATGGCCGAACGACTTTAGGCGAGTCCCAC
>NW_013533294.1:45751-51045 GCF_000836235.2 Papilio xuthus | reverse complement strand
CCTCGTGGTGCACCCTGGAAACTCCCCACCTTCTGTGGGGAGGCTAACAACCGGCCGGGGGGGGAATTCCGCGGGGCTATACCGGACAGGGCCACCCATACCGGGCAGGCCCGCGGAACGACGGTGGATCCGTAGGGTCGTGGTAGGGCGGGTCTCCAAGACCTGCGGCGCGGCAGGGCAGGTCAACCCGGCCACCCTGTCGGGCAATCGACGAGGATGTGTGGCAGCACAATAACTTGCAGTGGACTTCGGTCGGTGTATGGCGGCCTCTATGGCTCGCGGCGCGGCAGGGTCGGTCAACACGGCCACCCTGTCGGGCAAAGGACGAGGACGTGCAGCAGCACGGTAAACTGCTGAGGACTTCGGTCGGAGGACGGCGACCTGCAAGGTTGCGCACAACAGTCGGGGACCTCACCCTGCTTCGAAAAGGCGGTTTCCGGTGTCCGACAACACCGGAACAGACGCATGATGGCAAGCTTCAAAACGACACTACCCCAGGAGGGTACCACCAGCTCCGCTGGTGGAGAATCCCTCCCCGAGGTCACTTTGGCCTCGGGCTGCCCCTCGTATTCTGGGGGGGGCAAAGAATGCTTTGATTGCACGACGACTATGGCTATGAACACGGAAACGGATGCACGCGATTTGGAAGTGACGGGGAGTGAAATGGAGGAGGATGTGGAGATGGAAACGGAGTTGATGTTGAGTGAGGCGTCGACATCAATGTCCGAGACCAGCCGCCGGGCTAGTCCGATGCCCAGGAAGAGGAGAGGACGACCGCCTACCACGGGCCACTATGTCGGCCTGGCCAAGGCCAAGTTAGCCCTCGTTGAGGCCGAACGAGAAGAGGAGCGGAGAAGAGCGGAGGCGGAGGTAGTTGCTGCCTCTCGCGTGGCCCGGGCCAGAGCCCAAGCCCACAGGCTGTCGGAGTCGGTCACTGAGGACGAGGAGTTTCAGGCGGCTGACTCCCTCAGCCGGAGTATTAAGGAAAACGTGGAGGTCATCAAGAAAGTGGCCACCACCTCCAAGAATTTAAAGGGCGGATATGTGCGAGCCTTAAAGGACGCAGCAGAAGAGATCTCGAAGATGACGAAAGCTCTGCAAAGCAGATGCATCACGGAGGAGACCAAGGGCCTGCAGGCGGATAACGCCCGCCTACGAGCGGAGGTAGCTCAGCTACGCAAGGAGGTGGCTGAGATGAAGGCTCACCTCCTTACACCGAATGCGAGGACGGAAGCTGCCGTTGAGACCAGACATCTCGAACCACAACGGCAGCAGAAAACTGACAACGAGGATTTAGTGCGCACAATCTTGTGTCAAGTTGGCACAATGATTAACGCGAGATTCGAGGCATTACAAGATCGCCTCCTACCGGAGAAGCGCCTCCGTCCCCCGCTGGCGGCAGACAACAGGCCCGAGCTCGAGGGCAGCGGCGTTCCGGCAGCTCCAAAAGCTCCGAGCGTAGCAAAGAGCGGGCAAGCGTCGGGAAAAGCTCCAGGGAAACCTGCGGGCAAAGCCTCGAGTAAACCTGCCAAGGAGAGGACAACAGAGCCCCAGGCCCCACCCCAGGCAGCGGCAGCGGCGGAGCCTGCCGACCAAGACCAGCCCCAGGAGCAACCCTGGAGCATGGTGGTCAGGAAAGGGCTGAAGAAGAAGAAGAAGGAGCGGCCACGTGTCTTCACTAACACCGAGCTAGCAAGAGGAGCGCCAAGAACGCCAAGAGCGCCAGCGCGAACACCAGCGCCAACAGCGAGTGCACCTAAGACCGCCGCGGTGGTGGTCACCATCACGCCTGAGGCCATGGCAAATGGATTGACGTATGATGCGGTTATTGCGGAGGCTAAAGCCAAAATAAGACTGCAAGACGTGGGCATAGCAACCGGGGTACGCTTCCGGGTGTGTGCCACAGGTGCGCGGAGGTTTGAAGTCCTTGGCACAGACAACGGCTCGCTAGCTGACGCCCTAGCCGAAAGGTTGACCCAAGTCTTCAGCGGAGACTTGGTCCGTATCTCTAGGCCGGCAAAGACGACGGAGATAAAAATATCCGGGCTTGACGACTCGGCAACCGTAGAAGAGGTTCTAGCGGCGGCTGCCGAAGCAGGAGGCTGTCCTAAGGAAAGCCTCAAATGCAGCGGTGTCGTCAGAGACAGATTTGGAGTGGGACACGCCTGGGTAGAGTGTGAGGTACCAACGGCGAAGCGGGTGGCTGCAGCAGGCCGGCTTACTATATCTTGGGTGTCGGCCACCGTCACACTGCTTGAGCCGCGACCTCTGCGCTGCTACCGCTGCCTGCAGAAGGGGCATGTAAGAGCGCAATGCAGTGCAGAGGTCGACAGGAGCAAGCAGTGCTTCCGCTGTGGCAAAGAGGGCCACAACTTCAAAGGATGTCAGGCCAAACCGCACTGCTCCATCTGTGCTGAGGCCAAAAGACCGGCAGAGCACAAACTGGGAGGCAGAGGATGTTCCGCACCGGCCCCCAAAGTCACCAGAGGGAGGAAATCAACGCCGCCACAACCAGCACAACAGGCGACAGCAGAGGTTGCAATGGAGACTGACGAAGTTGGCAACAGAAATGGCTCTACAAATCATACAAGCCAACCTTAACCACTGCGCTCGAGCACAAGACCTGCTCTTACAGAGTATGGCTGAGTGGTCGACGCAGCTGGCAGTAGTGTCGGAACCATACTTCGTCCCCAACAGGGATGACTGGGTGGGTGATGAGGAGAACCTCGTAGCGCTCATCGTGCCCCGGTCCTCGAGATCCCCGTCTCTTGATGGGGTTCAAAAGGGTCGCGGATACGTGGGCGCTACAGTAGGAGGAACCATGGTCATCGGTGTATACTGTGCCCCCAGCAAAAGCCTCGCAGAGTTCGAGGGTCTTCTCGATCGTATCGGAACCCTCATTGGCAGAAATCTCCCCCATTCCGTGCTGGTAATGGGGGATTTCAATGCCAAGAGCTCTGCGTGGGGTGGTTCAACCACGAATGCTCGGGGTGCAGTGTTAGAGGAGTGGGCCGTGACCATGGGGCTTTGCCTTCTAAACAGAGGGTCGAGACCTACGTGCGTACGGCCGCAGGGTAGTTCGATCGTGGACGTATCGTTCGCCTGCCCTGCGACTGCGAGACGGGTGTACGGTTGGGAGGTAGTGGAGGGTGTGGAGACACTATCCGACCACCGTTACATCCGTCTCTCATTATCGGAGACAACATCGGTCCCAGTACATCAGGGACCGGAGTCGCTTCACCGGGACACCCCACGGTGGGTGGTGAAGCGGCTCAACACGGACGTACTATCGGAAGCTGCCCAGGTCGAAACTTGGTCGCCTGTGGACAGCTCACTGGACATCGACGAGAGGGCTGCCGCGCTGCGTGCATCGATGACTCGCGTTTGCGATGCGTCGATGCCGCGGCAAGGCCCCCCACCACGGAAGAGACAAGTGTACTGGTGGTCTGCAGACATAGCGGCAATGCGCACTGCGTGCGTGGCTGCCAGACGCCAGTACCAGAGACAACGCCGGAGAAGACAGAAGGACGCAATCGCAGAGGCTAGCCTACACAATATATACAAGGCCGCAAAATACGATCTGAGCCGCGCGATATGCGAAGCTAAGGACAAGGCACGAGAGGAGATGATAGAGACCCTAAATTTAGATCCTTGGGGTCGTCCCTATCTCATGGTGCGAGGGAAACTCAGGACGCAGGCATCGCCTCTAACACAGAGCCTCCAGCCCCAACTGGTGCGGGAAGTGGTGACGTCCCTCTTTCCCAGCGGAGTGGCACACACGCCGCCTTACAGGATTCCGAACACCAGGAATGAAAATCCTGGCTCCGTTGGGGAAGAGGTCATTCCACCGGTCACCCCCGGCGAGTTTGGGGCTGGAATTCACCGGTTACGCGCCAAAAGGACGGCGCCGGGGCCTGACGGCATACCGGGCCGGGCCTGGGTGATAGCCGCGGACGTATTCGAGGAGAGAGTGGTGGGGCTGATGAGCGATTGCCTCGCTCAAGGTCGTTTCCCACTGCTGTGGAAGAACGGCACCCTGGTCCTCCTTAAAAAGGAGGGCAGGCCTGTCGACTCTGCGGCAGCATACCGGCCGATAATTTTGCTTGACGAGGTGGCGAAGGTGTTCGAACGGATTATCGCCAACCGGTTAATTGGACACATGACGACGATCGGCCCGGACTTGGATGCCAAACAATTTGGCTTCAGGGCGGGCAGGTCGACCGTCCATGCGATAATGCGGGTGAAAGAGATAGCGGAGGAGGCAATTACCCAGGGCGACGTCGTTCTTGCGGTGTCCCTTGACATCGCAAACGCGTTTAACACCTTGCCCTGGAGTTGCATTACTGAGGCCCTCCGCTACCATCAAGTGCCGAACTATCTACAGCGTATTGTGACCGACTACCTTTCATCTAGGTCGGTCTCCTACAGAAGCAGGGACGAGTGGACTCGTCATGAGGTGACATGTGGCGTTCCGCAGGGCTCAGTCCTCGGCCCCCTTCTTTGGAATGTGGGTTACGACTGGGTGCTGCGGGGCGCCAACATCAAAGGCGTGGAGGTCACCTGCTACGCAGACGACACTCTGGTGACGGCGCGAGGAAGAACGCACCGGGAGTGTGCGATACTCGCGACGGCCGGAGTGGCCCAAGTTGTGGGCAGGACACGAGCTCTGGGTCTCGAGGTGGCCCTGCACAAATCCGAGGCCCTTTATTTCCACGGACCTCGGAGCAGGCCACCTCCGGGAGCCCACATCATAGTCGGCGGAGTGAGTATTCCAGTTAACTCACACATGAAGTATCTAGGCCTCACGCTGGATGGTCGGTGGACATTCGAGGGCCACTTCCGCCAGCTAGGCCCCAAGCTGCTGCGTACGGCCGCCGCACTCGGCAGTTTACTGCCCAATGTTGGCGGCCCCAAAGCGGCTTGTCGGCGACTTTTCACGGGCGTCGTGAAATCGATGGCGCTTTACGGCGCCCCTGTATGGAGCGGCGCCCTGAACTCCCGGACGATTGAGGTGTTGCATCGGCCACAGCGAAGCATGGCAATAAGGCTGATTCGTGGCTACCGTACAGTCTCCTATGACGCGGCCTGCACCCTGGCGGGTTCCCTGCCATGGGTGCTGGAAGCAGAGGTACTTGCGGCAGTCCACAAATGGCGTGATCAGAAATACTTTTCAGATGGAGCTCCACCCCTAAGGGTGGAGGTCGAAGCTTTTAGGAGGGAAAGGCGGGAAGCAGCGATAGCCAGTTGGCAACGTCGCCTCCGCCAGACGCGGGCTGGTGCCAGGACAATCGGGG
>NW_013533294.1:38461-42822 GCF_000836235.2 Papilio xuthus | reverse complement strand
CAGGCATCTACATCTGCGCCTGCACCGCCGCCGCCGCAGAGACTAAAAGTGCCGAGGGGTAGTGCTGTAGTTGTGACGCTCACCGAAGCAGCCATCAATAATGGGCTGACGTACAGCGGCGTCCTCAGAGAAGCAAAGTCAAAGATCGACTTGAAAGAAGTGATAGGCGTCGAAGCGGTGCAGTTTCGTCGGGCGGTTACCGGGGCCACTATCATCCGCATCCCCGGCGCCACTAGCGCCTCGAAGGCTGATGTCCTGGCGCAGAAGCTTCAGGAGCTTTACCGCGATAACGGTATCAAAGTCTCCAGACCGGAGAAATTAGTGGACGTTAAGATCGAAGGTCTGGACGACTCGACGACACCTGAGGAGGTAAAAGCGGCAATCGTTAAAAAAGGAGCATGTGCGGGCGACCAAGTGAGAACTGGCCGACTCCGTCTGAACAGGTCAGGGCTACACGACATCTGGGCCCAGGTCCCTGTTGCGGCAGCAAAGAAGCTGACGACGGGCCGTTTCCTGGTGGGCTGGGTGGCCGCAAAAGTCACCATCGGCAGACCCAGGGAGCTGCGATGCTATCGCTGCCTGCAGCAGGGGCATGTGGCCAGCCGCTGCGATGCGGAGGACCGCAGTCGGGCCTGCTACCAATGCGGACAGGAGGGTCACAAGGCCGCATCCTGCCCGTCGCAACCGAACTGCATTCTGTGCACGACGGCGGGCAAGGACGCAAAACACCGATTGGGAAGTGTCAAATGCTCGGCACCCAAAAGAACGGTCCCAAGAAGAGCACTAGTTAATGTAGCGAACAGTGCGCCCCCACCGAGCGGGGAAGAAATGGAAGTAGTAGAAGTCGCTCAAGATTAATGGCCCTACGACTTCTTCAAGCAAACCTCAACCACTGCGCCAGAGCCCAGGATTTGTTTATCCAAAGCCTGGCGCAGTGGTCAATAGACTTAGCGGTGACATCTGAGCCATACCTGGTCCCGGACAGAAACAATTGGGTGGGGGATCTTAACCAACTAGTCGCGATATACGCAGGCGGCAACCCCCCAATTGTTTCCCTCAGAAGAGGAAGAAGCTGTGTAGGAGTCAAACTCTCCGGCATCGCCTTAATCGGTGTATACTTCTCGCCAAATCGTTCGTTGACGGACTTCGAGGAATACCTAGACGAAGTCAGTTCTTTCGTCCAGTGGGGAAGACCGCTCGCGGTTGTCGTGGCTGGGGACCTGAACGCGAAGTCGAGGGCATGGGGATCCTCCGTCTCGGACAGCCGCGGCGAGGTTCTATTATCATGGATGGCGCAACACAACCTGACGCCACTCAACACGGGCTCCGTACACACCTGCGTGCGCATGCAGGGCGGGTCTGTCGTAGATGTCACCCTTGCGAGTCCCGCCCTGGCATGTCGCGTACGGGACTGGGAAGTGTTGACTGAGGTGGAGACGTTGTCGGACCACCGCTACATTCGGTTCGATATTCTCCCCTCGTCAACACCCCCGACCAGTCGGAGCACCGTCACTCCCCCGGAGTTTGGAAGGATGTGGTCACTGAGATCCTTAGACCGAGAGGCAGTCGAACTCGCCGCCATAGTGGGGACGTGGTCTCACAGGATGGAGAATAAAGACGTCGACGACGGAGTGCGTTGGCTTGGCGAAGTCCTGGCGCACATCTCGGACTGCGCCATGTCCAAAGTTCGGCCGTCGCCGAGGCGACCAAATCGGGTGTACTGGTGGTCGGACAACCTTTCGCAGTTGCGTTCCGCTTGCGTGCTTGCCCGCCGCCGGTACACTCGATATCGAAGAAGACGCCCTGGATGGGAGCAGTCTGAAGAACGGCGACTCTACACCGGATACCAGGAGGCCAAAAAGGCGCTCCGGGGTGAGATCGCCGCTTCCAAGGACCAGGCCTGGGAGGAGTTTTTGAGTACGCTAGAGGTGGACCCATGGGGCCGGCCGTATAAGCTTGTCATGAGCAAGCTGCGTCCCTGGGCTCCACCACTTACCTCTACCCTAGATCCGACACTCCTATCATCTATAGTGTCGGCACTCTTCCCTCCCAGCGCCCACAACACCGGATTGGACTTTCCCGACTCGGTACCTCCCGGTTCTGTCCCGGGGGTATCCGAGTCGGAAATAAACCTGGCTAAGACGAAAGTGCAGGGCAAGCGCACCGCCCCAGGACCCGATGGGATTCACGGGAAGGTGCTTGCCCTGGCACTCAACCACGGCTTAGACGATCAACTCAGGACATTACTAACTAAGTGCCTCGAGGAAGGAAACTTCCCTACCAAGTGGAAGACGGGAAGGTTGGTCCTGCTGAGGAAACCTGGAAAACCTGAGCACTCACCATCAGCCTATCGCCCGATAGTGCTGCTCGATGAGGCCGGCAAGTTATTGGAGAGGATAATTGCCGGTCGCATTCTTGAACACCTATCCTCAGTGGGACCAGACCTGGCCGACACCCAATACGGGTTCAGGCGGCACCGGTCTACGATCGACGCGATTTCAAAACTTCGAAACATCTGCGAAGAGGCGAAATCCCAGGGTGGGGTATCGATAGCGGTGTCGCTCGACATCGCTAACGCGTTCAATACCCTGCCCTGGGACAGTATAATGGCGGGACTCGAACACCATGATGTCCCCCTGTACCTGCGACGCATCATCTGTTGTTATCTGCGGGATAGGAAGATCGCGTTTAACACTCAGAACGGTTGGGAGAACTACAACATCTCGTGTGGAGTTCCACAGGGGTCGGTCCTAGGGCCACTCCTGTGGAACCTTGGCTACAACACCGTGCTGCGGGGTGCGCTCGTCCGTGGAGTGCATCTTATATGCTACGCGGACGACACGCTCGTCGTAGCCACAGGCCGCGACTTTAGGGAGGCAAAACTGCGGGCCACTGCCGGGGCCTCACACGTCTCGGCAAAAATCCGTAGTTTGGGTCTGAGAGTCGCCCTCGAAAAGTCGGAGGCGATTTATTTTCCTGGCAACAGAAGACCGCCTCAATCGGGGCTGGAAATCATCGTCGGGGGAACTCCGATTCCTATCCAAAATACCATTAAGTACCTTGGTCTTGTGTTGGATTCGAAGTGGAGCTTCCGACCACACTTCGCAGAACTGGCCCCAAAGCTCGACGCCACAGCTGCGGCTTTAAGCCGCATCTTACCCAATATCGGTGGCCCGAGCTCGAAGCGCCGCCTCCTGTTCGCGGGAGTGCTGAGGTCGAAGGCCCTATACGGATGTCCGGTTTGGGCCAACGACCTCTGCGCCCGGAATAGGACGATGCTCCGACGGTCGCAGCGTGCTGTGGCAATCAGGGTCGCGAGGGCATATCGCACGGTGTCGTATGATGCCGTGTGTGTCATCGCGGGCCTATTGCCATGGCACCTGGACGCGGCCGCCCTAGCGTCGGTCTACTGGCGCAGAGCTAGTAGGCGGGAGGAAGGAGAACAGCCGGCACTTGAGGAAATAAAAGAATGGAGAGTCCGCGCCCAAAATAGGGCGATGGGCAAATGGAGGGAGGAGTTGGAGTCTGCCAGGGCCGGGTCGTGGACGGTGGAGGCGATCCGCCCGAGACTCCAGGACTGGGTGAACAGGCGGTGGGGGCACCTCTCCTACCGGCTGGTGCAGATACTGTCTGGCCACGGCTGTTTTGGCAAGTATCTGCACCAAATTGCCGGTAGGGAACCAACACCGAGGTGTCACCACTGCCTTGAAGCCAGCGACTCCGTCGCACATACATTATTTGACTGTCCGGCATGGGAAGCCGAGAGGCGACCCATCGCCAATATCACTGGATCTGACGCATCATCGCTCGCAGAGGTCGTCACTGTGATCCTCCAATCCGAGGACGCGTGGAAGACATTTCACGAGTTCTCGGAGCGAGTGATGACCATGAAGGAGAATGCCGAAAGGGAGCGTGAGGCCGATCCGGAATCCGCCCCTCTCCGACAAAGAAGAGCAGGTCGACGCCGGCGTGTATTCATCCGCCAGGCGTAGACCGTGTAAATAGAAATCTGTACATATATATATATATATATCCTCCTCTAAGCTTAAGTTTAAGTTTAGGTCTAGTTTAGGCTTAAGTTTGAGTTTAAGTTTAGCTTTATTATATTTCTCCCTAAGTAGTAGTAGTAACTCTGGTTTTATTTTATTATTATTATATTACTTATTATTATTATTATTACTTGCTTATCCTTGTCTTGTCTGTTTTGTACATATAAATATTGATCTCTAATTTTACAATAAGGTGTACATACATAAATAAGGAGAGTCGCACGGAACAGGAGCGACAGCGCATATCCGACGCCTGGTTATGGCAGAAGCTGGTACGGGCTAGGATAATTGCGATACGACGGGCCCGAGGGG
>NW_013533294.1:32134-35160 GCF_000836235.2 Papilio xuthus | reverse complement strand
AGAAGCGACTCCGCCCCCCGCTGGCGGCGGACAGCAGGCCCGAATCAGAGAGCTGCAGTGCGCCAGAGATGCCGAAAGCGACGGGTAAAGCCAAAGGCAGAACTTCGGGCAAAGCTCCGAGCAAAGCCAAACCCGTCAAGGAAAAGACGACGACGGAGCCCCAGGCCCAACCGCAACCAGCAGCGGTGGCAGAGCCGGAGGACCTACAGCCCAAAGAGCAGCCATGGAGCACGGTGGTCAAGAAAGGGCTGAAGAAAAAGAAGAAGGACCGACCTCGGGTGATCACAAATACCGAAAGAGGGAAAGCGTCTAGAGTGCCATCAGACGGTCCACCAAAAACTGCCGCGGTGGTGGTCACCATCACACCGGAGGCCATTGAGAAAGGCCTCACATACGATGCGGTCATTGCTGAGGCCAAAGCCAAAGTAAGACTACAAGACGTTGGAATTACAACCGGGGTACGCTTCCGAGTGTGTGCCACTGGAGCGAGGAGATTTGAAGTGATAGGCTCGGACAACGGAACACAAGCAGACGCCCTAGCCGAAAGGCTATCGCAAGTGTTCAGCGAAGACATGGTCCGCATCTCCAGACCTACAAAGACGACGGAGATTAAAATATCAGGATTAGATGACTCCTCGACCATAGAGGAGGTATTAGCTGCGGTTGCCGAAGCAGGAGGTTGCCCAAAGGAAAGCCTCAAGAGTAGCGGGGTAGTCAGGGATAGACACGGAGTGGGGCATGCCTGGGTGGAGTGCGCAGTGCCAACGGCGAAGCGGGTGGCTGCAGCAGGCCGGCTCACAATATCTTGGGTATCGACCAATGTCACGTTGCTGGAACCAAGACCATTGCGCTGCTATCGATGCCTACAGAAGGGGCACGTTAGAGCGCAATGTAATGCTGAGGTCGATAGGAGCAAATTGTGCTTCCGCTGTGGGGTAGAGGGACACAAGTTTAAGGGCTGCTTGGCCAAACCGCACTGTACCATCTGTGCGGCGGCCCAAAAACCAGCGGAGCATAAACTGGGAGGCAGGGGATGTTCTGCTCCAGCCCCCAAAGTCAACAGAGGGAAGAGGATGCAGCCACAACCAGCACACCAGGCTTCTGCAGAGGTCGCTATGGAGACGGAAGAAGTTGGTCCCAGAAATGGCTCTACAGCTACTACAAGCCAACACTAACCACTGCGCTCGGGCTCAAGACCTGCTCTTACAGAGTATGGTGGAGTGGTCCACGCAGATAGCTGTAGTATCAGAACCATACTTCGTTCCCAATAGGGATGACTGGATAGGGGATGAGGAGAACGTCGTAGCTCTCATTGTGCCCCGGTCCCCGAGATCCCCGTCTCTTGACGGGGTTCAAAAGGGTCGCGGGTTCGTGGGTGCCACAGTAGGTGGAACCATGGTCATCGGCGTATACTGTGCCCCAAGCAAAAGCCTCGCAGAGTTCGAGGGTCTTCTCGACAACATCGGAACCCTCGTTGGCAGAAATCTCCCCCATTCCGTGCTGGTAATGGGGGATTTCAATGCCAGGAACTCTGCGTGGGGTGGCTCAACCACGAATGCTAGGGGTGCAGTATTAGAGGAGTGGGCCGTGACCATGGGTCTATGCCTCCTCAATAGGGGGTCGAGACCCACATGTGTTCGGCCGCAGGGCAGTTCCATTGTGGACGTAGCGTTCGCCTGCCCTGCGACTGCGAGACGGGTGTACGGGTGGGAGGTAGTGGAAGGTGTGGAGACACTATCCGACCACCGGTACATCCGTTTCGCACTATCGGAGACGTCAACGGTCCCAGTACACCAGGGACCGGAGTCGCTTCACCAGGACTCCCCTCGGTGGGTGCTGAAGCGACTCAACAAGGATATACTTTCAGAAGCTGCCCAGGTCGAAACTTGGTCGCCTGCGGACAGCTCACTCAATATTGACGACCGGGCGGCTGCGCTACGTGCGTCGATGACTCGCGTATGCGATGCGTCGATGCCGCGGCAAGGCCCCCCCCCACGGAGAAGACAGGTGTACTGGTGGTCTGCAGATATAGCAGCATTGCGCTCTGCTTGCGTATCTGCCAGACGCCAGTACCAAAGACAACGCCGGAAAAGACAGAGAGACGAAATCGCCGAGGCAAATTTACATAACATCTACAAGGCCGCCAAACATACCCTGAGCCGAGCGATATGCGAAGCAAAAGACAGGGCGCGAGAAGAACTAATTGAGACACTGAACCTGGATCCGTGGGGTCGCCCATATCTCATGGTTCGGGGAAAGCTCCGGACGCGGACATCGCCTCTCACACAGAGCCTCCAGCCCCAACTGGTGCAGGGAGTGGTGGAATCCCTTTTTCCCAGCGGAGTGGCACACATACCGCCATACAGGATTCCGAACACCGGGAATGAAAACCCTGGCTCCGCTGACGAAGAGGACGTTCCACCGGTCACCCCTGGCGAGTTTGGGGCTGGGATTCACCGGTTAAGCGCCAAAAGGACGGCTCCGGGGCCTGATGGCATACCGGGCCGTGCTTGGGTGCTTGCCGCGGACATATATGAGGAGAGAGTGGTGGGCCTAATGAGCGATTGTCTCGCCCAAGGACGCTTCCCCCGGCTGTGGAAGAGCGGTAACCTAGTTCTCCTTAAAAAGGAGGGCAGGCCAGCCGACTCACCGGCAGCGTACCGGCCTATAATCCTTCTGGACGAGGTGGCAAAAATCTTTGAAAGGATTATTGCCAACCGCCTAGTCAGACACATGGCGACGGTCGGCCCGGATCTGGATGCCAAGCAATTTGGCTTCAGGCCGGGCAGGTCCACCGTCCATGCGGTCATGCGGGTGAAGAAGATAGCGGAGGAAGCTGTAGCCCAGGGCGACGTCGTTCTTGCGGTGTCCTTGGACATCGCAAACGCGTTTAACACATTGCCCTGGAGCTGTATCATCGAGGCCCTCCGTTATCACCAAGTGCCGAAATATCTTTGTCGTATAGTGGCCGACTACCTCTCGGTTAGGTCGGTCTCTTACAGAAGTAGGGACGGGTGGCGTCGGCA
>NW_013533294.1:30906-32123 GCF_000836235.2 Papilio xuthus | reverse complement strand
GGCTCTCTCGTGGGAGGGGTTGACATCACCTGCTACGCTGACGACACCCTCATAACGGCGCGCGGTCCTTCCCACTGGGAGTGCGCGATTCGTGGGACGGCGGGGGTAGCGCAGGTCGTTGCGCGGGTTAGGGCTCTTGGACTTGAGGTCTCCCTAAACAAGTCGGAAGCCATCATCTTTCACGGTCCTCGTAGAAGGCCTCCGGAGGGCATGCACATCACAGTCGGCGGGGTAGAGATACCAATCGGGCCTCAGATGAGGTACCTGGGCCTCACGCTCGACGGTAGGTGGACCTTTGAGGGCCACTTTCGCAGGCTGGGGCCCAGGCTCCTCCGTACAGCCGCGGCCCTCGGCAGCTTATTGCCGAACGTCGGTGGCCCGAAGGCTTTGTGTCGGCGTCTGTTTCTCGGAGTGGTCGGGTCGATGGCGTTGTACGGCGCTCCCATATGGAGCGGCGCCTTAAATCGGAGAACGGTGGACATCCTGCATCGGCCCCAAAGATCCTTGGCCATCAGGATGATCCGAGGATACCGGTCCATCTCCTTTGAGGCGGCCTGCGCCCTGGCGGGTTCCCTGCCCTGGGTCCTTGAGGCGAACGTGCTCGCGGCGGTCCACGCGTGGCGCGAGCGGAAGGCGCTCATGGACGGGGTTCCCCCGCCACGAGCAGAGGTCGAGAGATTTCGGAGGGAGCGACGAGAGGCTGCCCTGTTCAGCTGGCAATGTCGCCTTCGCCAGTCGAATTTTGGCAAGAGGACGACCGAGGCGATCGGTCCAATTTTGGCGAGGTGGGTCGGAAGGGCGCATGGGACGGTAACCTTCCGTCTGGCGCAGGTGCTGTCGGGGCATGGCTGCTTCGGCAGTTATCTGCGTCGGATTGGGAGGGAGCCGTCCTCGGAATGCCACCACTGCGGGGTCTGTCCGAATGATACGGCGGAACACACACTGGCGGAGTGCCCGGCTTGGGCAGTTCAACGTCGGGACCTTGTGGCTACAGTTGGCGCTGACCTCTCTCTGCCGGCCATAGTGAAAGCCATGGTGGATTCCCACGACGCATGGCGGGCCGTGCAGAGTTTCTGCGAGGTGGTTATTGGCCAAAAAGAGGACGCCGAAAGAAGCAGGGAGGCGCTCAGTCGAGACCCTGTACGAAGCCGCCGAAGAGGGGGTAGAAGGAGGGCTTTCGCCCAAACTCACCCACCTTAACCAAACTCGAGTGGCGG
>NW_013533294.1:27608-30339 GCF_000836235.2 Papilio xuthus | reverse complement strand
TGAGGCCCAAGCACGCCGCTAGGGCGGTGCTGGGCGTGGCGCGCACAGTCGTGCCGCCGCGCTGGTGAGGGGGGTGTCTTCCATGGGGCCATGCCGGACAGGGCTTCCCATACCGGACGGGCCCATGGGAGACACAGCGGACCCATTGGGTCGTGGTTTGGCGTGCCTGTAAGGCAGCGGCGCGGCAGGGCTTGTCAACTCGGCTACCCTGTCGGGCAATCATCGAGGGAGTGCAGCATCACAGAAAACTGCGGCGGACCTAGGTCGGAGGTTGGCGGCCTTCAAGGCACGCGCGTCAGTGTTAGGGGACCCCACCCCGCATCAAAAAGGCGGTTTCCGGTGTCCGACAACACCGGAACGTATGACTATGGCAAGCTTAAGATGTACATTACCCCAGGAGGGTACCACCAGTGAATCTGGTGGAGAATCCCTCCCAGAGGTCATTCTTACCAATAAGGTGAGTGTGACCTCTGGCCGGCCACCGTACTCTGGGGGGCCAAAAGAATGCCTTGTTACTACACCGACGACCTCAGCAAGTTTAATGGACTACGAACAAGCAAGTGATATGGATATGACGACAGGAAAGGGACAGGGTGCCCTGGAGGGAGAGAGAGGAGAGGCTGGCATGGACCTCGATTCGATGTCTGGAGGAAGCCGGAACGCCAGTCCATCGGCTAGAAAGAGGAGAGGTAGACCGCCTACCAGCCGAACATACGCGGGTCTGGCCAAGGCGAAACATCTTCTGGTCGAAGCGGAGGAGAAGCAAAGTCGGGCGGAGGCACAGGTGGTCGCCGCGGCGCTTGCGGCGCGAGCCAAAGCCCGAGCCCACAGGCTCTCCGAGACGACGTCCGAGGAGGGAGAAGAGGGTTTTCAGGCGTCCAATTCCCTCGGAGAAATCATTAAGGACAACGTAGACGTCATCAGAAAGGTAGCCTCCACTTCAAAAAATCTTAAGGGAGGCTACATTAAAGCCCTAAAAGACGCGGCGGAAATGATTGCAAAATCCTCCAAGGCCCTGCAAAACAGGTGTGCGACGGAGGAGACGAGAGGGCTACAGTCGGCGAACGCACGTCTCCAGGCCGAAGTGGCGCAATTGCGTAAAGAGGTGGCCGAAATGCGGGAGCAACTCCTGGCGCCGAACGCGAGGCCGGACCCTCCACCACCAAGGAGCGACAACAATAATGAGGAACTGATCCGTGCCATCCTCTGTCAAGTTGGCACGATGGTCAACGCCCGTTTTGAGGCCTTAGAGGACAGGTTGCTTCCGGAGAAGCGAATTCGTCCACCACTCGCGGCGGATAGTAGGCCCGAGTCGGTGGTCCCCCGCGTTCCGGAAGCGGCAAGTACAAGCGGAGGGAAAAGTGGGCAGGCTCCCGGCAAACCCTCGGGTAAAGCCAAAGGCAAGGCCTCTGGCAAAGCCCAGGCCAAAGCCTCCCCGAGTCAACCCAAGGCGACGGAGCCCCCGGTCCAACCCCGGCCCAGCCCTCAGGATGCGGAGCCTTCAAGGCAACACCAGGGTGGGGAACTGCCCTGGAACGTGGTGGTGAGGAAAGGGTTGAGGGAGAAGAGGGCGAAGGAGCGTCCGCGGACGGTCGCCAACCCGCAGAGGAGGAACGTGCCGGCAGTAAACGTGCCCAAAACTGCAGCCGTGGTCGTGGCCATAACACAGGCCGGGACAGAGAAGGGGCTTACGTACGACGCGGTGATCAGGGAGGCAAAGGCCAGGATCAAATTGCAGGAAATAGGCATCACAACCGGCGTGCGATTCCGAGTCTGTGCCACCGGGGCGCGCAGATTCGAAGTTCTGGGTGAGGGCAACGGGCAACAGGCCGACGCGTTAGCCGAAAGACTCACCCAGATATTCGATGCAGAATTGGTCCGCGTTTCCAGACCGGCCAAGACCACGGAGGTCAAAGTCTCGGGGTTGGATGACTCGGCGACTGTCGACGAGGTCCTGACTGCAGTGGCTGAAGCGGGGGGTTGCGCCAAAGAAACCCTGCGGTGTACAGGCGTGGTACAAGATAGGTTCGGCGTGGGGCACGCATGGATAGAGTGCCCGGTTGCAACAGCGAAGCGGGTAGCTGCAGCGGGTCGCTTGACCATGGCGTGGGTGACCGTGAGCGTCAAGCTGCTCCAGCCCAAACCATTGCGGTGCTACCGGTGTCTCCAGCGTGGACACGTGAGGGCGCAATGCAACGCGGAGATTGACCGTAGCAATCAGTGCTTCCGCTGCGGCGTAGATGGTCACAAATTTAAACAGTGTACATCCAGCCCGCACTGCACCATCTGCGCTGCGGCGAACAAGAAGGCTGACCATAGGTTAGGAGGGAAGGGTTGCTCCGCTCCGGCCCCGAAGATCGCACGAGGGTTTTCCACGCGGCCACTACCAGCACACCAGGCGTCAATGGCAACAGCCATGGAGACGGAAGAAGTTGTAGACAGAAATGGCCCTTCAACTTCTTCAGGCTAATTTAAATCATTGCGCGCGAGCTCAGGACCTGCTCCTTCAGAGCATGGCTGAGCTGGCGTCGCAAATAGCCGTCGTGTCCGAGCCATATTTCGTCCCCAATAGGGAGGAGTGGGCGGGTGACGAGGAAGACGTGGTGGCCCTGATCGTGCCCCGGTCCTCGAGTGCCTTGTCAATCGATGGGGTGCGAAAGGGCCGGGGGTACGTTGGTGCCAGTGTGGGTGGCACTCTGGTGGTAGGCGTCTACTGCGCCCCGAGCAAAAG
>NW_013533294.1:20195-25358 GCF_000836235.2 Papilio xuthus | reverse complement strand
TTAAATACGGTTACAGATGCACGCGATGTGGAGGTGACGGGGAGTGGAATGCAAGAGGAAATGGAGCTGGACACGGAGTTGATGTTGAGCGAGGAGTCGACATCAATGTCCGAGAGCAGCCGCCGAGCTAGCCCCTTGCCAAGGAAGAGGAGAGGGCGACCGCCCACCACGGGCCACTACGTCGGTCTGGCAAAGGCCAAGTTGGCCCTCATCGAAGCCGAACGAGAGGAGGAGCGGAGGAGAGCGGAGGCCGAAGTTGTCGCTGCCTCTCGCGTGGCCCGGGCTAGATCCCAAGCCCACAGGCTGTCGGAATCGGCCACTGAAGACGAGGAGTTTCAGGCGGCCGGCTCCCTCAGCCAAATGATAGAGGAGAATGTGGAGGTCATAAAGAAAGTGGCTACCACGTCCAAAAATTTGAAGGGGGGCTACGTGCGTGCTCTAAAGGACGCGGCTGAGGAAATCAGCAAAATGGCAAAAGCTCTGCAAGGCAGATGCTCCACGGACGAGACAAAAGGGCTGCAGGCGGACAACGCTCGTCTGCGAGCAGAAGTAGCACAGCTGCGTAAGGAGGTGGCTGACATGAAGAAGCACCTCCTTACATCGAACGAGAGACGAGAGATTGCGACTGAGACCAGGCGGCAGCCCGAACCACAACCATTACGGCAGCCAAGTGACAGCGAGGAGCTATTGCGCACCATATTGTGCCAGGTGGGCAACATGATAAATGCCAGATTCGAGGCGCTGCAGGATCGACTTCTGCCTGAGAAGCGACTCCGTCCTCCGCTGGCGGCGGACAGCAGGCCCGAATCCGTGAGTCACGGCGCACCAGAGGTCCCGAAAGCGGCGGGGAAAGCCAAGGGCAAAACCTCGGGCAAAGCTCCAAATAAAGCCCCGAGCAAACCCCCCAAAGAGAAAACGACGACGGAGCCTCAGGTCCAGCCCCAGCCATTGGCGGCGGAAGAGTCGAATGACCAACAGCCCAAAGAACTGCCTTGGAGCACGGTAGTCAAGAAAGGGACGAGGCAAAAGAAGAAAGATAGATCACGTGTGATCTCAAACACCGAACGAGGAGGAGCGCCAAAAGCGTCACCAGACGGTCCACCAAGGACTGCTGCGGTGGTGGTCACCTTGACACCGGAGGCCATTGCAAAAGGCCTCACATATGACGCAGTCATAGCTGAGGCCAAAGCCAAAATAAGACTCCAAGATGTTGGCATAACGACGGGGGTTCGTTTCAGAGTGTGCGCCACAGGAGCAAGGAGGTTTGAGGTCCTGGGAACAGACAATGGCACACTAGCAGACGCTCTAGCGGAGAGATTGACTCAAGTTTTTGAAGGAGACCTGGTTCGCATCTCCAGACCGACGAAAACGACGGAGATCAAAATATCGGGGTTGGATGATTCGTCAACCATAGAGGAAGTATTGGCTGCGGTTGCTGATATAGGAGGTTGCCCAAAAGAGAGCCTCAAGAGTAGTGGGGTGGTCAGAGATAGATACGGAATAGGCCATGCCTGGGTGGAGTGCGCAGTGCCAACCGCGAAACGTGTGGCTGCAGCAGGGCGGCTCACAATATCCTGGGTGTCGGTCAACGTCTCGTTGATGGAACCTAGACCATTGCGGTGCTATCGGTGCCTACAAAAGGGACATGTTAGAGCACAATGCAATGCGGAGGTCGATAGGAGTAAGTTGTGCTTCCGCTGTGGGGTAGAGGGCCACAAATTTAAGGGCTGCTTGGCCAAGCCGCACTGTACCATCTGTGCGGCGGCCCAGAAACCGGCGGAGCACAAACTTGGAGGTAGGGGATGCTCTGCTCCAGCCCCCAAGATCACCAGAGGGAAGAAGTCGCTATCACAACCAGCACAACAACAAGCGCCAGTAGAGGTCGCCATGGAGACGGACGAAGACGGAAATAGAAATGGCTCTACAAGTACTACAAGCCAATCTTAATCACTGCGCACGGGCACAAGATCTACTCTTGCAGAGTATGATCGAGTGGTCGACGCAGTTAGCTGTGGTGTCCGAACCCTACTTCGTTCCCAACAGGGATGACTGGGTAGGGGACGAGGAAAATCTAGTAGCGCTCATCGTGCCCCGGTCCGCGGGATCCCCGTCTATTGATGGGGTTCAAAAGGGCCGCGGGTACGTGAGCGCTACAATAGGAGGAACATTGGTCGTAGGCGTATACTGTGCCCCCAGCAAAAGCCTCGCAGAATTCGAGGCTCTTCTCCACCTCATTGGAATCCTCGTAGGCAGAAATCTCCCCCATTCCGTGCTGGTTATGGGGGACTTTAATGCCAAAAATCCTGCGTGGGGTGGCGCAACCACGAACGCTCGGGGCGCAGTATTAGAGGAGTGGGCCTTAACCTTAGGTCTTTGTATTCTAAATAGGGGATCGAGTCCAACTTGCGTTCGGCCGCAGGGCAGCTCCATAGTGGATCTATCTTTCGCCTGCCCTGCGACTGCGAGACGGGTGTACGGTTGGGAGGTAGTGGAAGGTGTGGAGACACTATCCGACCACCGATACATCCGTTTCGCAATATCGATGACATCAACGGTCCCAGCACACCAGGGACCGGAGTCGCTCCACAGAGACACCCCACGGTGGGTGGTGAAGCGGCTCAACCCGGAAGTACTAACAGAAGCTGCCCAGGTTGAAACATGGTCACCTGCGGTCAGCTCACCCAATATTGACGACAGGGCTGCCGCGCTGCGTGCGTCGATGACTCGTGTATGCGATGCATCGATGCCGCGGCAAGGCCCCCCACCACGGAAAAGACACGTGTACTGGTGGTCGGCAGATATAGCAGCGTTGCGCTCTGCGTGTGTATCTGCCAGACGCCAGTACCAACGACAACGCCGGAAACGACAAAGAGACGCTAACACCGAGGAAAGTCTACTCAACACGTATAGGACTGCGAGACACGATCTGAGTCGAGCCATACGTGAAGCAAAGGACAAGGCGCGGGAGGAGATGGTAGAGACCCTAAATCTTGATCCTTGGGGTCGTCCATACCTAATGGTGAGAGGGAAACTCCGGACGCAGGCGTCGCCTCTGACGCAGAGTCTCCAGCCCCAGCTGGTGCGGGAAGTGGTGGCGTCCCTCTTTCCCAGCGGAGTGGCGCACACGCCGCCTTACAGGATTCCGAACACCAGGAATGAAAATCCTGGCTCCGTTGGGGAAGAGGTCATTCCACCGGTCACCCCCGGCGAGTTTGGGGCTGGGATTAACCGGTTACGTGCCAAAAGGACGGCTCCGGGGCCTGATGGCATACCGGGCCGTGCCTGGGTGCTAGCCGCGGACTTATACGAGGAGAGAGTTGTGGGGCTGATGAGCGACTGCCTCGCTCAAGGACGTTTCCCTCTGCTGTGGAAGAACGGCAACCTGGTCCTCCTTAAAAAAGAGGGCAGGCCAGCCGACTCCCCTGCAGCATACCGGCCCATAATTCTGCTCGACGAGGTGGCTAAGTTATTTGAGCGTATTATCGCCAACCGACTCGTCCAACACATGGCGGTGGTCGGCCCGGACCTGGATGAGAAGCAATTCGGCTTCAGGCCGGGCAGGTCCACCGTCCATGCTATAATGAGGGTAAAGAAGATAGCGGAGGAGGCTGTGGCCCAGGGCGACGTCGTTCTTGCGGTGTCCCTGGACATCGCAAACGCGTTTAACACCTTGCCCTGGAGCTGTATCATCGAAGCCCTCCGCTATCATAAAGTGCCAGACTATCTACGGCGAATAGTGGTCGACTACCTGTCGGATAGATCGATATCCTACAGGAGTCGAGACGAGTGGTGTCGTCATGAGGTCACCTGTGGCGTTCCGCAGGGCTCAGTCCTTGGCCCACTTCTATGGAACGTGGGCTACGACTGGGTGCTGCGGGGCGCCAATATACATGGTGTCGACGTCACATGTTATGCGGACGACACTCTGGTTACGGCGCGGGGAAGCTCGCACCGAGAGTGCGCGTTACTCGCGACGGCCGGAGTAGCTCAAGTGGTGGGCAGAATACGAGCCTTGGGCCTTGAGGTGGCCCTGCACAAATCCGAGGCTCTGTATTTTCACGGACCTCGGAACAGGCCACCGCCAGGAGCCCACATCATCGTAGGTGGCGTAAACATCAATATCGAGGCACACATGAAATACTTGGGCCTCACGCTAGACGGTAGGTGGTCCTTCGAGGGCCATTTCCGTAAGCTGAGTCCCAAGTTGCTGCGTACAGCCGCCGCATTGGGCAGTTTACTGCCCAATGTTGGTGGCCCCAAAGCGGCCTGCCGGCGACTATTCATGGGCGTCGTTAAGTCAATGGCGCTTTACGGCGCCCCTGTATGGAGCGGCGCTCTGAATTCCCGGACCATCGACGTATTACATCGGCCACAGAGAACCATGGCCATAAGAGCGATTCGTGGCTACCGCACAGTCTCCTATGACGCGGCCTGCACCCTGGCGGGTTCCCTGCCATGGGTGTTGGAAGCAGAGGTGCTTGCGGCAGTCCACGAATGGCGCGAGCGGAAAACTTTAATTGACGGAGCTCCACCCCTAAGGGTGGAGGTCGAAAATTTCAGGAAGGCAAGGCGAGAAGCAGCGGTGACCAGCTGGGAACGTCGCCTCCGCCAGACGCGGGCTGGGGCCAGAACAATCGGGGCAATCTGTCCAGTGTTCAGGGCGTGGCTGAGGAGGAGACACGGGACGGTAACCTTCCGATTGGCGCAGGTGCTGTCGGGACATGGCTGTTTCGGCAGTTATCTGCGCCGTATCGGGAGGGAGCCGTCTGCAGTGTGCCACCACTGTGACGATTGCCCCGAGGACACTGCCCAGCACACGTTGGAGGAGTGCCCGGCGTGGACAGAACAAAGAAGAGACCTTGTGGCCGCAGTGGGCGACGATCTTTCCCTGCCGGCCACAATAAGATCAATGGTCGAGTCAGACGGAGCGTGGAAGGCAGTTCAAATCTTCTGCGAGATGGTAATGAAGATTAAGGAGGAAGCGGAGAGGGCGAGAGAGGTGTCCAGTGAGGATGCCATTCGTAGCCGCCGCACCGGGGGGAGAAGACGGGCGTACGCCCGGACGATCCCACCGTGACAGGACTCGAGTGGTGGGCAGGGGGAAGCCCGCCACTCAGAAGAGAGTCGAAGAGGACGCGTTCGTTTCCCGCGCAAACAACAGAG
>NW_013533294.1:15394-16024 GCF_000836235.2 Papilio xuthus | reverse complement strand
TTATACTTTTCTCTCCAAATTTTCTTTGCCATTTTCTTATAATTTTGAGTACTTTTTTCCAAATTTGTAAAATTTTTGATTTCATTTCCTTTATTGGTGTTGATTTTATGTTTGTTCCAAATTTTTATCAACTTTTTCCGAAGTACTTTCCATTTATCCTTTTTTGCTTCCAGTTTTCTAATATTACATTGTATTTCATCACCTTGGTCCTTTTTAATGTCCAGTAAGCTCACCTTGTGGTCCATCCTGATGTTGTGTCTTTTGTCTTCTCTTCGTCCTCCCCACCAGTTGTCCCAGGTACTGACATCCTCCCTCAATATTTCGCTCTTTTTCTTCGGATAGGTTTGGAGAGTGCGACACCAATGGGCTCTGTCTTTCGTCCAGCCCTGAGTGCCCGGGGCGCCCTCAGCAATAAGCGATTGACGATCTCGCTATTGCGTCCCATCTTTCGCGTACCGGGCACTCCTGGCTGAACGCATTATGGTCAACTCTGTCCAGTTTTGCCGCTTTGCAATTACAGCACGAGGGTTCGAGGCCTGCTTGCCAGTCGGTGCACTCACTCTTTTTGTGAGGCCCCCCACAGTGGCTGCACTTTTCTGCCTTCTCGTTGCATAGGCGCTTCGGATGTCC
>NW_013533294.1:12190-14649 GCF_000836235.2 Papilio xuthus | reverse complement strand
CTGTCCTCTACTTCCCTCTTCCCTTTGCTCTCTAGTTCCTTGACAATTTGGTATAATCTCTCGACCGCTTGCGTGACTGCTTCTTTAATTTCTGTTTTTGTGTTTCTAGATAAGCCGAGGTTGATTTTAGCCTTGGTCACGCACGCCCTCGCCTCTGCCAGCTTCGTGGCGTACTTCGGCGGGCTCGACGAGTCGAAAGAGACTCTCCTAGTCGCCGCTTTCGGATCTTTGGTGAGTATTGTTCTTTTAACTTGTGCCTTTGATTTTTCCCTTGCTTTTTCTCTTTCTTGTTCCCAATTTTCGATACTCCTACTTTCGTTTAGTGTCTCTACAGGTGATGGGTCACTCCTCGGTGAGAGTGCCCGGTCCGAGTCTGAGGTAGCGGCGCGGTCGATTCGCCTGTCGGGTGTTCTAAAGCCGAACATCTTAGATTTGTCAGGGGTGAGTGTCAATATGTAAAATTAAAATTTCAAAATTTAAAATTTAAATATTAAAATAAAATAAATATAAAAATATCAAACTTTTAAAATCTATGTTTTGGGTCAAGAAACTCCAAATTGTCCCTACTGGGTCAATAAACCCTGTCAAACCTAACTTAACCTAGCACTGGGGGCAATAACCCACTCAGTGTAACTATAACTAAACTAATTACTAAGGGCAATAAACCCGTCAATAATACTAATACTAACACTTAAAACTAATATTGCCGGCAATAAGCCCAGTCAATATGAGGTCGGACACTTTAAATGAAATCTAGAATAATTTTAAGGACTAGTGCTTAAAACTAGAGTAAAATGAAATAAAATAAAATAAAATAAAAATGAATTTAAAATAAAATAAAATAAAATTGAAATGAAATAAAGTAAAATACAATAAAAGCAATAAATTTTTTTTAAAATTGACTAGATGATTTAAAGTGTCCTTACAGCTAAAGTTACGGTCGGGCTCAACTATAAAATATTATACTAATTTTTACAATTTTTTAATAGCTCTACTTGTAGAGATTTTGTCTATTTTACGATAATTATGGGTAGCGCCAGGCTCCCAGTCCTTCTTTTTGTCAAATATTTAATTTTCAATCAAATTTTTTCAAATTTTTAAAATGTCTCTACACTAGCTCTACCTAGAGTCGGTTTGGTACTAGGAGAAGATAGTTCTCCCCGAGCCGGTTCCAACGATACCAAACACGGGTACACTATGGCTAACGCTGCAGGAGTTACGGTGTTTTAAAATTAAGCTAGTAAAACCAAGATGGCGGCTGGTTTGCTTTCAGAGCCGTATCTCCTCAGTCCCGCGGCCGAACGCAGCCGTGTTTGGGGTCCCTGGCCTCAGCTCGAGCAGGGCTATTTGAATTTTTAATTTTTGCAATTTTTTATTTGCCAAAAAATTTTTTAAGTTTTTTATGGCTTAAAAGTTGGCCCGAGTCGTGCTAAACACTCCCTCGAAAATCCCGTCAAAAAGGGCCCGCTAGTTATGGAGATAACTCGATTTTTATTTTTCCAAGATGGCGTCCAAAAATGGCCGCTTCGTCTGAACTTTTCGATTTATTAACCGAAAATACTCGAGTTTGGGCTCGTTTTGTTGGGGTTCTCGTCAGGGTGTCGAAATCTTATAAATCTAAAGTCTCAGGTTAGCCCCCGATTTGTTTTTTTTCAAAAATTAATAAAAAATTTAAGTTTTTTGTGATTTAAAAATCCAAATTTTACTCTAAAAATCTAAATTAAATACCTAAAATGTAGTGGATTTTTTCCTCTACAATACTATAAAAACTAAATTGTGCTAGATTTTTTCTAAGTATTTTTAAATTACGTTTGAAAATTTTGAATAATCTTTAAAATTTAATTTCTCTGAGATTTACCAATAAAAAATTTTGATTTTTACAACACTATTAGAGTTTGATATGAGCTTTAATTTAAGTAAGAAAAAAGTATATGTTATAGATCGTTTTGATTTTTTATTAATTTTTGAAATTTACCAAATTTTTAAAATTGTATAACTTAACTACTAATTATCCTTTTTCAGATCTGCAAACGGATTTGGGCACCTCTCGTCTGCCTCTGTCGGTAAGTATTTTTAGTTTTTTCAAAATGGCCGCCGTTCACTGACCTCGTGGCACGTGGTACTTGTTTTTTTGGTTGTTTTTTCGGCCGTTTCCGGCCGAAAAAATCCAAATTTGGTGTCCTCTTGTAGAGCTCGTCGAGGCCGACAGAATAGCACTTAAAAAACTAGGGGTCGCAGCGACTAATCGCGCGGCGTACGCGTTCAAAGTTTATAAATTTAACAATTTTAATGTTTTTCGTCAAAAACTTTCCGAAATTTTGTCCGATCGGGAAACGGTTTTCACCGTCGGGTTCGTCACTTTTTTGCGCGTCTTTTGATATATCGCACTGTATGGTTTGTGCACTTTTTCCCACTTTCGCGATTTTTTCGAGAATTTTTCGAGCGTAATCGAGCGCGGA
>NW_013533294.1:2342-3736 GCF_000836235.2 Papilio xuthus | reverse complement strand
ATTGCATCTAATTGTTGGGGGGTTGTGGCTAATTCTATTTCCTGTTTGTTTACGTTATATTTTATTAAGTTCGATTCTAATTTCTCTTTAAATTCACTCCAGTTAGCTTTTCTTGTGTTATATTTTCTCGTAGTGCGTTCTATGTCTGTTCCGGTTGATTTTTCTAAGTTGATAGTGAAAGTTAAAGCTTTGTGGTCTGAGTTTATTATGTTACCGTTAGTGCGCCAGTTTTCTATTTTATTTAGTAGTGTTGATGAGCAAGTGGTGATATCCACACAGCTGGAAAATCTTTTGTCACCTCTGACTGCGTCGAAAGTGGGGTCAGATCCCGTGTTTAGGAGGTGTAATTCTAATTGGTCTAATAGTGCTGCTATTTCCTCTCCTCTGCTATTCGTGAACCGACTTCCCCACCACGTGTTCCAGGCATTGACGTCTCCTCCTAATATTATATTCTGGGTGTCTAGATGGTCTATTGCTCGTTTTACTGATTCTAAATATGGTTCAATTGGTTTGTCTCCCTCCAGGTACATCGAGATCACTCCTATCTCCCATGATCCGGTTCTTAGTTTTACTATTGATATGTTTTCTGTGGTTAGGTTTGGATACTGCGTTATGTTGATTGAGTTGTTAAATAATACTATTGCGGATTTTATTACTTTTTCTGAGTTTGGTGTTCTTGCGTGTTGAATTATTCTAGTTCCGGGATATTGCTTAACTTCTCCTATATTTCCTGTGTATGGTTCTTGGATCATGGCAAACGTGAGCTTCCTCGATGCGGCCTCTAATATAAGTTCCGCTGTTGCGGTCTGACTGCGTTGTAAGTTAATTTGTATTGCCTTATATTCTTGGGTGTTATTTGCTGTAGATTCTCCCTGGGTGCCCTCAGCAATGGTAGTTAACTTTGGCCCTTGCTATTCGCTCCCACTTCTTTCTTATGGGGCATTCTTGGCTAAATGCATTGTGGCTGTTATTTTCTATTTTGGCTTGCATGCAGTTACAGCAGGATGGTGTTGTGCCATTTAGCCTTGAGGGGCATTTGTCTCCCATATGGGGTCCTCCACAGTGCCCACATTTCTCGGTCTTTTCTTTGCAGAAACGCTTTGAATGCCCGTATCCCAGGCAGGTCGAGCATTGTATGAGGGGGGACTGATCCTCCACTCTCACTCTTTGTAGATCTATTTGTAATCTTCCTGCCTCTATCATCCTGTTCCATATTCGGGGGGATACTCTTAGAACGATATGGCTGGCCAGTGGGTTCCTGGCTCTCCTTCTGTAAAGTACTTCCATTTTATCCTGCTCTCCGAGATCTTTAAATAGATTTTTGTTTTGATTTTTTATTGCCATTTTAACTTCCTCATTGTTGTTATATGAAAACACGTCTTTTAATACAACTA
>NW_013533294.1:0-1400 GCF_000836235.2 Papilio xuthus | reverse complement strand
AGTCGGGGGGTCGTGTCTTAATTAGTTATGATGATAAAACTATCAATGTAGATATTATACTAGTGGTAATTAATTATAGCAATAACAGTATCAATACACACTAATAATAATAATAATAATACTAATATTAACTATTCCTTATTAATTCTAATAGTGTAATAATAATAGTGATACTAATAAACAAATTAAAATACTAACAGTGTTATAAAAGCGATAATATTTATTAATGTTAAAATACTTATACTAAATTATAATGCTAAATTAATTGTAATACTAATTTAAAACGACAGGCTAGCCCCCGACTTAATATTAAGGAAATTGACGAAACCTTACGTAATTAATTTTTTAAAATTTAATTTTAACACTAAATCTAGCACTAAAAATCTAAATTAAGTATTTAAATTATAGTACGTATTCTACTTTATAATATTACACAACTAAATTATCCTAGATTTTTTTGCAAGTATTTTTAATCTACGGTTTAGTATAATTTTATTTACAGATTTTCAAAGTACAATATAAAATATAAGGAAAATTATTTTCGGTCAAAAATTTATGTAAATCTAATTTATTTGTGGGGTTTTACCCCCTTGTCTAAAAATATTTTTAAAAAAGTTAAGAATAAAAAAGTAATTTTTGGAATTAATTTACGTAAAATTTTCGTCTCCCTTTTACTAAATTTGGCTATATCTTTGTAATTATTAATCGGAAAAATCTAAGTGAGGTGTCGTTTTATTCGTTATTAAGTGTGTAATTGAATAGTTAAATAAAAATAATAGGTTACTGATCTTAATCCAGAATTGCGATTTATTGAAAATTGTGTAAAATTTTAAAAATGTTTGGCACCTTGTATATTCCGGGTTTTTCAACCGATTTCAGATTTTGAAACGGTGATGTCTTCTACTTCTCATAGGCTGTCGGATGAGGTATGCGGTCACGCTCCAGCACCTCTGGATCCTGGACCTCGTGGCCACGTGGTGTTAGGTTTTTGGGTTTTTTGACCCCCTTCCCAGAGTTGGAAAAATCTGGTGACCAGCCAGGATTGTAGGCCCCGATGAGCCCTATCTATAGGTATGTAGAAACCGGTACGTCACAGATCTTATTTGAGCAGCGTTAATTTTTAAAGTTCGAAAAGTTTGAAATTTACACTTTTTTGCTTATAACTTTCACAATTTTTGTCCGATTTCCACAGTAAGCACACCGTCGCGTTCGTCACAATTTTCCGCTTAATTTGGTGTATCGCACTCCTATCTTTCGAAAACTTTTCCTACTTTCGCGAATTTTATTTACTATTTCGAGCGCGGAGCGACTTCGGACAGCGTGGGCGCGGTGTACTCGGGGCGGCGCGTCGAGCGTGACTGGGTTAGGTTAGGTTAGGTTAGGTTAGGTTAGGTTAGGTT
>NW_013533293.1:0-546 GCF_000836235.2 Papilio xuthus | reverse complement strand
GTGATGGGGGGGGGGAATGGGGGGGGAAGGGGAGGCATGAGGATAAATTAGCGTCACGTCGATTAGCGGCGCGAACTCACCGCTAATAACTACCCATAGCTAGAGATAGCTACTATCTGTGTGTAGATAGCGCAACCACAACATACCGCAGCTATTAGTCTGTTTATTAAAATTTAAACAGCTGAAATTACACGAAACACAACGTTACTTACATAGTATGTTGTGTAGAGGTAATTCTATAAATATTAAAATTAATTAAGTAGTAACTTAGGGTAAATCATAGTTGTTTAAATTTCACGTCACCTCTTCACCTGTATTAAACTAAAATACGTGAATTGGAATAAAAGTATTGTATGGCTGATACAATTTTTAAAATCTATATATTAATAAATAAAGTTATTCCTACGTAATGTTCGTCTATTCGAATCATTTTTAATACCTCATACTGTATACATTCGGGGGCGAAATGAAAAATAGTTTAACAGAGCAATTAAAGGGTAGTCGATGCATTAGGAGCATTCCGGCGCGCCTGTGCCGCGCGGGGTG
>NW_013533292.1:0-541 GCF_000836235.2 Papilio xuthus | reverse complement strand
AAGTGAAAATTCCTGCAAACGGGATAATGAAGTTGAAAGAAATCTAAGAAGTAACGAAGAATCGACGAATGATATAATCATTGGGAGATTATCAACATCAGGCAGAGAGACCGTAAGTTTTTAAATAGCTTTAAAAGGTCCGTGCGGTTTACTTAGTAAGAATTAAGAACCGACAAACATTACTATTATCAGCACATACTTAACATCTGTCATAAACTAAAATTTTGCCAGAAGTCTGAAATTAATAGATGACTTTCGTATATTGTTCGTAAAAATCAGGTCCTATTTGTTGTTTTCATTTCTTAGAGATAGTTGTAAAAGATATTTGAGATATAAAATATATTAGTGAGGAATGTTGTCTTAAGCAATCAATCGTATGACATATATGCCACTCTGGCATACAAGAGATTCCACTCGAAAGGGCCATTAATTAGAAAGAGTCGAAGTATGGCCGTCATAGGAGTGGAGTGACGGTGCGTGCGTCGAGTGTGACTGCTCCATTGAGAGGCGGCTGGTGGCGGGCGAGCGGTGGCGCGGGGCG
>NW_013533291.1:6209-6757 GCF_000836235.2 Papilio xuthus | reverse complement strand
GCGATTAGTGTTCGACGCAGCAGCTAAGGTCAGTGGTTTATGTCTTAATGATTTTTTGTTAACAGATCCCGACTTATATAATTCTTTGTTTGGAATAATGTTGCGGTTCCGCACACATCCAGTGGTTATCATCGGCGACATAAAGGATATGTTTTTACGGATAAAGATAAAACCTGATAATCAACATGTCTTTCGTTTCTTATGGAAGGACCCCACTGCTGGCGACGATGCTCCGATCAAGGTTTGTGTTATGCAGTGTTTAATATTTGGCGCGACGTGCTCACCCTTTATAGCTCAATATGTCAAAAATAAAAATGCATCCATCTACGAAGATTTATATCCAGAGGCAGTTAAAGTTATTTTAAATAATCATTATATGGACGATTGTTTACATTCAACGACTTCTATAGGTGAGGCAATTGAATTAATAAAAAATATTACTGAAATTCACGGACACGCCGGCTTCAACATGCGCAGTTGGACGAGCAACAGTAAACAGGTAATAGATTGTTTACCCAATGAGTCATTAGCTAACAGCGCGATTCAAC
>NW_013533291.1:3053-5973 GCF_000836235.2 Papilio xuthus | reverse complement strand
ATGCATCCATCTACGAAGATTTATATCCAGAGGCAGTTAAAGTTATTTTAAATAATCATTATATGGACGATTGTTTACATTCAACGACTTCTATAGGTGAGGCAATTGAATTAATAAAAAATATTACTGAAATTCACGGACACGCCGGCTTCAACATGCGCAGTTGGACGAGCAACAGTAAACAGGTAATAGATTGTTTACCCAATGAGTCATTAGCTAACAGCGCGATTCAACTTGAAGACGGCGCCACAGATGTAGTCGAGCGCACATTAGGATTGATGTGGCAGCCCTCAGATGACACATTTTTATTTAACATTTCATTTAACCGCTTATCGGATAATGTACTTAATGGTAGTGAACCACCAACTAAAGCTAAGATGTTAAGTTTAATTATGTCTGTATATGACATGCAAGGATTTATAACGCCTATAACAATAAAGGGTAAAATAATTTTACAAAATGTACATAGGAGTGGAGTAGGTTGGAATTACCCTATCCACATAAAAGATTATGAATGTTTTTTAAAATGGCTTGACGATTTAAAATTATTAGCACAACTTCGTATCCCGCGTTGGTACAACAACACAGGTACGTGGTCTGATTGTTATCCCCAAACAGAATCAGGTGATCCTGATCGAATAATCAACACCGAGATGCATATATTTTGCGATGCCTCATTGAAGGCATATGCAGCTGTTGTTTATTGGCGATTTATTCGCACGGATGGTAAGGTGTTTGTTTGTTTTGTTACTAGCAAAAGTCGGGTGAGCCCGTTACGACCGGTGTCCGTACCCCGGTTGGAACTCCAAGCAGCACTGCTAGCTGCACGTTTGGCGAGCACGGTCCGGACGGAACACACCGACATCACACCGACTAGACGGTATTTTTGGACAGATTCTAAAACTGTCCTCCAATGGATCAGAAGCGATCCACGTACGTTCAAACCGTACGTTGCCCACAGGTTGGGCGAGATAGACGAGCTGACACGAGTCATTGAGTGGAGGTACGTACCAACAGGTTTGAACGTAGCAGACGTTGCCACGCGTGAGGACGCGCCACCGCTCACTATTGACAACCAGTGGTTCCAGGGACCAGCATACCTCCGACTTCCCGAGGTGAGTTGGCCCGCAGACCTATGCAGCGCAGAAGAAATATACGACGAGGTAGCTTGCGAGCAACGTAGTGTTAACACTATCAGTGCTAGCGCTCCAACTGACCTCGCTTCGTGTTTACCAGATGAAGAAAGGTTTTCATCCTGGAAACGATTGCTCCGCTCGACAGCCCGAGTACTTATGTTTGTAGATAGATGCCGCAGAAGAAAGGTAACTTTTAATGTAGATCTTATGTCAAGGGCAGAAGAACTATTATTAAAAAAAATCCAGTCAGATAGCTTTTCTTTGGAAATTGATTCTTTCAAGCAAAAGAAAAGCGTATCTAAGTGTTTGTTTCCTACGCAACTTTGTCCGAAATTTGGACGACTCGACCAACGCACAACGAAACAAACGGAAACTACAAAACGTAACGACAACAACAACAACCAACAAACGCAATGACAACACCGAACCAAACACCACCAGGTCCGTGACCGGCTGTTAAGTATATGTGGCGAGACAAGGTACTTCAACATCGTGTTTAGACAAATACGGTCTCGCCACAGCGCCATCTATTAGGGCGTAGCAAAAACGGCGCCAACATTCCGCCCACCAAGAACTCTGTTCTTCTCCGCCCACCATGGTGTATCAATATATATTTTTGGGCATTGTGACTTGCTTTTTTCTGATCTCCCCAGTTGGGTAAAATTACAATCGCATACGTGCAAGTTCACGAGTGGGTTTGAGGTTTCATTTGGGGTTCCTGCTGCGCCAGAGATAACCCAACCTAATTTTGTTTTCTGCGCAATCGTTCCTGCCGAGCCTATCAATAAACCGTTCTCTATGATTTTTGCATATATTTCCGCTCCTAGCAAGATGTGTATGTTATTAGGCTTATCAAATGTAGGATCTGCTAGTGCGGTTGTTTTTAGTTCTGGCCAATCCGTGACGATGCACTCTTGTGACGGTAAATAATCTGTTATGCTCTTTAAAACATAGGCTTTAACAGACAGAGTAAAATGTGGTTTTATTCTAGAGCGTATTTTAAACTCGACTACATATTTGATAGGTATTTTGCTCCCTTCGTTGAGCCCGGTTACCGCGCTGTTGATTTTGGTTCTCTTGAGCCCTGCCGACTTTACAAGGTCCTCGGTAACAAACGAGGCCTGTGAACCCTGGTCAAGCAAGGCACGGCAGATGTGTGTCTTTCCGTTCTCCTCGCAGACATCTACCAATGCTGTAGCAAGCAGTACTTGACCAGGTTGTTTAATAAAATGAGTTGCAGTGTTATTAATCTTATGGTAATGAGCGTCTGTGTCTTCTCGATTGTGTTCTTCTGGTGTTTGTTTTTTTCCTGAATGCAATAAGGAATGGTGTTTTCTTTTACAAATGTTACAACATGTGTGTCGTAAACATTCTGTGGCACCGTGGTTTGGTATTAGACAGTTGAAGCATAAATTATTTTCCTTGACAAACTCTATCTTGTTTTCATGACTTAATCGGACGAACAGTTTACACTGGAAAATATAATGATCGCCGTTACAAAAACTGCATTGGGCTGATGTCTCTGACGCAGTGGAATGGAACGTTTTGGGCTTGCCTGTACTTGGTTTTGTATGATCTTCCACCATCTCCAATGACTTAAATCTCATTTCGAGAAATCGACATAATTGTTGGAAGTTCGGCATCATCTTACTGCTCTCCGCAGATACGTGTTGTTCCCATAACTGATGACTTGTCGGATCTAATTTAGAAACGGTCATGTAAACTAATATGTCATCCCATGTTTCTGTATTAATTCCAATGTTTTTTAGCGAGTTGAGACATTC
>NW_013533291.1:0-2034 GCF_000836235.2 Papilio xuthus | reverse complement strand
AACACCACCAGGTCCGTGACCGGCTGTTAAGTATATGTGGCGAGACAAGGTACTTCAACATCGTGTTTAGACAAATACGGTCTCGCCACAGCGCCATCTATTAGGGCGTAGCAAAAACGGCGCCAACACTAAGAATAGTCGCTTACTTAAATTAACTCCGTATTTGGATGAACGGCACATTTTACGTGTAGGAGGTCGAGTTGACAAGGCAGACGGGGTAAGTTACAACGCATGTAGACCAGTCATAGTTGATGGTCGTCACAAGATTACCCAACTGATCGTCGAGGATTATCATCGACGAGCCCTGCATGGGGCGAACGAGATGGTGGTTAACGAAATCCGCCAGAAGTATTGGGTAATAAGGCTACGCCCCACAGTCCGCGGAGTCGCGGCACGTCGTCTGTTCTGCCGGCACAGACGAGCAGCGCCACATGCGCAGCGCATGGCAGACCTGCCACAGGTACGTCTCCAGCACCACAGGCGTCCATTTTCCTCAGCGGGCGTTGACTTTTTCGGACCGATGGAGATCACCTCAGGTAGAAAACGAGTTAAGCTACTGCTTGTGTCTTATTTACTTGTCTAACTATCAGAGCTGTGCACATAGAATTATCCGATAGCTTGTCAACCGATGCAACCATAATGGCCCTACGGCGGATGATTGCACGTAGAGGTACCCCTGAGATCTTGTACTCTGATAATGGAACGAACTTTAGAGGTGCAGATGCCGAGCTTAAGCGCAGTCTCCAGGAGCTGAATTTTGATCGTCTTCAGGACGACGGTTTGGTAAGAGGTATAGAATGGCGTTTTATTCCTCCAGGTGCTCCAGAAATGGGCGGCGCCTGGGAGCGATTGGTTCGCTCTGTCAAAACGGCATTGAAGGTTGTACTTAAGGAACGAGCACCACATTTCGACACTTTGTCTACTCTGATGTGCGAAGTGGAAGCTTTAATCAATAGCCGACCCATAACTTATGTTTCCACAGATCCTAATTACCCAGAAGCTTTAACTCCTAACCATTTTCTAATAGGTACATCGTCAAGTGGAACTCCTTACGGTAAGTACGATAACGGTGACCTTTGTAATTTAGGCAAGCGTTGGCGAGTGGCACAGAGGCTTACAGATATGTTTTGGAGTCGTTGGTTAAAAGAATATCACCCAACATTATTACCTAGGCAAAAATGGAATAGCGAGGCAAAAGCATTATCAGTAGGTGATTATGTATTGATAGTCGATCCTCAATTAGAACGCGGGTCGTGGAGGCATGGCGTAGTGAGTGCGGCCCATGCCGGCGAGGTCGGCAGAGTGCGTTGCGTTGATGTGCGAACGCGCACGGGCGTGTTAAAGCGTCCAGTTACTAGAGTAGCATTGCTTGATGTATAGGTATGGAGTGCTGAGGAGTCAGCACTAGGGGGCGGTGTTGACGATGGAATTTAAAAGCCTTCACAATATATTTTGTAATTTAACTAAACTAAATTGTAGCACTGTATTTTGTTTATTTTCTTTGTATTAATGTTTATTATGTTATATTCTACATCATTTCAATAACTACTATTTGTTATCTGTAAACTACTAACTTATACCAAGGTAGATGTAAATATAGTTGGTAGTTTTTGAATATTAAAAATAAAGTGAATTTGGAGGGTGGTCGGCTCTGGGCAGTCGAATGTCGTCCGTCGAACGTACAGTGCGCACCCATATTGAAAATACTGTGTTTCATTTTGCTGCATCGCCGCCATCCTTTATACAACTGAATGTAACAAAATCTGTAACATTTTAAAAATAAACAGTCGTGTACTGAAATCCTTTTGCCTGTTTTAATTAAGAGAAAATGTGTTCGGATCACACGACCTTAATGATACCTTTTCAGACCCTTTATAATTATATTTGTAACGTGATTCTTATATGTGTAAGATAACTGTGCCTCTTCTTTACATTATTTTGACTTCAATTCAAATCCAATAAAATCTTTGTTTATATCTTGGAGGAATTTACGGTGCGATAGATTTGTCTTTAAATTGACTCAACAACTTCTCA
>NW_013533290.1:0-539 GCF_000836235.2 Papilio xuthus | reverse complement strand
GAAAAATCCGAGGCCCTGTGTTTTCACAGGCCTCGCCGAGCGCCACCGCCAAACGCCCACCTGATCGTAGGCGGAGTTTCCATCGGCGTCGGGTCCACAATGAAGTACCTGGGAGTTGTGCTCGACAGCCGGTGGAACTTCAGGGAACATTTCCGGCGGCTGGCTCCGAAGCTCGCGCGCACTTCGTTCGCCCTCCAACTGCGCAGGTCGCAGAGGGTTGTGGCGCTTCGAGCGGCAAGGGCTTACCGCACCGTCTCCTGCGAGGCGGCATGCGTCCTAGCTGGGACTCCCCCATGGGAGCTGGAGGCGTTGGCGTTGGCGGACATCTATTGGAAGTCCGCCGACGCCAAAGACCGGGGCGAGGTCCCAAGCGGAGAGGAGGTAGGGGAGTGGCGACGGAACGCAAGAAGCGTAGTCGAACGCTGCTGGCTCGACCAACTGAGCCAGCCGGGAGCGGGTCGCCGCACCATTGCCGCGATCCGCCCCGTATTGACAGAATGGTTGACTAGACGGTGGGGTGCGCTCTCTTATCGCCTAGT
>NW_013533289.1:0-720 GCF_000836235.2 Papilio xuthus | reverse complement strand
CCAGGTCCTGCGCCTAGCGCAGGACCTGGTCGGGGCCCAGGCACGCCCATTGGGCGATGCAGGGCACGGCGCGCACCTAGGTGCCGCCGTGCGGAGTGGAGGGGTGTTTTCCGCGGGGCTATGCCGGATAGGGCCTCCCATACCGGACAGGCCCGCGGGAAACACCAGTGGACCCTTAGGGGTCGGAGGATGGCGGCCAGTAGGCCGCGCGTCCTGGTTAGGGGACCTCACCCTGGATCGAAAAGGCGGTTTCCGGTGTCCGACAACACCGGAACAGTATGAAATGGCAAACTTAAAAACGGACATACCCCAGGAGGGTACCTCCAGCATTGCTGGAGGAGAATCCCTCCCCGCGGCCTCGGCCGCGGGCTGCCCCTCGTATTCTGGGGGGGGCAAAGAATGCTATGGATACACGACGACTTTGGCAACGGACATGGATATTGAAGCAAGCGAACGGGATACAGTTTTGACGGAGGAGGGAAGCGGGGGCTCGACCACACCGACCCAGAGCGGGAGAGGTCAGTGGCTTGAGTCCTTCGCGGAAAACGGGCGCACGCTGAGGGTCATGCTGACGCGTTGCGACTCGATCGGACTTGACGGTGGCGCTACAGTGCCAAACACAGACTGTGACTCGGACTCTTCGGCCGCCAGCTATATGTCGGTGGTGTCCGGAGAGTCCACCAGAAGGGCCTTCCTTAAAAGAGGAAGGGGCTCTTCTGA
>NW_013533288.1:0-679 GCF_000836235.2 Papilio xuthus | reverse complement strand
GAAAGACCAATCGAACTATGTGGTAGCTGGTTCACAGCGAAATGTCTCTTAGGACAGTTGAGTATTAATAAAGTAAATAGATGTAGAGTCAATACAATGTTTAATTATATTGTTTAACTTCTAATTCTATAGGTTTGTATGTTTTATAAATACTTACTGATATTTACGATACTCAAGTGGGCGTATGATTGTAAGAATGATATGCAATAAGGGATGAACCTTGAGATGCACTAAAATTTCTAATTGTATTATAATTAGAAATATGATGAATACATTATGACAGTAGGGCGGTTGTTATGGAAGTAGAAATCCGCTAAGAAACGTGTTACAACGTACCTACCGAATGTATTATTGTATAAAATGGATGAATATTATAATAGTATTGAAGTGTGTTAGATAACAAATATGTTATTTGGTAGTTGTGTAATTTGAATATGTTGAAGTATATAAGTTATTATATATTGAATAATCAAATGAGCAGATCTTGGTGGTAGTAACATAATAATTTGTATTTATAGAGATTAGGGTTGTCATTATGATGACGTGAGACGGTGTTATAATAAAACGAATAGTATTAATATTTTACTATCTTATTTATTGAGTGGTGACACAGATATGGACTATTATTGTAAAAGATTATAATATAAATGAGTTATAATTTGTATATGATGTGATAGTT
>NW_013533287.1:0-601 GCF_000836235.2 Papilio xuthus | reverse complement strand
CAATAATGGTATTATTACGAAAGCAATGAGCATTATGTTGCGTTCTTAAAATATGTTCGCTTTAGTGATAAGATTAAATTAAAGTTGCAATTAACGAAATTGTTTTATTTTTCCAAAATTGTTTTGCCTCGAATTATACTTTCAAACGTCAAAAAGGAAACTGACATTGATTTTTTTAGGTTGGTAGCAACGTAGACTTGTTCATAATATTGCTAGCTAAAAATTTGGGTTGCCAGTGTTGAATATTAAATCCACCCTATTCTCTACCATACATCTCAAGAAACCCTAAAAAAATTGACAGTCCTTAATGATGATCTCTTTAAATCGGATAAACAAGATTATTATTTTACCATAAAAGACAAACATGAAAGCATTGGTTAATATAAAAGTGACAATACGACTGTATTCACGAACATGGTCTTAGGTTTCAAAAATACTTATGCACGTATTCGTCAATTACATGTACTCATGGTTGGAAGCATATGTGCAGATTGCAAGCGGACGGATTTTAAAACCGAAGACCGCGTTTCTGAAGAATTCTAATTGACATGACTCCTCACAATTTTAAAACTGCCAAGCCTTTTAGTCTACAAGAAGCCAT
>NW_013533286.1:0-595 GCF_000836235.2 Papilio xuthus | reverse complement strand
ATATATATATATATATATATATATATATATACTTATTTAAATATATGTAACCTTCGTTGTAGTCGAAATTTACCATTTTGAGTAATTGTTGTTAATTAGTACTGACTACTTGTTAACAATAAATCAATTGAAATACTAAATAAATGTATGTAGTAAATAAATAAATATAACAGTAAATAACGAGATTCGAGATGATTGGTACGCTATCGGTCGATAGCTGTGGGCCATTACATCGCACGATAACGCGCACGAGACACCGCCACCACCGCACCACCATTGCGAGGCCGCCCTGCCTGTCGCGACTCGCCACTGCTACTTCATACTTATTTATTTAAACTCAAATAATAAACACAATACAATAGATTAATTATGTCAGTGAGCTACATAAATACTATCAAATATTGCATTGCAAATCGTCATCCTTGACCGGCTGAGATGAAATATAGATAGCGATGTTCTTTTTGTCTTAGAAAACATGATGCGTGTTAGAGCTAAGTTTTATGTAAGATTTTGCATTCCCATTGTTTATTTTCTTCAGCGCCTGCAGATATGTAACTAGCAAAATATTTCTTTATACGTGACTAGATTTCATTTC
>NW_013533285.1:0-601 GCF_000836235.2 Papilio xuthus | reverse complement strand
ACATAAATTGACATTTAATTGTAATTTTCTCTAAAAATATAATAATCAATTATATACCTATAATTACAACGAAAGTCCTTGGGTTCAATTTGGTAATGACAACTGTAGCATTCGTTGCTTTATATTTGGCTCGTTCACGTACCGCCACGAGTTGCCGGCTCAAAGGTCTGACATCGACTGACGTCCCCTCTCTCCGGCTTGTGCTAATGGCGTGTACGCTCGAGACAAACAACACTACGTTTATGCATACACTACAGCAACGATGAAATATTACAAATGATTTTAGAAATGTGTGATAAAAAAAATAATAATGAAAAACTCTTGTGCCAACCCTAAAGTAGGAGGAGACCGTCATCATCAACCTGCCCTTATCTTATCCCTATTAAAGGTCGGCACGGCATGTACTACTCCAGGCGTGTGAAGAATACTTCTTAGTGTATCCACGGCCCGGTGAAAAGTAAAACGAGGGAAACAGTGGTGGTTTAGTGGGTATGCTCCCATTCTGGAAGATAATCCCACATAACTACCGTGCCTTCCCCCGAGGCACGGAGTATGCATAAAGCATTCCCCACTATGAAAAAAAAGTATGTACTACTCCTCC
>NW_013533284.1:0-698 GCF_000836235.2 Papilio xuthus | reverse complement strand
CGCTGCGCACAGCGAGAGAGGCACGGGCCTCTATACCATCCGGCCCGGCCCATCTCTCGCTGGCGCAACCTGAGGAGGACCAGACCAGTGTTGCCCTCAACCAATGCGTTGAGGCATCACTGAGGACAATACTGGAGGTGGCAACGAAGTCCTCAAATATTAAGGGGACTCTGGTGAAAGCGCTCAAGGAGGCGGCGGCAAACATCAAGGCCGCCGTCTCCCAGCTTAGAGAGCGAACTATGTCGGAGGAGGTGGCGCGGCTGGAAGCAGCGAACGCGCGCCTCCAAAGAGATATGGAGGAGATGCGGCGCGAGTTAAAAGATCTCGACAAGCGTCGACCTGCCCAGCCTGGCGAAGCGGACATCCGGCGGATGCTGGACGAAGTATCGCGTGCCAACGTAGAAACGTTTGGCACCATACTTAACGCCAGGCTGGCAGGTCTAGAGGACCGTCTCCTCCCCGAACCGCGGCGCCGGCCCCCGCTGGCGGCGGACAGGAGAGCGGAAGACGTCGGTCCCCCCGCTTCGCCCCCTAAGGCGAAAAAGGGGGCGAAGAATAAGAAGGGACCAGCTGAAGAGCCCCTGCCCACAACATCGGGCAGCGGGGCCCAGGATCGGGCGTCTACTTCGGTGCCGGCCCCAGGCGAGGCTCCGCCCAAAAAGAAAAAGGGCAAAAAGAAGAAGAAGCAGCCGAGCCTG
>NW_013533283.1:0-611 GCF_000836235.2 Papilio xuthus | reverse complement strand
GTGTCTGTAAAATTATTATAAATACATTAACAAATAAAACAGCAACGAAGCCAAAAACGATGTCTTATAATTAAATAATGTCCATTAAATTATTCAAACTTTCGTGAGACATTATACTAAACTGATATATAAACACGGCTAAACACTCACGTATATACGTCCGGTGGCGGCACCGACTAGTTTCGAGCCCATCGGGGGCCCTTCATCAGGATGAGTGGCACTGGTATTATTTCGCGGACGCGGCCCGTCGCTCACTCTGAGCTGTGAGCGACGGGCCGCGTCCGCGAAATAATACCAGTGCCACTCATCCTGATGAAGGGCCCCCGATGGGCTCGAAACTAGTCGGTGCCGCCACCGGACGTATATACGTGAGTGTTTAGCCGTGTTTATATATCAGTTTAAATAATGTCCAGATAAATATTACCTACTAATAACCACATGTGAAGTAGAAGTATTCTGCAATTTGTGTTTGAATAAACACTATGAGGTCAAAATTGTGTTTATGTGCCATTCTCTTTATTAATAATTTCTAGAAACAAGTTTAAATTAAAATTATACTTACAACAATACATTCATCCTCAGTGAATAAATAATGTCGCCCACATTTGGCT
>NW_013533282.1:371-563 GCF_000836235.2 Papilio xuthus | reverse complement strand
GTGTGCGTGGGCGCGCACACATATGTAGATAACACTTGTACGTATAGTTTCCGCGCGTACCATTATTAAAACCCGCAAAGACAATCCACGCTCCGCCCACTCACTTCACCCGCGATGGTCTGACCTAATTGTTGTTAACTTTATTTAAATTTCTTTCTACCCGACAGCGAAAATTATAAAACAAAAAAAAAT
>NW_013533282.1:0-193 GCF_000836235.2 Papilio xuthus | reverse complement strand
TTGATATTAGTTATTACGTATCTGTCATATTCGGCGTGACAAACTTTTATAATATATTTAAGCGTTATGACAGGAGAAGAAAATTATTGGGTTGCCCAGTAAGTTCGTGCCGCTTTATAAGGAAAATAGAAACCCTGTTCTCTTAAATTTTTGGAAATGTTTTTAAATTATATTGGTACGACTCTATACCTAA
>NW_013533281.1:0-508 GCF_000836235.2 Papilio xuthus | reverse complement strand
TTTGAAAAACTTGTCATGACATAACCAATTTACAGTTTAATCTACAATATTTGAAACAATAATAGGGAGATATTCTACACACAACCTAAATAATGTTTAAGTTAATTTTTATTATTGAATCTTTTTCATGTTTCTAGCAAACCATATTATACTAAATATCAAGCCAATTTAAAAGGTTAAAATTGTTCAAATAATTGCTGGAAATATGTGCTTTGGGAATTATTATTAATAATTAATATTTACCACTTACCATGTAGAATTTGGCATATGTCTTGTACTTACTTTTATGTTATTTTCATCAATTTTTGTTGTAAATTGACTTTTCAGCAATCAGCAAAAGGTCATAAGCTCTAGTTCAACATTTAGTTCTTTTAAATATGAATAGAATGTAAAATTTTATCTTTGTTCAAATTCTATTTCTGTGAATCCATAGATTATGTTTACTACTGCTTTTTACTTGTTTCACACCTAAAAACAGAAAGTATTAAAAATTGATAAGTTGTTCATA
>NW_013533280.1:0-1095 GCF_000836235.2 Papilio xuthus | reverse complement strand
GGGCACGGGGGCACGGGGGCACAGGCCGGGGACACTCGTAATGCAATATTTGTTCTGTGACACACGGGTGACACGCGCACTTCTCTATTGTTGCACCTATGGCCAGAGATTTGCCAACTTCGGTTCTGTGTTGCAATAACAGAAATACTTAAATAAATATTGAATTGTTGATGTTATTTATTACTGAATTATAAACAAGTTGATATTCATTAACAGTGTATTAGTGTTTAATTTTAATTATGTTTCAGGAAAACAATTGTGGTTATTCATTAATAAATTAAGTGTGAATGTGTCACATCACCTCAACCATTTATATATGTAACTAAATCATAGAGAATTCAAAGAGGAAACACAAAATTTTAAGAGATTACATAAAATCAAGTATCATATTATTTCCTTATTGAAATTACCTATAGTTGTCAACCTCTGGCGTAGGGTTAATCCGTAGGTTTGGGGTGCGACGATAAAAAGATAATGCGTGGCGAGTCGCGTGCGCAGCGCAAACTCGCTTTGTGACGCACCTCTGCGGAGCGGATTATCGCGCCTGCGCACCGCCGCACCCTCCGCGCACTCCCCGCGCAGCTACCCTCGGCCCCAAGCACGGAGCAGCAACAACAAATGAGCTTAATTATAAAGCATTTCACATAACGTGTAAATACATGAGCGAACAAATAAATACATATGTGGAGGAAAAAGTTTTTACAATTGTTTTTAATTACACTTTTGTTGTGTGTCTATCTCAAAAAGTTATTTTCAAGCTAAATTAATATACTTTATAACATTCAAAATAACTTCAAGAAAAAGGTACATAAAGCGGTAAAGTATAAGTTAAAAATGTTCTTGTCGGCACTTAATTTGTAAAAATTACGTCCTGCACTAGTTTTTTCTTGACAAAAAACACATAATTTACTGACTTCTCACATAGTTTTATGAACATTATTACAAAGACTCAATTCATATAAATGGCCCTCAATACCTCAGCCAGGGTGCAGGCAGGAGGGCAGGCAGGAGGGCAGGCAGGAGGGCAGGCAGGAGGGCAGGGGGCGCCACAGCGATGTGACAGAATAAACAACGTAGCAGGAGGTCCCACGTGTT
>NW_013533279.1:893-1125 GCF_000836235.2 Papilio xuthus | reverse complement strand
GGGTAACACACTGGTTTCGGGGACGTCGTCTGGGGACATCTTGGATCTCTACTTCCTGGGTAACAGTTTGGAGGTGCTGGTGTTGTTGGTTTAGGACAACGGGGGTCAGTACTTCCTGGGTAACAGTTTGGAGGTGCGGGAGTTGTTGGTTTAGGACAACGGGGGTCTGCACTTCCTGGGTAGCATTTTGGAGTAGCGGGAGGTGTTGGTTTAGGACAACGGGGGTCGGTAC
>NW_013533279.1:0-737 GCF_000836235.2 Papilio xuthus | reverse complement strand
GAGGTGCGGGTGTTGTTGGTTTTGGACAACGGGGGTCTGTGCTTCCTGGGTAGCAGTTAGGGCGCGCAGGAGTGGTCGGTTTGGGACAACGCGGGTCAGTGCTTCCTGGGAAACAGTTTGGAGGTGCTGGTGTTGTTGGTTTTGGACAACGGGGGTCTGTGCTTCCTGGGTAACAGTTAGGACGCACAGTAGGGGTCGGTTTGGGACAACGTGAGTCTGTGCTTCCTGGGAAACAGTTTGGAGGTGCGGGTGTTGTTGGTTTTGGACAACGGGGGTCTGTGCTTCCTGGGTAGCAGTTAGGGCGCGCAGGAGTGGTCGGTTTGGGACAACGCGGGTCAGTGCTTCCTGGGAAACAGTTTGGAGGTGCTGGTGTTGTTGATTTTGGACAACGGGGGTCTGTACTTCCTGGGTAACAGTTTGGAGGTGCGGGAGTTGTTGGTTTAGGACAGCGCGGGTCTGTGCTTCCGGGATAACAACTAGGAGGGGCTGAAGTAGTTGGTTTGGGACAACGTGAGTCTGTAGAACCGGCATAGCATTTGAGTTCTGGCGTTGTAGGAGGCAAATAAGTAGGAGGATTTATTGTGGTTGGCCGTGAGGGTTGTGGACAGTTTGGATCGGGAGACCCTGGGTAACACACTGGTTTCGGGGACGTCGTCTGGGGACATCTTGGATCTCTACTTCCTAGGTAACAGTTTGGAGGTGCTGGTGTTGTTGGTTTAGGACAACGGGGGTCAGTA
>NW_013533278.1:0-530 GCF_000836235.2 Papilio xuthus | reverse complement strand
ATATAGTGGCGAAAGACCAATCGAACTATGTGGTAGCTGGTTCACAGCGAAATGTCTCTTAGGATAGTTGAGTATGAATAAAGTAAATAGATGTAGAGTCAATACAATGTTTAATTATATTGTTTAACTTCTAATTCTATAGGTTTGTATGTTTTATAAATACTTACTGATATTTACGATACTCAAGTGGGCGTATGATTGTAAGAATGATATGCAATAAGGGATGAACCTTGAGATGCACTAAAATTTCTAATTGTATTATAATTATAAATATGATGAATACATTATGACAGTAGGGCGGTTGTTATGGAAGTAGAAATCCGCTAAGAAACGTGTTACAACGTACCTACCGAATGTATTATTGTATAAAATGGATGAATATTATAATAGTATTGAAGTGTGTTAAATAACAAATATGTTATTTGGTAGTTGTGTAATTTGAATATGTTGAAGTATATAAGTTACTATATATTGAATAATCAAATGAGCAGATCTTGGTGGTAGTAACATAATAATTTGTATTTATAGAG
>NW_013533277.1:0-701 GCF_000836235.2 Papilio xuthus | reverse complement strand
AAAAAAATAGTTGCTTGGGATTTGAACCGCCGAACTTACGTACCAACCGCGGCGAACGGTAAGGCAACGAGACCAAACTAGCATATATGATGACAAACTTAAATTTGATGTTGGTTTTATCTACCTAATATCTGTCATCCGCGTCGAACACTTTTAGTAAATTTTGAAAAATGGTTTGATGCAAAGTGTCAAATGAATGTAACAGAAGTAGTTTATTCCAAGTTGTATCACAAGTATATAGAGATAGAGTTCAATTTTGTCAAATGTACCGATATTTTTGAGCACCTTGACTGCTTCGTTACTTATGACGCTGTGGCTGCTACGATATTTATGAGCATTTTGCATGTACTCATATATTTGACGCTGTGTATGTACCGATGTATTTGAGCAGGGTGAATGTATCTATTATTTTGAGGACTTTTGTTGTACCGATATAATTGATTACTATTGATGTACCTATATATTTGCATATCTTGTCTGTGACGATCTATATGACGCTGACTGTACTAGAGAAATTATAAATTAGTAAAGTTACATTTAACATTGTTATAAAAACTCTTAAATACATTGTCTATAATATTTTGCACAACCATGTGCAACATTATTTATTAAAATAAAAAAAACATGACATGTGATTAGTCTGAATGTTAGCTGCTCTGTGCAAAACGTGCATAGTTGCAGAGCACGATTTGTAAAAGCTA
>NW_013533276.1:0-1248 GCF_000836235.2 Papilio xuthus | reverse complement strand
ATATATAATACTAGTTTGGCGCAGTATTCTAGTATGTTTGCCGTAATATGTAAGTTTACCGGTTCCAATCTCAGGCTACTTTTTTTTTCATTTTATCAATCACGGGGTTATTTTTTCATAACCAGTAAAAATTTGGTAATGTAAAATTTTGCTCGACAATTTTTTTTTATAATTTTCGCTGTTGGGTAGAAAGAAATTTAAATAAAGTTAACAACAATTATGTCAGACCATCGCGGGTGAAGTGAGTGGGCGGAGCGTGGATTGTCTTTGCGGGTTTTAAGAATGGTACGCGCGGAAACTATACGTACAAGTGTTATCTATATATGTGTGCGCGCCCACGCACACTGGAATTTTTATTGCAATCGACCAAAAATTTGATGTAGTTTGGATATTGACATTCAGTTTTTTTCTTTGTTTCTTAAATATAATCAGTATCAGTAAAAGGTAAAAGTAAAAGTGTTATTTTTACCGGTACAAGTTTAACAAACATGAGTAATAAACAAATTACATGCCAATAGCATCGCTTTATCTCCTTCATTTTTGTTTGAAATAGAAAAGTACTTTAACGGTCAAACTCATTAGTCCAAGGCAATATCAAAAAGTACCTAATAACTACGGCGATAGAGTGTAATTACATGTGCTTTGATATTAAAATTTAAAAGTTTAAATATCAAAAAAAAAATAGTGGCTTGGGATTTGAACCGCCGACCTTACGTACCAACGGCGGCGAACGGTAAGGACGTAAACGAGACCAAACTAGCATATATGATGACAAACTTAAATTTGATGTTGGTTTTATCTACCTAATATCTGTCATCCGCGTCGAACACTTTTAGTAAATTTTGAAAAATGGTTTGATGCAAAGTGTCAAATGAATGTAACAGAAGTAGTTTATTCCAAATTGTATCACAAGTATATAGAGATAGAGTTCAATTTTGTCAAATGTACCGATATTTTTGCGCACCTTGACTGCTTCGTTACTTATGACGCTGTGGCTGCTACGATATTTATGAGCATCTTGCATGTACTCATATATTTGACGCTGTGTATGTACCGATGTATTTGAGCAGGGTGAATGTATCTATCAATTTGAGGACTTTTGTTGTACCGATATAATTGAATACTTTTGGTGTACCTATATATTTGCATATCTTGTCTGTGACGATCTATATGACGCTGACTGTACATTTCTTTGAGTATGGCTTTTATTCATGAACATAAAGATCGCTTACATATCTTTTTTAATTA
>NW_013533275.1:0-1569 GCF_000836235.2 Papilio xuthus | reverse complement strand
TTTTTATCTGTGATCAAAAGCCGGAACTACATGTCACGTCTCACGGACTGATATTATAGTTACGACATATTGTCAGACATACATCGTGAATTAGAACCTTCTCAAGCTCAAAATATGTATTAGAAAGTACAACGATGAAATTCGCGAAAGGTCAACGAAAATTACTCTAAAATTACAATTGGCTACGCTAGAACATAACTTAAGTCAATAATGATAAAGTTTATTTTCATTTGATTTGCGTAATACTATCATTCGTAATATAATAAGTAGTAATTTTATTTTAAACGTAGACAATTAATTTCTAAAGATTAATTGGTTGAATGTTAAAGATTTTTTTTTAAATAATTTTTGTAAAAGTTAACTTTTATAATTAACTACTTTGTAAACTCTCTGCGGCAACATTAGTCTATGTAATTAGCTAACCACAATATAACCTGATAATATTTCAAAGGACATCCGTTTATATTACATTCACCGCTATCTTGTACATGGATATCTTTTCGGTGCATCTGTCATTTGATTATGTATTTAACATCTTTGTCTATATATCTACACTAACAGTTGCCCGTGACTCCAACCATCATCAGCTCATTATACGTCCCCTCTTAAGAGCTCGGAACCTATCATACATTAGGGGTGACTATACCATAGTCAACGATGCTGGCCCAGTGCGAGTTGATTTCACTTCCCAGATATTAGGTTGCATCATGACGTTTTCCTTCACCGTAAGAACGTCGGATAAATGTAAAAATATAAATCGAAAATAGAAAAACATTTTGGTACATTGAGGGATTCGAACCTTAATTTTAATTCGTACTTAAGCACTGAGCCACCGACGCTCTTAAATGTCCGCGCGGAATAAACTTAACAAGTAGTCTGTGTGTTCTTCCAGGCCATTTTCTATACATATATTTGCCAAATTTAATCAAGATCCGTTGTGCCGTTCTGCAGATATGTTCTTACAAACATTCAACCAACCATTCAAAAATAAATATAAACTTGTTAATCTATAGTAAAATCAGACTGGCTATAAGGACAATCGCCGCTGTTCTACAATATTTCATTGCAATATGTCATGTTATGGTCGAGCATCGTAATGCGTCCGGCGAACCTTCAGCCTAATTCGAGCAAATATCACGGCCAGCGCAAGGATGCGTACTTTCAAAAACTTTGATACTAATAACTTATAAGATTAACTTACTTATAAAGAGAATTATTATATTTAAGAGGAAAATTTGATTGAAATAAAAAAAAGATTATTCGTAAACATGATGTATTTACTTTACTTATAACGAAAATCCATTTAGGTCTGTCTGTCAACATCACCGCGTTTGTTCCAGATAATCTTCGAAATGGCTGGATCGATTTAGATAAAGCTTTAACTGAAACGTAGCTTGTATGGACAGGAGTAACTTAGGCAATTTTTTATTCTATGCTGACGAAGTCGCGGGCTGATGCTAGTATATATATATATATATATATATATAGCATGCACAACGAATGCAATGTAGCATTCGTTGTGCTATATTTGGCTCGTTCACGTACCGACACGTGTTGCCGGCTCAAAGG
>NW_013533274.1:0-503 GCF_000836235.2 Papilio xuthus | reverse complement strand
ATTTAATTTAGATTATTTATTTACGAAATGTTTTAGAAATAATAATGATATAGATAAAATAATTTTAACAAGTAATTACGCATTGGCTTAAATTACTAAACTGTAAATTACTTACACGTTTTATAGATTTAATTTTGATTCTTAAAAAAACATTTCACATTTTATGTACCTTTTTTTTTTTATAGTCAGGAAATGCATTTACGCACGCCTACGCCGGGCGGTGCAATGGCGTAGGGAGTGTGGGACTCGCCGGCCACAGAAGGTGGCCAGAATACCCACTAAAACCTGACTGCCCTCTGACGCATCGGGACGGGGCCACGGGCACGCTTTCGCTCTCGTCCGCGGCCCCACATTTTATGTACCTAATTTTCAACAAAAATGCCTTAAAATAAAATTTTAATTAACAAAAAAAAACTACATCAAATTCCGGAACAAAAATTATTCGCAATTTGACTTTAAACTGTATTCTATTGCTTTCACACGTAATTGAAGCAGTCAAAGGC
>NW_013533273.1:0-522 GCF_000836235.2 Papilio xuthus | reverse complement strand
GGCGCCCCGGGCACTCAGGGCTGGACGAAAGGCAGAGCCTATTGGCCTCGCACTCTCCAAGCCCATCCGAAGCTTAGGAACGAAACATTGAGGGCGGATGTAAGCACCCGGAACAACTGGTGGGGAGGTCGGAAAGCAAACGGGGACCACAAGGTAATCTCACAAAACATTAAAATTAAAAGGAACCAAGAAGAGGACATCCAACGCAACATCAGAATAGGGAATATAGAAAAAATCAAAAGGGAAGAATTTCGGGAAAAGCTAATAAAAATTCGGAACAAAAATAAAATTAATATTAATAAAGTAAATGGAAATAAAAACATAAAAAATTTGGAAATAACTACTCAAAATTATATAAAAATCGTACATAAAAATTGGAATGAAAATTATAAAAGGGAATCTAAAAGTATAAATAAAGAAAACTTACCTTGTTGGCGCACCGAAGCCGATACTGCCGGGCGAAGCGAGGTCCCATACGCTGCGCCGGCCGGGGGAACACGGGTCGTCGTGCAGCACCTGCAA
>NW_013533272.1:0-1654 GCF_000836235.2 Papilio xuthus | reverse complement strand
GAAAGCTGGTCGCGAGCCTCGCGCAACCGCCGGCGTCGCGCCACGTCCCACACACAAAGTGCGCCGTCCAGTCCACACGTCACTACCAGCTCGTTAGACGCAGACCAGTCGCAGTCTGACACACAAATGCACGTCTTGTATACCGAATCTTCCGAAAATGGTGAAAATCAAATAGGCACAAAATACCACGGCTTATAGCCTTTCTATGGGAAGAAATCTGTGGTCAAACAAGTAAAATGTAAGACATAGAATTTACTACATTGATATTCACATGCAAAATATGAACAGAACAATACACTTTATAAAATTGGTTCAACAATGTAGCATGCAACAAATACATGTCAAACATTAATTTCTAGACTTTAAGCTCATTAACATAGGACATGGTCAACTTTTTAACATATTTAATCTTTTGTCAAATATTATTACTTACCAGTGACAGCATCGGTGTGTCCCTCCAGTATAACAGAGACACGTGGCGGGGTCGCCGTCACATCGCAGATAGACACAGTGCCGTCGCGCGATGCACAGCACAGCTTCGAGCGGTCGTTGTTTGCGAATTTAACTACACTCACCTCATCACTATGCTAAAACATTAATATAGTTACTTCATATGTTCTCAAAAAATTGTCTTACACATATCAAAACAGTGCTTGCAGTGTTTACAGTGCTATTCACACTTAATGGCAGCTTAATCACTATCTGCCATAAAGTTTGAATATTATAATACTAACCTGATCAAAAATATGATGAACTCCAGTAAAAGCGTAGTTTTCTGATATTGTTAGGTCATTTTTCTTCTTTGAACTGCCAGATAATTCATCAACTGCTAAGCTTGCCTAAAATCACATTGTGATACCAAATTATAAGTAACCCAGAGAACTAGGACATGTTTTGTACTAACATTATAACTTGGTACCTTACTGCTAGACCTGGCTCGGGAAGATGAAGAGCTGATTGAAATGTTATCTTGAACTCCATATCTCTTCTGCAGCAACTGACTTCTGATGTTAATGTATTTCTTTATAGTTTCTATGTCCTAAAGTGAAAACCAACAATGTTTAATTAAGTCGCACGCAAATCCAAAACAATTACAATTTTAAGCTATAGCTAGCTAGCTACACTTTCCATTTTATTGATCTGGAAAATACAAGTACCTAATGAAGATAAATAATATTCAAATGTTTTGTTACCTTAAATTTCGCATTTTCTCTTAAAAGTTGACTGCGTCGTCGAATATACAGTGTTTCTGAAATATTAAATTATTATTTTTAGATAAATAAGGAATCGGTTTAATTATTAAAACTTTGTTTGTATAAAAACGAAAGAAGAAATGAGCTTACTAAAATTTGGATTCCCCGGCGCTCTGTACGCATTAAATCGTGCATCGAGTGCAAATATCTGCTGCTGAAAGGCTGCTGCCATTTTTAAACTTTTAATATACTAACAATGTATCATTGTTTTTAAATATTGTCGATATTTTTAAGATGCTTTGATTTTAAGCCTGTTTATTATTTTTTGCCAAGTTTGTTGATTTCACTACCCCAAATTCGCATTTGACAATGACATCTGATTGACAGAACAGCTGACGTTTGTTATGTGAATATGTATTCCGTGTCACGTAAAACTTTGAGAAAAGTGACTTTTACTTTAA
>NW_013533271.1:0-1328 GCF_000836235.2 Papilio xuthus | reverse complement strand
ATCTGCGTTGAAAAAGTTACATCCACTGCTATCAAACAATACAGTAAATCCTTTCTCTACAGCCTGTTTAACGGAAAGCAAGTTAGTATTTAGTTTCGGTACATACATTACATCACTAACCTTATTAACAACATTGGCTTTAGTACTAATATTTACATCACCAATACCTACACATTGAATCTCCTGACCATTAGCAACAGTAACTTTTCCACAATTAACAGTCTTTAGTTCTGATATCCAGTCCAACCTAGACGTCAGGTGAGTCGTAGCTCCAGAGTCTATGAACCATACGTCTTTCTTGTGAGTAACCGATAGTGCTGTCAAAGCAGTGACATTAGCACTCGCTCGCTTGTCCTTTTCGTTCTTCTTACGACGTGGACAGTCTGGTCTCTTATGTCCTGGCTCCTTGCATTCGAAACACACCACTTTCTTAGTCTTCTTTTTATTTATTGGTACTGCATTACCACCAGCTCTAAAAGCAACCTGTTCTGGATCATTCCGAAATACTTCACTTAGCAGTTTAGTTTTCACCTGATCTGCGGTTATCGTAATGTTACTCGTCTCTAGACTCATGATCATTGGCTCGTACTTAGCTGTAAGCCCGCCCAACAGGATAGCAGCTACAGAAGCATCTTCTATTTTCTTGCCAATATCATCCAGGTCTCTCACTGTAGTCAAAACAGCATTAATATAAGATTCCATATCCGTGTAGTCTACGAGATTCATTCTATATAGTTTTCGTTCTAGGGCTAATCTCCGTCCCATTCCGCGGTCTTCGTAAGCATTTTTCAGTTCATCCCATGCTTCTTTTGCTGAAGTTGCGCTCCGGACATAGGTGATTGCAGGACCGTCTAACGTTAAGCAAATCTTCGCCAACGCCTTACGATCGTTATGCGATTTACTTAAAACTGGAGTGGTATCTCCCTCAGGATAACCATCTATTGCCTCCCATAAGTCCTCATGTATCAAGTAGTTCCTCATCTTGAATTTCCACGTACCGTAGCCTTCACGCCCACTCAGGCGTATGCCCGAAGGAAAGTTCGAGGAAGATGATTTACTACTATTATCACCACTAGCCATAGTTCTTATAACAACTAAAAATTTCCAAAAAGAAAAATTTGTAAAAATTACAAATCTTCGTGCTGATAACGTATTGGAATAATAATATATTTTATTTTAGTGAAGTTGTCATCTTATTTTTAAATTTATATATAAGAACATTTTTGACAGAATCTTTTTCATTACCAAAAAGTATTTCCAACAGTATGCCTCAAGAGTTAAGTACATGCTAGGCACTGATCAATGTATTGATTGATATGTACTTGATT
>NW_013533270.1:22770-23573 GCF_000836235.2 Papilio xuthus | reverse complement strand
ACGTATATGGTCCTGATGACCTCGGGGTTCAGCCCCCACGTGACCCTCGCTGCGGTTGACAGTTGTCGATAGATCGTTTGCGCTTTTTTGGAAACATTTTCAATGTGCGTCTTAAAACTGAGTCTATCGTCAACTGTCAACCCCAGGATCCTCATCTCCTTGGTGAGCACAATGGGCCCCCCGCCCATGCTCAGCCGTGGGGTGTCGTGCTTCAATTTTCTGGTAATCACCATTGCCATGGTTTTCTGTGGCGCGAAGTTAAGTTTGTTACGTACACCCCACTTCCGAACATGTTCGAGAGCCCCATTGGCTACACCCTCCACGTCACCGGCTCCTTCTCCCGAGAACATCAGGACCACATCGTCAGCAAATGCCTGGCAGCGGACGCCCATCTCCTCCAATTCCACCAGGAGCGGATTCAGCAGTAGATTCCAGAGCGTCGGTCCCCCAATGGATCCCTGCACACATCCTTTCGTGGGCTCTCGGGTCCACTCGGCGCCCGCGTACCTAACGAACACCTTCCGATCACTTAAATAGTGATCTAGAAGGCGTCGCAGGTTAACGGGACACCGAGCTTCGGCCAACCTGCACCTAATTGCCGGCCACCACGCGTTATCGAAGGCTCCCTCTATGTCCAACGATATCAGCACAACGAGCTTCCGCTTTGCGACTTCAGCTCGTATGTGCTGAATCATCTCGTAAAGGGAGTCTTCGGTACCGCGCTGTGGCATAAAGCCATATTGATGGCGGCTAATCTTAGGTGCAGTATGCCATTGGACCCGCCTCACCAGCATTTTCTCCAC
>NW_013533270.1:21353-22544 GCF_000836235.2 Papilio xuthus | reverse complement strand
TCGACACGGACCGCATGAGTTCGTGCATCTTGAAGGGGGGGTCGCATGTTTCATCATGCGGCCCCACGTTCACACTATTCGCCACTGTTCTCATTTCTACGTGGTCCGCATTGTCATCCCTGTGCCTATCTTCGGGATAGAAAGCTTCAGCTAAGGCCCTGGCCGACTCAACCGCGCTCAACACAACTCCGTCCCGTACGAGGGGGAGGTCTTCGTGCCTCACTGCGGTACGGGTTATCACCCTGTAAATCCCATCCCACATGGTCTCGCGCCCCTGACGGCCACAAAAATCCTTCCAACTCTGAGTCTGAGCCTTCCTTACCTCGGACTGGTAATTCTCCTTCGCATGTATGTACTGTTGCACGACCCAACCTCTACGAACCGGCGCCGCGCAGGAGACCCGTCTCTTCTGCCTTAAAAGTTCCCTTTTAAGGCGAGAGAGCTTTTCGGACCACCAGGGCAATCCTGTTCTACCCCTCCTAGGTATCCCCGGTATCGTCTCATTACAGACTTCCACCACGGTTTCCACATAACTGTCGACTACCTTCTCTAAAACGTCCCTGTCTGTAATTTTCTCCACTTCCTCCGATGTTAACTTTCTATCTTTCCACTTTGAGGCGAGTTTCTCTCGAAACTCGCCCCAATTAGCCTTTCCAGTATGGTACTTCCGGGTGGAGCGACAAATGTCCGTGCCTGAGGATACCTGAAGTCTTACGCCGAACAGAATCGCCCTGTGGTCCGAACTGGATATATCGTCTGCGAGACGCCAGTTCACCACCCTACCGAGCATTGCGGTCGTGCACGCAGTTACATCCACGGAGCTCGTGAACCGTCTCATACCGCGAATGGTATCAAAGGTAGGCTCAGACCCACAGTTGAGTACATGTAGACCTAGCCCGTCGAATTTGGCTACTACCTGATCACCTCTCTTGTCCGTGGTGCGGCTTCCCCACCATGTGGACCACGCGTTTACGTCGCCGCCAAGTATCACGTCGGCAGTATCCAGCCTCTCCACGACAGAGCCAATCAAGTCCAGGTAAGGTTCGATGGGCTTACTCGGCTCCAGGTAGACGGACACCAAGCCTACCGTCCACGCCGCGGACCTCACTTTTGCAACAGCAATGTTACAAGTAGTGAGGTCCGGGCAGTGGGTGATATTCAAGGTGCCGTCGAATAGTACAATGGCTGCTT
>NW_013533270.1:20335-21248 GCF_000836235.2 Papilio xuthus | reverse complement strand
TCTGACTCTTAAATGAATATGGATCTAGACTGACAATAACAGGACTAATTTACTAATTATGATATACATAATGGGGTTAGAATGTACGCCACACCGACAATAGCGATATCCGACCTGCAATGCATTCCTTAATTCTGTAACTAAGTGTCGTATACGATAGTGCAATACGAGACCGTTAACCTTTAAATGCCAATGCTAAAATCTACATTTGTAATTAACACGCGTCAATACACGTCAAAACAAACAATAATGGCTCGGAGAAATGGCTGACGCTAATGCGATAGCATCTGGTTTGCCATTTGTAAGCTATATTTATCACGTGTTTGAAGTTATGGCAGTTTCACATATCGAGTACTTGAATCGAATTACATGAAATACCATACCATCTAAAATAAGAAACATAACCTGATAAATACATCTTGAAGTTTACAGAAATCTTGAGCCTTGTATGTGCATAAGAATGTTGCATCTCGTATAATACCAAATACAGTAGTCTTGATAAACGTCAATCAAATATCAATTGAATAATGATTGTGAGATAAGATCTCTGATCTCTGATACCGACAATGCCGTCACGATTGTTCAGTTCAGATAATAAGGAACAATGAGAAGCACTGATTTCTTTGCTCTGCCTTACAATAGTTGCAGCAACCGACCGACAACACGACTCTTGTATTGTGCTCGCACGTATGGGAACTCGCCTCCGCTGACTTGTGCAATTATTTTAACAATAGAATCGTACTGATGTACAATGTTGTGTCGAAATTGCTTTTTATAATGTTTTTAATTAATATGTATCATTAACAACAAGAACGAACTGTTTTAATGTTTCAGTAATTAGTTTTCACTTTCCACAATAGCTCGCAAATGTCATCGTCTAGACAATTTTTATATTTTCATTGGCATTTGCAGA
>NW_013533270.1:13917-15101 GCF_000836235.2 Papilio xuthus | reverse complement strand
ACAATGGTCAACTTTATATCGCTACCAAGTTTTTGGATTCTTTCTTTCAGCTGGAAATATATCTGATTTTAGGCAAGAGGCAGTTAAAGTCGAATATCTGATGAAATCAATGTTCCATCTGAAACCATGTTTACTTATCCGCAGTATTTTTAATAATTATTTTAATCACTATCAAAATCTGATCTCAAAATTGAAATACGGCATCGAAAAACATGGTCCGTGGGCGATCTTAATATTTTTGTACTCCGTTATAAAAACAAATTTCGGAAAGAACCCAGTACATTCCAAGGTTGACTTTTCGTCTGGATTAAATAAAAGTTAAGTTTAAACAACATGAAGCGTAGTTTACGAGAATTACTTTTATATACTCCTCGTTTATATGAAAAATAATTGTTTCACTGTTTTATAAATACCTCATCAAACACTTCGGATACTGTCGATCTGGTTGACGGATTGATGTAGTAACGAAGAGTTATACGGCCTGGCAGCACACTATCTGTCAGGGCGCCCTGGAATGTGCGCCATTTAAAATTATATTAAATTTAAATATAACAAATAATTTAGTACCAATAATGCCATAATAGTTTGGAAGCTCAAGGTACAATTAACATTTGGATATACTTCATAAATAAAAAAATAATCATTTTCTTAGTCTAAAATCTAAAACGACAGATTCTTTGTGATGTGATTTTAACGTAATAGAAACATTCTTTTGATATAATTTTTCATTAGGTATTAAACTGAATTAAGCTATAATAGTTTATAAGGGAAGATTGGATCTACAACTGACCTGTAATCTGTTCAAGTTGATGCTGGTAAAGTCGCCGGTGTTGCTGACTTGCAACTTCTTCATGTAATCAATTTGCTCGTCTCGATACTCTTGTAATGATTCGATCACTTTCGCGCACTGTAAATACACAAATATCAAAAATGATATAACAATTCTATAAAACTTCAATGTACGATGAAAATAAAGATTTCCTTTACTACGCCGATTACCTTATCTAAGTTTTTAAGGAGATCAAATAACATTGCTATAATTCGTTTCGAGGTTTGCAAAAGATTGATATCTGCAAAAAGTATTGTGTCTTTTTTTTCGAACAGAATGAGAAAAACTTTTTTGTTTGACTCATAAGAAAACAGGTGTTGTAATTTTAGGTTTTCTTAGTTAAATACCTTTCCTA
>NW_013533270.1:13439-13695 GCF_000836235.2 Papilio xuthus | reverse complement strand
TACGCTATATTGATTTTATATTCTATTGATTTTAGTGGTTAATTAGTTCTATTGTAATATCTCATTAGTGTTACATATATTTATTACCTAATAGCGCTTTATCTTGGTAAAATAGTAGTACTTTGTCCGATTCATAGGAAACTCCTTCGTCTATACCTCCACCGATGGACATGTTTTCAAAATCTTTGCTTTCTATAAAGGGTTGTAGTTTTTCCACTGTTACGCCAATTTCATGATCTAGAAATAATTAATTTAA
>NW_013533270.1:9370-10679 GCF_000836235.2 Papilio xuthus | reverse complement strand
CTTAAATGTAACATAAATAATTTAGGACCAAAAAGGCCATAATAGTTTGGAAGTTCAAGGTATAAATCATTTTCTTAGTCTAAAATCTAAAACGACAGATTCTTTGTGATGTGATTTTAACGTAATAGTAACATTCTTTTGATATAATTTTTCATTAGGTATTAAACTGAATTAAGCTATAATAGTTTATAAGGGAAGATTGGATCTACAACTGACCTGTAATCTGTTCAAGTTGATGCTGGTAAAGTCGCCGGTGTTGCTGACTTGCAACTTCTTCATGTAATCAATTTGCTCGTCTCGATACTCTTGTAATGATTCGATCACTTTCGCGCACTGTAAATACACAAATATCAAAAATGATAAATTATTTCTATCAAATTTCAATGTACGATGAAAATGAAGATTTTCTTTACTACGCCGATTACCTTATAAGTTTTTAAGGCGATCAAATAACATTGCTATAATTCGTTTCGAGGTTTGAAAAAGATTGATATCTGCAAAAAGTATTGTGTCTTTTTTTTCGAACAGAATGAGAAAAACTTTTTTGTTTGACTCATAAGAAAACAGGTGTTGTAATTTTAGGTTTTCTTAGTTAAATACCTTTCCTATAGCTGTAATGTTCGAATCAGGCATAAGTGATCCATGCGTCTCTATTCCGTAGCAGTCAACATCAAGTACTGTCAAAGAGAAAAAACATTAAGAACACTTCCACATTTTTTTTTTATAACAGAAGGGGCAAACGAGCAGCGGGAATACCGAGGTATCAACGACGCACATGGACATCAGCAATACCAGAGGAACCGCGGATGCGTTGCCTGCCGGCATTTGAGATGGTGATACGCTATATTGATTTTATATTCTATTGATTTTAGTGGTTAATTAGTTCTATTGTAATATCTCATTAGTGTTACATATATTTATTACCTAATAGCGCTTTATCTTGGTAAAATAGTAGTACTTTGTCTGATTCATAGGAAACTCCTTCGTCTATACCTCCACCGATGGACATGTTTTCAAAATCTTTGCTTTCTATAAAGGGTTGTAGTTTTTCCACTGTTACGCCAATTTCATGATCTAGAAATAATTAATTTAATTAGTACAATTAAGTAGCATTTAATGATTATGCTAATGTCTTAGTTGTTACCTCCTTACTATTATAATATTATAAATGCGATAGTTACTCTGTCTGTCTGTTCTTCTTTCACGCAAAAACTACTGGACTGATTTAATTAAATTTGATACACTGATAGTCTAGAGCCTGAGAAAGGCTACTTTTTAAAGCGAAAAAGGGGTTGTAAGGATTTGAAAA
>NW_013533270.1:5428-7200 GCF_000836235.2 Papilio xuthus | reverse complement strand
GTTGACGGATTGATGTAGTAACGAAGAGTTATACGGCCTGGCAGCACACTATCTGTCAGGGCGCCCTGGAATGTGCGCCATTTAAAATTATATTAAACTTAAATGTAACATAAATAATTTAGGACCAATAATGCCATAATAGTTTGGAAGTTCAAGGTACAATTAACATTTGGCTATACTTCATAAATAAAAAAATAATCATTTTCTTAGTCTAAAATCTAAAACGACAGATTCTTTGTGATGTGATTTTAACGTAATAGAAACATTCTTTTGATATAATTTTTCATTAGGTATTAAACTGAATTAAGCTATAATAGTTTATAAGGGAAGATTGGATCTACAACTGACCTGTAATCTGTTCAAGTTGATGCTGGTAAAGTCGCCGGTGTTGCTGACTTGCAACTTCTTCATGTAATCAATTTGCTCGTCTCGATACTCTTGTAATGATTCGATCACTTTCGCGCACTGTAAATACACAAATATCAAAAATGATATAACAATTCTATAAAACTTCAATGTACGATGAAAATAAAGATTTCCTTTACTACGCCTATTACCTTATCTAAGTTTTTAAGGCGATCAAATAACATTGCTATAATTCGTTTCGAGGTTTGAAAAAGATTGATATCTGCAAAAAGTATTGTGTCTTTTTTTTTCGAACAGATTGAGAAAAACTTTTTTGTTTGACTCATAAGAAAACAGGTGTTGTAATTTTAGGTTTTCTTAGTTAAATACCTTTCCTATAGCTGTAATATTCGAATCAGGCATAAGTGATCCATGCGTCTCTATTCCGTAGCAGTCAACATCAAGTACTGTCAAAGAGAAAAAATATTAAGAGCACTTCCATATTTTTTTTATAACAGAAGGGGCAAACGAGCAGCGGGAATACCGAGGTATCAACGACGCACATGGACATCAGCAATACCAGAGGAACCGCGGATGCGTTGCCTGCCGGCCTTTGAGATGGTGATACGCTATATTGATATTATATTCTATTGATTTTAGTGGTTAATTAGTTCTATTGTAATATCTCATTAGTGTTACATATAGTTATTACCTAATAGCGCTTTATCTTGGTAAAATAGTAGTACTTTGTCTGATTCATAGGAAACTCCTTCGTCTATACCTCCACCGATGGACATGTTTTCAAAATCTTTGCTTTCTATAAAGGGTTGTAGTTTTTCCACTGTTACGCCAATTTCATGATCTAGAAATAATTAATTTAATTAATACAATTAAGTAGCATTTAATGATTATGCTAATGTCTTAGTTGTTACCTCCTTACTATTATAATATTATAAATGCGATAGTTACTCTGTCTGTCTGTCTGTTCTTCTTTCACGCAAAAAACTACTGGACCGATTTAATTAAATTTGATACACTGATAGTCTAGAGCCTGAGAAAGGCTACTTTTTAAAGCGAAAAAGGGGTTGTAAGGATTTGAAAAGGGGGTTGGTAATTATCGACATTTTTACAGATAAGTTGGTGACATTATAGGCATATATATATATATATGTCGGAGGAAGCCATTTTGATTATATTTACAGTAGGAAGTTATAAAGTAGCCATTGTCAAATGAATTACTGTTTAACACATAATGTGCAATGTTTAATGTTTATTGATATTGTAAAGTTACGTTTTTCCACAACGACGACGAATTCAACTTCTATTTGTTATTTTAAAACGGAGAATAAAATAATTGGAACGTACTCACCAAAGTTGACATTATAAAACTTGACCACACCGTCATCTTCTTCTTCTCTTCTTACTTA
>NW_013533270.1:2643-3814 GCF_000836235.2 Papilio xuthus | reverse complement strand
TGTCCAGTAAGGATTGGTGTCGTCAGTTTTGACGACGGGGGATTTCTCAGCAGAACGTACAATGGTCAACTTTATATCGCTACCAAGTTTTTGGATTCTTTCTTTCAGCTGGAAATATATCTGATTTTTGGCAAGAGGCAGTTAAAGTCGAATATCTGATGAAATCAATGTTCCATCTGAAACCATCACTTTATCAAAATCCGATCTCAGAATTGAAATACGGCATCGAAAAACATGGTCCGTGGGCGATCTTAATATTTTTGTACTCCGTTATAAAAACAAATTTCGGAAAGAACCCAGTACATTCCAAGGTTGACTTTTCGTCTGGATTAAATGAAAGTTAAGTTTAAACAACATGAAGCGTAGTTTACGAGGATTACTTTTATATACTCCTCGTTTATATGAAAAATAATTGTTTCACTGTTTTATAAATACCTCATCAAACACTTCGGATACTGTCGATCTGGTTGACGGATTGATGTAGTAACGAAGAGTTATACGGCCTGGCAGCACACTATCTGTCAGGGCGCCCTGGAATGTGCGCCATTTAAAATTATATTAATCTTAAATGTAACATAAATAATTTAGGACCAAAAAGGCCATAATAGTTTGGAAGTTCAAGGTATAAATCATTTTCTTAGTCTAAAATCTAAAACGACAGATTCTTTGTGATGTGATTTTAACGTAATAGAAACATTCTTTTGATATAATTTTTCATTAGGTATTAAACTGAATTAAGCTATAATAGTTTATAAGGGAAGATTGGATCTACAACTGACCTGTAATCTGTTCAAGTTGATGCTGGTAAAGTCGCCGGTGTTGCTGACTTGCAACTTCTTCATGTAATCAATTTGCTCGTCTCGATACTCTTGTAATGATTCGATCACTTTCGCGCACTGTAAATACACAAATATCAAAAATGATAAATTATTTCTATCAAATTTCAATGTACGATGAAAATGAAGATTTTCTTTACTACGCCGATTACCTTATAAGTTTTTAAGGCGATCAAATAACATTGCTATAATTCGTTTCGAGGTTTGAAAAAGATTGATATCTGCAAAAAGTATTGTGTCTTTTTTTTCGAACAGAATGAGAAAAACTTTTTTGTTTGACTCATAAGAAAACAGGTGTTGTAATTTTAGGTTTTCTTAGTTAAATACCTTTCCTA
>NW_013533270.1:0-1058 GCF_000836235.2 Papilio xuthus | reverse complement strand
ATTTAAAGTAGGAAGTTATTAAGTACCCATTGTCAACTGAATTACTGTTTAACGCATAGTGTGCAATGTTTAATGTTTATTGATATTGTAAAAAATAAAATTATATGTGAAAAATAAAGAGTTGTTTTATTTTATAATGTTCACTGAATTGCATCACTTTTAACTTCTTGTGCAAAAGAGATGAAGTTTAAATCACATGAAAATACGAAGCCCGTGCATTTCTATTGCTAAAAAAAACAGTATAACAGACTGTCTTGAAGAAGTTGGATGTTTATACAATGAAAACCCACGGTAACCTGTGTTAGCATACAACACATGCTCTATCTATAATCAATGGAGACGTTAAACGTCAATTTGACGATCGTTGAAATGGTGCAACGAATATTTGCGCAACCGTAGATTTAACTACTGTCAAGGTGATCGTTATAGTTATAGTTAATTGATGCAACTCACCCTTATTGAAGTAATGTGAGTAGTAACTTGGGATTTCACTACAGAAACACCTGGGAGAAAACCATAGCAATGAAAATTCAGTATAGCAAAACCAAAAGACATGTTTAATGTAATAAATCTGTTAATTTTTCTTATAACCAGTCATATAGGAACTTGTATCTTTAGCTACTTCCTTTTCAGAGAGATTTGCTAAATTTTGTATAGATTTCTGATACAAATTGATACCGTTCAAGAATATAGTAATATTGATATTTTCATTAATTCCGTGCACAAGGAACTCCGTTTTCTGTAACGGAGAGAAACCTAATACGGGAATTCCAAACTTTCTCATAACACCAGCGTTTGTTTGGTCGAAGACGACGCTCGGGTTGAAAGTTATATTTCTGCAACAATAATACACAAATTAGGTTATGTAATGATTTTTAAATTATGCGTTGAAAATATCCAAACACAACATAACATAAAATTAATTTTTCGTTTATTCTTTAAGTTAAAATAGGTTAACATGTTTATTAATTTTGTAACATAAAAAATTAAAGTTTTTAACTAATTTAACGCGTAGTAATTGCTATTTGATTTTATAGCATTTATTGTATAATTATATG
>NW_013533269.1:0-547 GCF_000836235.2 Papilio xuthus | reverse complement strand
TTAGGTTAGGTTAGGTTAGGTTAGGTTAGGTTGATCGCGCGCCGGTTGTCGTACCGTGTGCATCGTTTCCGTGTCGCTCCGCGTTTAAAAATTCGTAAATGTGGTAAAGAGTGAAGTTTTATACCAGTGTTATACATCGGGAGATGCGTCTCGGCGAGACGCATCTAGTGGTATATAATACATAGTGGGCAGAGACCAAATTAGTTAAGTTTTTAGTGATTTAGTGTTCTAACGGTCGTTTTGGGTGTGGCACTTTTTCGCGAAGTGCAAAAAAGTGCTTCGATTTTGACGTTTTATATATCGGGAGATGCGTCTCAGCGAGACAAATCGACCGGTATAGTTTTTAGTGTGGATAGAGACCAAATTAGTTAGGTTTTTAGTGTTTAAGTGTTGTAACTGTCGTTTTAGGGCGTGGCACTTTTACGAAAAGTGCAAAAAAGTGCTTCGATTTCGTCGTGTGATATACCGGGAGATGCGTCTCTGTGAGACAAATCGACCGGTATAGTTTTTAGGGTGGACAGAGACCAAATTAGTTTAGTTTTTAGTG
>NW_013533268.1:1941-3422 GCF_000836235.2 Papilio xuthus | reverse complement strand
AATTTATTTGACATGCAAATTGATGTGTCAGTGACCGAGGCTGGTACTAAATCAGCGCACATGTTGTAAAAAAAAACTTTTAAATTTTAATCGGTTAGATTGGAAATAGCAATTTTGCGGCATCAAACAAACGATGAATGTAATAATATTATTACCGTTTGTTTCCACTGATGAAAAACTTTTTTTTAATTAGTCATTTTAATTATTGTTTATAAACATGTCTTCAGTGAATATCCATTAATTTATATTGAATTAGTACTTTCAAATTCTGTTCTATATGTAAGCCAAATTACAGCGAGATCTATACAGCCCTTCTTCAGATACCTTCAAACAAACATCCAACCATCCATCCAAATATTCGCATTTATAATATCGGTATTTCTTTCCTGTTGATTTAAACATAAAGTTACTATAGTTCTTGATTAAAATTGTCAAAAAATGTAAGCCAAATACTATATTGTAACAAATAAAATGTCGAATTTCGCAAAGATCTTTGTGGTTTATAAAAGTTTCTATGAGTACTCTAAATCTAGTTTAGTATTACATTGAAAACTGCTTACAAGCGTTCTATGTCTCAAATCTTATAACGTGTGGAGTAGTTGCATTTTGAAATTTCTTTCAAATTGCACTTTTACATTTTTATAAACTGTAAAGAATGTTTTAAATAAGTTTTAGCACATGATGTATAAATATAGAAAAACTAGTAACCATATTAAAGACTTCTTATTTGAAAAACAAACCTATTAACAAATAAAATATTCTTAAAATCTAAAAACATAAGATTTAATTTGACTTCACTTTATCAATATAATCTGAATAGTCGATGTTTTAATCAGAGATTCAGATTGGAATAAAATGTTGGCTGAATAGGTTGGACTTTGTTATAAAAATGAAATGTCAATGTGATTGAGGCCTGAATGACGAAATTAAAAAAAGAAAAAAACGAAAGTAATCTCATTTTTTTTTCTTTTCTTTTATCATAATACCGAAAGTTAGTTTTAATTTAAATTGTATATACTTTTTAAAAGTTTTAACATTTATTATTGATACATTGTTTTTATCATTTTAGTATAATATTTTACTAGTTTTAATCTCAATTAAACTATGTACAGTTTAATAATTTGAACAGATTAATTTAGAATAAGTAGTTATAACATTAACTGTATATAAAAAAATCACATTTTATTTAAATAAAGCGAAACCCGCACCCCAGTTCTCTCACCCAAACATGTTAGGGGAACGAGATGGCGGCATAGCGCCGCCCAAAAAAAAAGAAAAAAGAAAAAAAATACCAAAGGATATATAACATCGGCATGTGCATATATTAAGTTTTGCAATTTGTAATACCGCTAGTAAAATAGTAAGTTTGAATAAGACATTTAAATAGTCTGAATTTATTTTTTTGTATACAAAAGGTAAAACCTTCGCTCGATGATTTGCTGAACGATAACAAGTATTTGCTTAGGGCGAATCCCTCTTGT
>NW_013533268.1:0-1452 GCF_000836235.2 Papilio xuthus | reverse complement strand
GGAAGTAATAAATACACGTAGTACTTGCGTGTTTTTACCTGGAGACAATGCTGTACCGCATTGCGGACTGTACCGGGAGGATGGATATTATCATATATTTTAACTCATATCAAATCTACTTATTGATTACAAAATATGTTCGCATATGTATAGCGGGTCGACTCAACGTAGGTAGCCCTCCCGCACGATGGACCGATGACCTGGTCAAGATTGCGAAAGTGCACTGGATGCGGGCAGCACAGGACCGGGTATTGTGGCAATCGATGGAGGAAACCTAAGTCTAGCAGTGGATGAATTTGGGCTGAATATGATGATGATGATGATGTATTGCATCCCCATGCAATTAAATTATTGTTGGCTATTGTCACTTTGTCACTATATCAACAGTTTTTGCGTTTGCCCATTTCTTATGACGATTCATCAGACGATTAAAGTTATATATGATAAGATAACCACTATAATCTTGCATACATATGTAACTCTTTTCGTCAGATGGGTCGATATAGAAAATCTTTCTTTTAATTATCCTTTCAATTGAAAGCCAAAATTAAGTAAACAGAGGAAAGTTAAATTGCATACCAAACCGATATGTTACTTTGTGAAACTAAGGGAAGCTAATGTTATAATAGTTTTGTGAGAAAAGTTGTGTTGGAAGGAATATTTGGAATTTACGAGTTTTAGCGTAAATTTGAGTATGGTAAAGGGTATCGATATGAATCTATAAAAAATATATTTCGTTTATTATAAAACAAGACATCATAATTCATAGTTGGTATTCAGGTTGGACCAGTGGTTTGAATGAGTGCCAAATTTAGAACTGGGGTAAAAATAATAATTGCACAAGATGGTTTAGAAGGTTTGATCCGATGCCAAAATTTCCAGTAAAAACAAAACGCTATCTATTTTTATAAATAAATATATTGCAATTTATTTATGTACAATTTTACAAAATAAAGCAAAATGTTTATTACATGCCAGTATCATATTTAAAGTTGCATTTCAAATTGGATTTGGAAATGACACTATTTATGTAGCCATCTTTGTACTCGATTTTATAAAACCTATTTTCTATCCATACTTCCCAACCGACTCGATCTTATAAAACTAGGGTCCGCTAATTCAAAAAAAGAATAACTTTGTCATACAGTTATAAGCAATATAGAATTTAACCAATAAATCAAACAATATAAAAAAAAACTTATTTAAAGTTTCATATTTAGTGGTTTAGAAGATAATGAAATTAATACTTATTAATTTTGTTGTCGATTTTATTTTCATTTGTTATTTTTCTGTGAATACATAAATTCGTCAGTCAGAAACAAACATTACACACCATACATCTCATACATAGCGATTGCAATCACAGATTCTAGTGAATTCAAACAGCCTCGTCGCGCTATGTTTCATTAAAATGTAAATGACGCAGTAAGTTACTCTCGCGGCTTCGTTTAC
>NW_013533267.1:0-1004 GCF_000836235.2 Papilio xuthus | reverse complement strand
CCAAACTAACCGCCAGGGCCTCCCCCTTGCCCTCGATTGCCTCCGACCATCGATGTGTGAGGTACGCAAGAAGATCACCAGCTGAGCGACGCTGTCGGAAGCCGTACTGACGATCGCTAATCAGCTGATGTTCCTCAAGGTACCTCATGAGCTGGCAATTGATGGTCGTTTCCATGACTTTCGAGAACAAGGTGGTAATGGCAATCGGCCTGTAGTTAGACGGGTCTGAGCCGTCACCTTTTTTTGGGATCGGGTGGATAATGGCAGTCTTCCATGACTTCGGGACAATGCCTAGGGAGTAGGAGAACCGAAACAGGCGCGTTAAAACCGGTGCCAACTCAGGAGCACAAGTCCTAAGCACGAGGGGGGGTATCCCGTCAGGCCCACTCGACTTATGAATATCCAGAGATTGCAGCGCTTTTCGCACTGATCTCTGGATAAACTGGATTTCGGACATGGAGGTCTCGCCGCGTGGGACTTTCGGCGGCGAGTTACCTTTGTCATCCAGAGTCGAGTTGGCCGCAAAAAGAGAGCCCAGGAGATCGGCTTTCTCTTTTGCGGTGTGGGCCAACGAGTCGTCCCCCCTGCGCAAAGATGGTAGGGACGGCTTACAGAAGTTCCCTTGGACAGCCTTGGCAAGAGACCAGAACGCGCGAGTTCCCGAAGGAAGGTGCACTAGCCTCTCACCAATGCTGGCCACGTGTTCTGACTTTGCCTTGGCAATCACTCTTTTGAAGGAGCCTTTTAATCCTTAACCTAATAATATAAAGTAAATTTTTCTTGTTTGTTTTACCGATTTCTTCACTTTTATTTTCTAAAATACGGAGTTTTTTAGTTATCATATGTTTGTCTGTCTTCCCATCCACAACCACAATACAAGTAGACTCAAAATAGCTAATAGAAATTTTAGTTAAAGAGAGTAGCGAGATATGACAAAAGCAAACTTAAAATGCAAACACGTCTACGCAGCATGAATTGAAATGGAGGAGCCTCGCAACAACACA
>NW_013533266.1:0-507 GCF_000836235.2 Papilio xuthus | reverse complement strand
AAAGTCTATATTTTACAGTGGAGATATTGAGTATTGCACAAACACAAGAACAGCAATACCCTACAGGACCAATATGGTTTTTGGACAAATTGTAACATTTGCATTATTCCTAAGTATAATTTGTATTTGCTGCACATGTCATACAAATCTATATAAGGTGCTAGTAACACACACATGTAAACTTTTGCATTTACTACATAACAATATGTTACAATAAACTTTTATAAAAATGGCTAAAAACTCACTTATATTTGTCCAGTGGCGGCACCCACTAGTTTCGAGCTCATCAGTGAGCGACGGGCCACGTCCGCGAAATAATACCAGTCCCACTCACCCTGATAAAGGGCCCCAAATGGGATCGAAACTAGTCGGTGCCGTCACCAGACGAGTATTCATGAGTGTTTAGCCATTTATAAGTTTTAATAATTTAACAATATATTACAACAATTAAAAAAAATCTTTTTAGAAAATTAACCAGCTCATGGTTTTCACTGTTTGTATGTATCC
>NW_013533265.1:0-687 GCF_000836235.2 Papilio xuthus | reverse complement strand
GACCTGGCGAAGCGGGAGTTGGCGGAGGCTACCCGACGCCAACGTGAATGGGAGGCGGAGAACGATTTAGCCGAGATGACGTCGGAGCTGCGGTCGACCAAGGCGGGGGCCCGACTTGCGGACACCTACGCCTCGGAGGACGATGAGCTAGGCTCGACAGAACTCGGCGGTCAGATAGAGCTTGGCGCAGCGGCCGTGGCGGCTGTCTGCGCCAAGTCAAACAACTTAAAAGGGACAGCCAAGAAGGCTCTTAAGGAGGCGGTAGCGCAGATACGGGCGGCGTCAAAGCTCCTGACGACGCGCAATATAAATGACGAGACGAGGATTCTGCGAGCGGCCAACACCCGCCTTCAGGCGGAGATGGCCGCACTAAAGAAGGAGGTGGCGGAGCTTAAGGCGTGCATGCTGCAGGCGGGGGCGACGCCCAAGCCTGTCGCTGCGACATGCCCACAATCCACGGACGAAGACATGGAGAACCGGATCCTGAGCAGGCTCTCGGACCGGCTTAACGCCCGCATAGACGGGCTAGAGCCGCGTCTGAATCCAGAGCCTCGCTTACGACCGGCACTGGCACACGACAGGCGTGAAGCGGAAGCCAGGCGGAAACCCCCGGCAAGCCGTTCACGCCAAACACCGGCTACGACCCAGGCGGAACTGCCTGAAGTGCGACTTCCTGAACCGGCCCAA
>NW_013533264.1:0-658 GCF_000836235.2 Papilio xuthus | reverse complement strand
AAACATACTAGAATACTGCGCCAAACTAGTATTATATATATTGTGACAAGGCAAAATTTGATGTTAGTTAATACGTATCTGTCATATTCGGCGTGACAAACTTTTATATTTAAGCGTTATGACAGGAGAAGAAAAATATTGGGTTGCCCAGTAAGTTCGTGCCGCTTTATAAAGAAAATTGAAACCCTGTTCTCTTAAATTTTTGGAAATGTTTTTAAATTATATTGGTACGACTCTATACCTAAAACGTCTTTTATTATTGGATAAAATTTTAAAAATTAGTTTTTATCTCAACCAATGAAATGAAATTATTCACAATATAGAAATTTTTGTGACGTTTGATAATGGTGGAAATCCGAAAATGAATCCACTTCAGCTACAGTCTATTGTAAGCTTTATATCGAAAATCAGAACGAACTTTCCGGACAACCAAACCTTTTATATGTTAATACAAAGTGTCAAATGAATGTAACAGAAGTAGTTTATTCCAAATTGTATCACAAGTATATAGAGATAGAGTTCAATTTTGTCAAATGTACCGATATTTTTGCGCACCTTGACTGCTTCGTTACTTATGACGCTGTGGCTGCTATGATATTTATGAGCATCTTGCATGTACTCATATATTTGACGCTGTGTATGTACCGATGTATTTGAG
>NW_013533263.1:0-596 GCF_000836235.2 Papilio xuthus | reverse complement strand
ATAAAGCGATGCTATTGGCATGTAATTTGTTTATTACTCATGTTTGTTAAACTTGTACCGGTAAATTTACCTTTTACTGATACTGATTATATTTAAGAAACAAAGAAAAAAAACTGAATGTCAATATCCAAACTACATCAAATTTTTGGTCGATTGCAATAAACATTCCAGTGTGCGTGGGCGCGCACACATATGTAGATAACACTTGTACGTATAGTTTCCGCGCGTACCATTCTTAAAAACCGCAAAGACAATCCACGCTCCGCCCACTCACTTCACCCGCGATGGTCTGACCTAATTGTTGTTAACTTTATTTAAATTTCTTTCTACCCGACAGCGAAAATTATAAAAAAAAATTGTCGAGCAATATTTTACATTACCAAATTTTTACTGGTTATGAAAAAATAACCCCGTGATTGATAAAATGAAAAAAAAGTAGCCTGAGATTCGAACCGGTAAACTTACATATTACGGCAAACATACTAGAATACTGCGCCAATCTAGTATTATATATATCACAATATAATCAATATAGTTAATACGTATCTGTCATATTCGGCGTGACAAACTTTTATATTTAAGCGTTATGACAGGAG
>NW_013533262.1:0-896 GCF_000836235.2 Papilio xuthus | reverse complement strand
CAGATTTTAGCTGAGTGATTAAACTTGAAACATTTGAAACATTGTTGCAACGGTGGTATATATTCAAAAACTCTATAAGAGAATAAGTCATATTGAACATTATCTGGTAAAATATTAGATAGAAAAGTAATGCTTACAGTTTGTAAAGGAACATATTCATTTCCTACTTTTTTCGAAAATCTTCTTATTGCGATTATTTCATATATTGACGATAGCCTGCTATATAACTCTTTATTTGATATGTTCGCTGGTACGAATCTAATAATGCCAGTTTTTTCAATTTGGGCAGCGGGTATGAAAGCTTTCATTTGGTGTTTGTTTAAAAAAGATGAATTGGTAATAAAGTTATTTGCTGTATTATATTGTTTGAAATTGACTGCAATTTTGTTGGCATTCACGCGTTGAATTGCCGTCACACCTTTAATTTCATTTGAAAATATGTGATTCAAATATGTTGGGCTCTTGTTGCCCAGTCTATCCCTATTAGTAGCTTCCACAAATACTTTGAATTCAGTATTTACCGAGTTTTCAGGATATAGTCTTTTGTAGTTAGGTTTAAGAAAGGGTAAATACGAGTCATTACGCTCACCGCCACTACCAACTTCAACGTCCATCTTGGGATCACCACCACGGTCCTCAACGCGAAGACGTTTAGATGATGAGGTGGGCGGGTTATCCCCGCCCCCCTCGTTACCCTCCATTTCAAAGGGTCAAACCTTAAAATTTACACTATTTACAATTAATTTTAAGATAAAAATAATAAAATAAAATATTTAAACGAAAAGAAATTTAAAACTACGCGCGCTCTATTTGGAGTTCCCGCCAAAAGTCGATGACAGATGACAACAGCTTGCTCCAAAGAGCAATATCCAAAGAGTATGTAACCACTGCGACAT
>NW_013533261.1:0-967 GCF_000836235.2 Papilio xuthus | reverse complement strand
CGGGGCGGGCGTGCCTTATCTCCCCGACGTCCCATTGTGAAATTGACTTTGTCACTGGTCATAAATCTTCTCGCCAAAAACGATAGAAAAAGCGCCACACTGCGTCTCCGTCCGCCTCACTTAGATACAGTGCTATACAAACTTTATAACGGCTCGGTATACATCACGACACACTCCATAGAACATAATATTTGATATTAGCAGTCAGTAGCTCTACCTGGCCCCCGCCAGTGCAGACCTGCAGTTAACCGCGAGTCGCAGTAATGTTTGTGTCTTATGATACTTACAGCCCGCTCCGTCCGATGTTGACACAACAGGCTGTGCTTTGACAATGTTGCCTTTTTTTGTAAAATTTTTGTTTAAACATTTCTATTTACTTGATCTTTGTTGGCTGAAGGATTTCTTCTATTCTTATCTCTACATATTTATTGTTTCCGTTATCACAACCTTGGGTCTTCATTATCATTGCTTTTGGGTTTATTTTTTATACAACACAGAATTTTATAACTATTTGTCATTACAAATGTGTAGAATATTTACATTTCAATATGTGTAAATGAATACGAATTTCATATTCATAACTTTCTCCTTTAAACTAAATATTAACAATTTAAAAAATGTTTAAAACGTAGCATGAAAATATTCAACTTTAAAACGAGTATCCTAGTGCGGGGTGAGTATACTTAATTTCAAAACCACTTAAAAGAGACAGGAATACGAGTATTTGGGAAATATTTGCGTATGCAAACAGTTTAAATGCGAGCGACGTATGCCGTTATCTGAGAAAATTATGATGTTTTTCGGCTGAGCCGAATGAATATCAGCGTAGTTTGCTTCCTTTTGAGTTATACTGCGTTGGAGTGGTGCCAATAAAATAAGTTTTAAGAAGTTCGCACACAGCGCCCTCTATAACTCTTGCCCCGGACGGCAATAACTGTCGCCGGAACGCACTACGTCGCACTATCAA
>NW_013533260.1:3704-4283 GCF_000836235.2 Papilio xuthus | reverse complement strand
TTATTATTTAAACGATTCTTACATTGCTAAGAATTGATTAAGAATTGCATTCGCCAACGTCCATATCACGTTGAACACACCGGTTCTCGTCAGATCACCGAAGTTAAGCAACGTCGGGCGCGGTCAGTACTTGGATGGGTGACCGCCTGGGAAGACCGCGTGATGTTGGCTTTTTGTTTTCTTTTTTAAGGATATTATCGTAATAGTAACAAGATTCTTACGTTAATAGTTGCTTTCGCCAACGGCCATACCACGTTGAACACACCAGTTCTCGTCCGATCACCGAAGTTAAGCAACGTCGGGCGCGGTCAGTACTTGGATGGGTGACCGCCTGGGAACACCGCGTGATGTTGGCTTATTGTTTTCTTTTTTTAAGGGTAATATCGTATTAGTAATAAGTTTCTTAAGTTAATAGTTGCTTTCGCCAACGTCCATACCACCTTGAACACAGCGGTTCTCGTCAGATCACCGAAGTTAAGCAACGTCGGGCGCGGTCAGTACTTGGATGGGTGACCGCCTGGGAAGACCGCGTGATGTTGGCTTTTTGTTTTCTTTTTTAAGGATATTATCGTAATAGTA
>NW_013533260.1:2798-3583 GCF_000836235.2 Papilio xuthus | reverse complement strand
GACCGCCTGGGAACACCGCGTGATGTTGGCTTATTGTTTTCTTTTTTTAAGGGTAATATCGTATTAGTAATAAGTTTCTTAAGTTAATAGTTGCTTTCGCCAACGTCCATACCACCTTGAACACACCGGTTCTCGTCAGATCACCGAAGTTAAGCAACGTCGGGCGCGGTCAGTACTTGGATGGGTGACCGCCTGGGAAGACCGCGTGATGTTGGCTTTTTGTTTTCTTTTTTAAGGATATTATCGTATTAGTAATAAGATTCTTACGTTAATAGTTGCTTTCGCCAACGTCCATACCACGTTGAGCACACCGGTTCTCGTCCGATCACCGAAGTTAAGCAACGTCGGGCGCGGTCAGTACTTGGATGGGTGACCGCCTGGGAATACCGCGTGATGTTGGCTTTTTGTTTTCTTTTTTTAAGGGTAATATCGTATTAGTAATAAGTTTCTTAAGTTAATAGTTGCTTTCGCCAACGTCCATACCACGTTGAACACACCGGTTCTCGTCCCATCACCGAAGTTAAGCAACGTCGGGCGCGGTCAGTACTTGGATGGGTGACCGCCTGGGAACACAGCGTGATGTTGGTTTATTTTTTAATTAAATGAATAATAATTGTATGTTGCATTGGGGAATTTGCTACGAAAAACATTCAAATCAAATTCGTACTATTGTTAACAATAAGAATAGGCAAATAACAAACTGAAATAACCCAAAATATTATAGAACTGAAGCACGTAGGGGCTAAAAATTTGGCGTTCTCAGATCAACAAGAGATCTGACTGAA
>NW_013533260.1:796-1059 GCF_000836235.2 Papilio xuthus | reverse complement strand
ATGCTTTACGCTTTATTACTGTACTTTATTTTTCTTATCAACCTGTTTAACGTTAAGTATTGTAATACACTAACAAAACCAAAACACACAATTTACTTGGCTAACACACAAACAGAATGCTACATATATCATTCATACTATACCGCACATACCAAGCTCACTACAAACCATTTATACCCATTTACACAAAGTAATCACGCAAGTCCTGAATTTTACCCAGCAAGGAGCCAGCTAGAAAAAAAAAAAAAAAAAAAAAAAAAAAA
>NW_013533260.1:0-666 GCF_000836235.2 Papilio xuthus | reverse complement strand
ATTAATAAAATTCGATATAATGGATAAGTCTATAAGAAATGAACTTGATAGATTAATATATGCAGAATGTTATAGAATATCGGACCCTTCGCTCTGCCCTGTCATCTTAGGTTGCGGACAAATGGATCATAATTCTCTTACAATACTAACAGTAAATATAAGAAGCGTCAACCGAAATTTTGATGAATTCTTAATATTTATTTCTCAACTTAAGATCAAAATAGATATAATTGTATTAACGGAATGCTGGTTAGAAGAATATAGTGAACCCCCATCAATCGATAACTATAAAGGATTTAGAACAAAAAAAGTAATCAACCAAAATGATGGAGTAATTGTTTATGTCAGTAACAATATAAACTGCGATTCTGTTTATGAGCCCACCATAGCAGCCGAAGGTAACTTTCTCATACTTAAAATAGGTATAGGCACGGCTATTGTTTGCACATACAGACCACCAAGTTTCTATAACCCGATGGCCTATATTGATTCCCTACATAAAATACTGAAAGAATTAACTACTAAAGCTATAATCTTAACTGGCGATATTAATCTTGACATTATGCCACATAATGTGAAGGGACCCACCTCCGAATATTTTAATATGCTCTCCTCTTTGGGCTTCAAGCAGTGCATTGACAAACCAACAAGAAAAAACGCATGCTT
>NW_013533259.1:0-502 GCF_000836235.2 Papilio xuthus | reverse complement strand
TTAGCACTTCTATAGTTATATCGTACTTTATATACATTCATATATACTAGATGAGGGAGATGTTAAGTTATTGGAAAAGTTATTATATGTCCAGAAGAATTATATATGGATAGATCTTTCTTAGAAGTTAGCTTCATAAAGGCTGCATGTATCTCGCTGAAATTATGCATAGATGTAGAACATAGTCTGAAAGAACACATAGGGTGCTATTTAAGTTTGTTTAGTTTAATTCCGCGCAACTGAGTCGCGGGCAAAAGTTAGTATTGTAATTTTAACATTGCTTAAAATTAATTTTACTTTTTTGTTGAAAGTATTTTAAACAAAAAAAATTTTATTTCGTAACATGCAAATGCTGAAGAAGTTTGAATTTATTAGCCTTTAATAAAAAGTTTTAACAGAAATTCATGATAGCGTGAAATCCTAACCCACCCACATAGATTAATGACATCTAGCCAACAATGACCCCCGCCTCTTTTTATTCGATCCCTTTTCGATTTAGCGG
>NW_013533258.1:0-737 GCF_000836235.2 Papilio xuthus | reverse complement strand
TGGTACGTAAGGTCGGCGGCTCAAATCCCAAGCCACTATTTTTTTTTGATATTTAAACTTTTTAATTTTAATATCGAAGCACATGTAATTAAATTCTATCGCGGTAGTTATTAGGTACTTTTTGATATTGCCTTGGACTAATGAGTTTGACCGTAAAAGTACTTTTCTATTTCAAACAAAAATGAAGGAGATAAAGCGATGCTATTGGCATGTAATTTGTTTGTTACTCAAGTTTGTTAAACTTGCACCGGTAAAAATAACACTTTTACTTTTACCTTTTACTGATACTGATTATATTTAAGAAACAAAGAAAAAAAACTGAATGTCAATATCCAAACAACATCAAATTTTTGGTCGATTGGAATAAACATTCCAGTGTGCGTGGGCGCGCACACATATGTAGATAATATATATAACACTTGTACGTATAGTTTCCGCGCGTACCATTCTTAAAATCCCGCAAAGACAATCCACGCTCCGCCCACTCACTTCACCCGCGATGGTCTGACCTAATTGTTGTTAACTTTATTTAAATTTCTTTCTACCCGACAGCGAAAATTATAAAAAAAAATTGTCGAGCAAAATTTTACATTACCAAATTTTTACTGGTTATGAAAAAATAACCCCGTGATTGATAAAATAAAAAAAAAGTAGCCTGAGATTCGAACCGGTAATATGTAAATATTACGGCAAACATACTAGAATACTGCGCCAATCTAGTATTATATATATTGTGA
>NW_013533257.1:0-764 GCF_000836235.2 Papilio xuthus | reverse complement strand
TATTTAAAAGGATTTTTAATACAATGACATGTAAAGTGAACTTTAGACACATTTTGATGGGAATTATGCCACAAATCAATATAAAATTTGTCAAATTAAATTACAATGTGGAATGTTGCATAAAGTTGTTCTTACCGCTCGATTCTAAAACCAAACATCTCTATATAAAACATATCGTCAATCCTGTTATTATTTTTGTTAAAACAGAGATGAAAATATATTTTAAACGAAGATTTCAGTCTCAGAAACCAACAATAAATCAAATATAATAAAAAAAACCTTTGATTATGAATGTAGCACTAGTATTTCTTATTAGTATTCTAATAACGCTTTTACATTAATTTAAAAAAAAATATATTCCAGCTGAATACAATCTATAAATACCAGACCAAAAGTTCTATTTTTAAAGTCAGTTCAGTCAGTCAGTTAGAAAGTTCCATTTTTAAAGTCAGTTCAGTCAGTCAGTTAGAAAGTTCCATTTTTAAAGTCAGTTCAGTCAGTCAGTTAGAAAGTCCCATTTTTAAAGTCAGTTCAGTCAGTCAGAAAGTTCCAGTTTTAAAGTCAGTTCAGTCAGTCCGTCAGAAAGTTCAATTTTTAAAGTCAGTTCAGTCAGTCAGAAAGTTCCAGTTTTAAAATCAGTTCAGTCAGTCCGTCAGAAAGTTCCAGTTTTAAAGTCAGTTCAGTCAGTCAAAAAGTTCTATTTTTAAAGTCAATTCAGTTAGTCAGTCAGAAAGTTCCATTTCTAACAATTTCAGTTATCTATT
>NW_013533256.1:0-969 GCF_000836235.2 Papilio xuthus | reverse complement strand
GATTTCAGGTAAATATACACCATTAATAATTAAAATAGTACTTCACCTGTTTTTTATTTAAAACGAAGTCTATGGCAACACATAGACTACTATTTTTTTTAATTCCGCACGGTCAGAGCCGTAGTCAACAGCTAGTATGTAGATAATTTATTGAATTGAATAGTCCATATGTTTGATATAATAAGATTTTATATAACTTCCAGGGCGGTCGTGTATTCTGTTTGCAAGCAAGCGCAATGCAATCAATAAATGTACCACTCTCCCATGCAGTACATCAGTATGTTCAAAAGAAGATGTTCAAGTAAGTATAGTATTATACATTAAAAAAAAAACAATTTAAAATTAAAAAAAAAACACTAAGTATTAAATTTTTGTTTTTATTCAGAACAAAGGCCTTTCAAGAACATTTGTAAGAAAGTACTCTTAACCTCAAAATTTGTATTAGACAGACAGCTCTATCTATCCCTATCGAGTAAAAAGTACAAAGAAAAGTCTCATACAAATTTTCATATATTTTGTTCATGGTGTTACGATAAGCATATCGCAAATGTACATGATAGACCCTCTGCTATTTATGTTATAAATTATGTTTTCCAGTGACGCTTATGCGGTAGCTTGTTTGGGTGTGACCGCACTAGACTGGGAGCGACTCGGTATGGCGGCGTTTGACGAATTAGCTTTCGAAGTCGCGAGAAAAGCATTTCAACGCAGTGAAAATATCATTTATCTCACACTCATTGATCAATTACAGGTACTATTATATTTAAACTAGATGTCGCGCGCGACTCCTTTGCGCGGTATTAAACAAAAACTTAATTAGAGGACTATATGTTCTTGCAGCCTATGTCCTACATCTATGCCAAATTTCTGATAGATCCATACATCGAAACATTCGTATAATATTTTATAACTATATATATATATATATATATATATATATATATATATCAAAACACTTAATTTAATCCT
>NW_013533255.1:0-625 GCF_000836235.2 Papilio xuthus | reverse complement strand
ACATATATGAAATAGTAATGTTTGTGAATCTGTAAGTACTATAAAAACCTGAAGAATTTATCTTTGCACCGTCTGAAAAAAAATGGTCGTTATTGGCAAATAAAGTAAGTAACCAATACTAATAAACAGCATGACTTACCGTTGGTTTCCGAGACAAAACTCTCTTTAAATATCATTATCCATGTCATTATATTCAACGAAACAAAGATAAAAATATGATTTCAACAAAGATGACTATGGAAATACTAAACGGAACTGCACAAGCATTGTTTACTCCATTTGAGTTAGTCGTGAAAGTTTAATCTTATGTTAGGTAGGGGTTAAACTGATATAAAAACTACTCATCTTGATGAACAGCCCCCGATGGGCTCGAAACTAGTCGGTGCCGCCACCGGACGAATATACGTGAGTGTTTAGCCGTTTTTATATCAGTTTAGTATAATGTCTCACGAAAGTTTGAATAATTTAATAGGTAGGGTTTTCATTGTCGAAACATCTTTAAAAACCTACTATCCTTATTCAAGATATAAAGAAAAAGTAAGTTTGAATACAAGTATTAATAAAGTAGATTTTTTTGTTATTCACTGAAAATACTCTTCAAACGCAAACCTCACAATAGTAAGGT
>NW_013533254.1:0-976 GCF_000836235.2 Papilio xuthus | reverse complement strand
GGTAGAGTAGTGTCAGCAGCTTAGTGTTGAGGTGCTCCATGCCGGTGAGCTCCTCCTCCCGCGCCGCGCTCCCCGCACCCCCCTCCTCCGATCCAGAGGTGAGCATGGTGAAGGCAGTCTCCTTCTCCAGGGCTTCCAGTGCCAATGCTGTTACATTGATGAACATATGGAAATTCATCTTATTAGTGAATTTAATTTGTTGACTGTACATACAGCGGTCATATGTACACTTACGTACAAAAGTACATTCACAAACACGTGCGCTTTAAAAAGTACAGCTTAGTTCCAGCTTCAGATCCAACTTGTGATAGTAAATTGGTCTCTTTCACCTGTAGTATAAGGTCGAGAATTGCGTAATCATCGCTTCGGTAAATTTCAACGTTTAAGTCAGGACTGGTATGGCAAATTCGTCTTTATCACGTATAACATAAAGATCAAAGTATGTTGTATACTCACACTCTAGATACTCGTGCGTGTCGGTCATGGCGGCGGCGGTGTTAGCGAGCGCGGCGAGGTCCTCGCGCATCACGAGGCAGTACGCCTGGGGCGGCCAGTCTGTCGGCGGCGCGCTCTTAGACCGGTTGAAGATGCTCAGCAGCATCAGACCTATCGCTGGAGGGAAGTTGTCTATGCCTCGCAATGTTATACCTGGTAAAGAAACAACTTATTTATCAGCTCCTGAACTTAGCTAAAGTACAGTTCAAGTAGACTGGTTGATATTAGTTTTCATGTTGTCCCGTCTCTTGTCGGATGAGAATGTAGCTAACAATATCGCTAATGAAGAGAAAACACAAAAAACTCTAAATAGGGTTTAAGGGTATACGTATACGTCAAGAGTGGGGGCTGTCTTCTGACAGAATTCTTATAACGTCACTCTGTTAAACAAAGTATACTTATTTTTTAAATAAACTTAGTACCTATATAAAAATAATTTATTTTTGCTATGACTATAGTAAACAGAGTACTATGTACATAA
>NW_013533253.1:0-503 GCF_000836235.2 Papilio xuthus | reverse complement strand
CGACCACTTGATTTCGCTGAAATAGCAAGCCACCACTGCCCCTACACATCAATAATTGCAGACGAGTTGCCTACTCGTAATCGACGGAAGATCGCTCTCACCCAAAGAACGTCCTACGCATCCCTTACAAAAATATAGCATTATCTTTTTGCCAATCCAATAAAAGGTTTTCTTTTTTTCGTTTCAGCGTGAAAAAAATTAAAAAAATCAAATATCAGTTATTTGTGACAGTTTTTAACTTTGAAAGCAACTATACCACAAAAGTTGTGAATTTTTGATAAATTTCTAAGTATTTCTTTAAAAATGTAGTGATTCGTGACTTGTTTCTTTATAATGAGAATAACATAGTAATTCCTAGGCACTACATGCAAGCTCTAGGCACTCACCTGGGTGAGCGCGGCACGCGAAACATTCTGAGCATATTAATAATGATGTTAGGGCTCAACTGATTTTAAACTCGTTATCCGTCGCTTGTTTATAAATTTTGTAAACTAGCTTTTGCC
>NW_013533252.1:0-647 GCF_000836235.2 Papilio xuthus | reverse complement strand
CGTAATAATGGCAGAGTCAAACCGCGTTCGATTAGTATAGCCGTCTATAACGCGAATGGGGGGGGGTTAGGAACCAACGCGACGAAATCCATACATTCCTCCGCGACCAACAAGTCGATGTGTTACTCGTGCAGGAAACATTTCTTAAACCGACAATGAGAGACCCTAAAGTCTCTAACTATAACATCGTTAGAAATGATAGAACCGGCGCCCCAGGCGGTGGTACTATTATTTACTATAAGAAATCCTTGCACTGTGTACCCATCGATACGCCCACGCTAACACATCTAGAGGCATCGATCTGTCAGCTGGCCATGACTGGTCACGCCCCCATTACAATAGCTTCAGTCTACCTTCCCTGTAGACCAAGCGCAACCATATTACGCTCCGACTTTGAATCCCTTCTATCTTTAGGAGGAGCCACGATCCTTGCAGGTGATTTCAATAGCAAACACATTCGATGGAACTCTACCAGAATCAGTAATCGCGGCCGTGCGCTTGACGCACTGTCTGACCTACTCGGTTTTGATTTCATAGCGCCATTAGAGCCCACTCACTATCCCCATACATTGGGACACACTTCGGATGTGCTTGATATTGCAATCATCAAGAATATCAACCTAACCGTACGTAACGTTGAGGTGATT
>NW_013533251.1:0-732 GCF_000836235.2 Papilio xuthus | reverse complement strand
ACATTTCCAAAAATTTAAGAGAACAGGGTTTCAATTTTCCTTATAAAGCGGCACGAACTTACTGCTACTGCATAACGCTTAAATATAAAAGTTTGTCACGCCGAATATGACAGATACGTAATAACTAATGTCAAATTTTGCCTTGTCACAATATAAACTAGTTTGGCGCAGTATTCTAGTATGTTTGCCGTAATATGTAAGTTTACCGGTTCGAATCTCAGGCTACTTTTTTTCATTTTATCAATCACGGGGTTATTTTTTCATAACCAGTAAAAATTTGGTAATGTAAAATTTTGCTCGATAATTTTTTTTTATAATTTTCGCTGTCGGGTAGAAAGAAATTTAAATAAAGTTAACAACAATTAGGTCAGACCATCGCGGGTGAAGTGAGTGGGCGGAGCGTGAATTGTCTTTGCGGGTTTTAAGAATGGTACGCGCGGAAACTATACGTACAAGTGTTATCTACATATGTGTGCGCACACGCACACTGGAATGTTTATTGCAATCGAACAAAAATTTGATGTAGTTTGGATATTGACATTCAGTTTTTTTTCTTTGTTTCTTAAATATAATCAGTATCAGTAAAAGGTAAAAGTAAAAGTGTTATTTTTACCGGTACAGGTTTAACAAACATGAGTAATAAACAAATTACATGCCAATAGCATAGCTTTATCTCCTTCATTTTTGTTTGAAATAGAAAAGTACTTTAACGGTCAAACTCATTAGTCCAAG
>NW_013533249.1:0-1010 GCF_000836235.2 Papilio xuthus | reverse complement strand
TTGCCTACGACCTTTTACCGCTACGGCGGTGGCGGGTGCTACGCCGCTACGTCGCAACTCTAAAACAAATTCCAATGAAAGAAAGACACAAGGGAATACTTAGTTGTGGGTTGCGTAGCCACGTGTTACGGACGACAGTAGTGCAGCACAGCAGCAGGACCTTCCGTTTATCAATAATAGTATATAAGCATAGCTGCCTGTGCCACGTGTCGCAGTCGTATTTACTAGGAGACCTTCAGGCCTTCGATCTTTTCAATAATATTATATTTAAAAAAAAAAAAAAACCATTGATATGGATATATAGTTGTAGCAACTGTTGAATTTTTGGTGAATTGAATTAGGTTTTTGATTGAAAGATGAATTTTCTAGGTTATTTACTTCTCCAGCTATTTGCTAGATTTGGATAAGAATTAAAAAAATTACGTGACACAAACGTACTAAAATATTTCTTTGCTTTCCAGAATATCGTACGGATGGTGGCAAGGACGATGTTTACGAGCAATGTATGGTGGTTTTGTGCTATGACTGGCTCTTCACAAGTTACAATACTTTGGAGGGCACAAATGAGCCTACACCAAAAATGTTTTCAAAATAGAAATTAACAACTTTACGAAGACGGAAAATAAATTTCGAAACAATCGATAGATTTGTATAAAGAAATAATTAAAACAATCGAATGAAAAAAAATGTTGTCGACTAACGTTCCTTTTTCAAATGAGACCTAAAATGAATAAAAAGTAATGTAACCGGCGAGTGTTACGAAAAATAATATAATACATCAATTGTTATTTTATCTTTGGGCTGCGTGAGTTCTGCCTTCTGTGTGGAAGAAATTGAATAATGTGTAAAAATAATTGCACTTCAACTTCACTACTTCCGCTACTCTCACTCCGAGCGACAAATCACATCTCGGTTTACAGCCTTTTTTGAAGTCTTTGATTAAAAATATCTTGTTAATCGAATATTTATATAGCGAGAGTCGAGGGTGCGGGGGGGGGGGGGGGGGGGGG
>NW_013533248.1:1622-1815 GCF_000836235.2 Papilio xuthus | reverse complement strand
ATATGTGTGAAGTCAACCAACTCGCACTTGGCCAGCATGGTTGACTATGGCCTAGTCACCCCTAATGTTTCGGCTGCTTGAAGCTAGGTAGCACCCGTGAAGGCACTACCTACTCGCTGCCTGGGACAAGCTCCCAATTGGGTGATCGGTGATAAAAAGACAAAGTAAGGGACCTCGTCTTGCACCTTGCGGC
>NW_013533248.1:0-1467 GCF_000836235.2 Papilio xuthus | reverse complement strand
TGTGGTCTCGGTAGAAGCTGTGATGCGACTGGTGTTGCGCCGAACGGCGCTCTATTTATAAGCGCGCTAAGCAGGTAGCGCTCGGACCCCCGCATGTTTCGACTGACCCTTTAGACGTATCTTTATTTGAAAATAATCATACAAAATTAAAACATTAAAAGTAAAACATTGAATTTACAAATGGCACAACATAATATTAACAATTGAAGCCTATGCATACGTATTACAATTTAAGATAAACATAGGTTAAGCACAAATATAAAAAGACATCTTAGACATACAAATAAACATGTCATGTACAGACTACAATAAACTAAGATGTACAAATTATTAAAATAGTTTCCATATATGTTGTAATTAAACTTGATATTGCCATTGATGTTATATTAAATACATAGTAAGCAAAAGAAACCATACATGTTAAAATTCACATAATTTTACGCACAACGTACTCAAAGGATGTTATAAACTATTACAAAACTAGCATTATTATATACTACATGTCCTTATACAAATCTAGATTACTAAAACTAACTTAACGTAATCTAGTCATATTTACATAAACACATATGTGCGCATATTACAAACATGCATAAGAAATGGGATGCTACTTCGACATTAAAAATCTAAAAATTAATTAACGCAAAAGTACATTCTTAAAGTAACCTATCCGACATATGACAACAATAATATATAGGTTATAAACAATTAACATTAAACTTAGATTACATTGGCGATGTACCTTAAGTGCTATATATACGACATACACGAGTTATTTACACTGACTCTATCTGGGGATAAAACTGGGGCGACACTCACTTATTTCACATACTAATTTCACTATATTACTTAATATCGAATATCACTATTTTATATATTTATTATTTATTTGAATTCTTCCTTGGCATCTGGTCCCATGGTTCTTGCACATTTTGCAAGCCATTATACAAATTAGGTGCAATAAACTTAAAACATTTTATGGTTCCCTCGCCGTGGCCGTCTTTTGCATCTATTGTCTAATTTTAAGAAACGTTGAATTTTGTTATTGTTTAATATTTTTAAATGCAAAAATTCCTTCCTCTAATGTCTGCCATAAAATAGCCAATCTGCAGATCTATTGTCTTTAAGGAATGCACATTTCGTTTCTCGTATTTTAAAATTAACTTTACTTCTTTATTGCTTTACTACAAAAAATTCCTTTTGATGCCCGTTCCTTTAAAAAGCAAATTAATATTTTGATGATAAATGTATATTCGACGTCTTGATTATTATAATTCAAAATTGAACATATTCGTCGCCAACACCTAAGTTAGGGTAGGCTCCGAGCCCCTCGGTGGGGACGTATAGTGAGCTGATGATGATGACTCAACTAGAAAATAATACTAGGATCGTATTAATAATGCAGAAAAATATAATTAAAAAAACACACCTGTACCAAATACTAAGGTATTAAGGTCATCTAATTTT
>NW_013533247.1:0-4321 GCF_000836235.2 Papilio xuthus | reverse complement strand
AGCCCCTATGATGGCTTATTGTAAGCATTTACTATAAGATTCATATTTCTTTTACACGTGTAATACTTGGGTAAGACCGACTTAGTAACATTAGGGTTTTGAAATTGGAAACCATGTTTGAATTATTGCTGTAGGTGAATACTGTTACAATGTCTTACTTCGCAAAATGCTTAGCATATATTGTTTATTCTATTATTCTTATAACTAATAACAAAACGACCGAGTTTCATTGACGTCAAAGTCACGTTTTGCGATTGGTTATGATTCCATGCGTTTCAACAGAACGAGACATTATCAATGTTGCTTATAATATATTTATAAATTGATTATATTCATTGCTTTAGTTAAAAAGAAATAAAATAATATATTGAACATGATAAATTCAATTTTATATATATTACTCTATCCGAAAAAACTGACAGTATGAGTTCGTCTCATCATATTTTATAATGTTATACGTCAATTAAATTTGAATAAAATTATGTATCTAATACATATAATAGACTAAAAATATTTTGTTAACAACATATTAATATAGCTCCTATTATTTTTGTATGTATAGCATAATTAAATAATAATTCCTACTATTATATCTAAAAGAATGCAACCTGACAATGGTGATTATTAATCTTAAAATAATAATTAGGTAAACAAAGATTTTGTAGTGCAACGTTTAAAAAAAGAAATAAAACAATTTTTTTTAGAAAATAAATTAAATCGATGTTAGTACTACATTACTAATTAAAAAGAATGCAAATGCAAGTGATATATCGTCAAAAACAGCTGTGATAAATAATCATTGGTATTAAATGTTTTAATTGCATGGTGCATACAACTAGAATGCAATGAAATTTAATTCACAGCCATAACCCGCGGTTTCGCACGCATTTTATATACCCTCGATGTCAACTGTTCCTTTATTTATAAGTTAATTTCGATAATTTTTAATTATAGTTTTTTATTTGTCAATTTCTATACGGCATTTTACGCCTCTTACAATCTCGCACTTTAGACAAATGCCTTTATGATTACCTAGATGTCTAGATCTAGTATAATAAATAACTATAGTGTACATGACTTTTTATGGTAGGATGAACTTTTTTTTAACACTTTCCATGCCCACGATGATTTTTCAAAGAAAACTCGCCAGTTGAGTCAATGGTATTGAACGTGTTGAGGACATTTTACATGAAATTTGAATGTTTTTTAAGCAACTTCTAGGTGCTAATTACTATAATAAAATTATTTTTTCTTTATTATTAATATTACACAAAATGTGTATTTAATTACTTTTTGAGTTTTTAAAAAAAGTTAATATGTGTTATGTAAAAGAATATATGCATTTTTTTATTATACTATGTTGAATTCTATTGTGCATTAGAAATTAAAAAAAATTAACCAATTTGTCGTTTAAAACTACAAATAGAATTGTTCAATGACAAAAAGTTTTTTAAACATAGAATTAATTAAATAGAAGAGTACATTTAATGTAAGCTCTTTTGAAAAATCTTTACAAAAAAGAAATTTTCGAAATTTACTGTTTGTCTCCAGATAGCTTTTTTGTTTAAATCTATTCTAATTGTATCTAAAAAAAAGTTGTTTATAAAATGATTTAATAAAAATTATGAACCAAGGTGCAGATGTCATATCAATAAACATTAGTACGTAATCGTTATTTTATTTTATGCCTTTAAACCCTATCTTTACTTCACTATTTAAACTTTTCTGTTCTTGCAAATAATTCCAAATTTAAACTTTAATTGTTATTTGAATGTATGTATTCAAATCTTGTAAACAATTGATTTGGACATCATGCAAAAGTTAGTAAGGACATTGCTCTGCACAACGAATGTCCGATAATAGGTCTAATAATAAAATATAAATTTACACTGCTAGCATTTCTTTATGTAGAACCAGTTAATGTTCTCCTTTGTTTGATAAAAAGTATAAATAAACCACAACAAATCGATAGCCCTTTAAAATAATTATCTGTACTAACCTCCTTTCGAGAAGTCCTGGCCGTTTCTGTGTCAGCCAGAAAAAAAGAACTGAAATCACGAGACACGCAATCACGTTTTTAGGGAAGAGTACAACGATGAATTTGGTACAAATTCTTCTTACGCACCGTCAAGTAATTATTTGTTTTTAAGAATTTAAATCGAATAAGCAATTGGGTGGCACATTTGTTAAGAAAAGCAATATTGAGCAACAGGTGCATTGGATTTAAAATCTAGGATCTAAACTATGTTAATATGGTCCGTATTTTTTTAATTATTAGTGTTTGATTTGTTATCGGTTTTATTTCTATAGCTTGGTTATGTTGTCGATAAGCTAATGTTGCGATTTGATAAGGTTGTTATGGCCTTGGAGCTTTTATTGGTTCGTCCGTTTCGCTTTATGATGATTGTGTCTCTTGCATAACAGATTCAAAACAAATAAACGAACATGTTATGTTTCAAATTATCCTTGCCAGACAGAGATATTACATAACGGTAAAAATATATTTGGGTTAAATTTACATGATTTATTGTGTCCAAACAAGTCTACCTTATAATAGTATAACTTTATTTCATACTTAAAGCACCTTTATATTTTCATGTAGCAAATAATCATATTTGTGTAAGTGGCATTTAAAATCTTACTATTTCAATTATATTTTAAGCTGATAAAAACACATGAAGCATTCTCTTTGAAATGGTTTATTGTAAACGCCTGTCAGTTTTTTCACCGCAATTCGTGCCGTACGGACGAAACAAGAGATTGCCATAAATTCTTAAAACCGATTGCCCGAGCTGGTATTCTTTCTGCAGAATGACTGTTAATCGATGAATTTCTGACTGTACTGCCGAATGAATATATTCTCATTTCCACCTCCTCTTGTGATGGCGAGTTCGTCTTTTGTGTCACCCAGCGTAGCGGTTTGGATAATCTGTTGAACATAAGATACATCAAAAATAAATATAATTTGCCATGAAATTACAGAGAGTCTAAGTTTCAACAATAATACAGGAAAATAAGACAGTTGGGCAAGATAAATAAATCCGTAGGTCGTTGCGAAGGGATTTCTCTCAGGCACTGAAATATTTTAAAGGTGAGTTTTTTTGTGGAAACCTTGTCATATTTAGGTTGGATTGTTTGAAATATAATTGTATATATTTAACATGTTGTGCGTAATTAGATCGGAATGTACACATTTAATTGCTGCAATGTTCCATAAATACTGCAACTCTTGTTTTAATTATATCAGTTTATGAAAGTAAACGTTAAAAATTCTTCAATTATTTGTAATTGATACAGAGGTTTACTTGATTGCGTAGTATGGGTTACATTCACTAATTCGCTCGACGGCCTTGTGCTAATTCAAGGGAAAATATATTTGTTATATTTATGATGTTATACTTTCCTTGGCCGATTATTTGAGATAATGTCTTGTTGGAAATTGAAAAAGCGTACAATGTTTCTAAGTACAAAGAAACAAATTATTTTGTAAATTTTCATTCGGAATGTTCATTGAAATAATTTACAATGAGGGCTAATGTAACATAACATGGGCGTCGACAATAAGGGGCAAGAGGGATCAGCTATTCCCCCTTAGCGAAATACAAAAATTGTAAAACAAAAATGCTTTCTAATTGTTTACATTATTAATAAATTTCTTGACAGTATTTTATTAACAAATTGGAGCAAATGTTGATAACATGACATGATACGTTCCATTTGAAATAAAAAACGAATTTTTACTAGTAGCCCCCCTAGATCTAGCTAGAACACTGGCTATCAACAGCATCGTAACGTAACATAACGTTTCTAATTCACAGGCCTTATCTTACCTCAATTGTGACCCAATAGTATAAAAACATGTATTAAAAATAACTTTCTACTTTGTTTACACTTTCTTAACCTACTGTAGTTAATGTTATTGCAATAATAAATATTGTGCAGTATTTTTCCTTTATCATATAGTTACTGTACTGAAATGCTTTTGGATTTCTTTGTTGTCTCTTGTGACATGCAAGATAAAGTCCATTTGTCAATATAATTATCCTATCGCAACTAAAGGCTTGCTTTAAGAAATCGGTACCAATAATGGTCAGCGTTACATAAAATGGTCCGTGTATGTTATCCCTCAGAAAAAAAACTGCTCTATTAATTAAAAAACCAGGGGGCCTAGCATTGATATTTGCGAAGCTTTCGTAACGTCATCGACGAAATATATCAAAATTTATATGAGATTTGTTGATACACTTTACGCCGGGTAACAATTTTAATACACATTTTGTTGGTAACGTTACAAAAACTTTTTCACGAATATTGCGTGCTA
>NW_013533246.1:0-667 GCF_000836235.2 Papilio xuthus | reverse complement strand
TGGCCATGGGCCGCGGCCTCACCTACTTCTTCCTCGAGCTGTCCAGCGGCCGCCTCAACCTGCACTCCTCGCTGCTCAACAAGTGGGAGGGCGTCTTCATCGGCTCCGGCCTCAACGACAGCAACTGGCAAAAGGTGGCCGTTGCACCGCGTTACTGTCGGGACGATTTCTCGACCTTTCACTGTATGTATTGAGCCTTGGACGTGTGGTGTGCGCGCAGGTGTTCGTGACCATCAACTCGTCGCACCTGGTGCTGGCCGCCAACGAGGAGCAGACCATCTACCCCATTAGTCAGAACGAGGCGTTCAACGCGTCCGTCACCTCGTTCCCCTCGACGCGGCTCGGCACCGCCGGCTCCTCCTACGCCACGCTCACGCACGGCCCCAACTACTTCGTCGGCTGCTTCCAGGACGTCGTCGTCAACGGGCAGTGGGTGCGTCGCTTTCCTCGCCCCCGTCTCATCTAGCGCCCGACTGCCGACCCGCCTTCTTATTTTCCATCTCCTTTGTAGGTACTGCCGGAGGATTCGAACGCCACGTCCTCGGAGGCGACGACCGAGGAGGCGCAGGGCGCGGGCGGGGAGGGCGAGGGCGAGGGCGAGGCGGAGGAGGAGGAGGAGGCGGGGGGCGCGCGCGCGGAGCTGCACGGCGTGCTGGCGTCGTGCCCG
>NW_013533245.1:0-667 GCF_000836235.2 Papilio xuthus | reverse complement strand
CGGAGCCTCGAGTTGGACCCCGTGCTGGTTCAAGTTTTAACCGGGCACGGGGGGTTCTCCGAATATCTGCACAAGTTTAAGTGCAAGGAGGACCCCTCTTGCGTTTGTGACCCAGCACGGGGTGAGTCCGTGCTGCACATACTCACGGAGTGCCCGATCTTTGCAGCCAAAAGAGCAGAATTAGAAATAAAATTAAAAGAAAAAATTGTTGAGGGAAATTTAATTAATTTGATAAATAACAAAAAGACACGCGGGCACTTCGTGGAGTATTGCCGATCCTTGGCCAAAGTAGTTATAAGTAGAAATAAGGTCTAAACGGTGATATATTTATTGGCTTTTAACTTGTTTTATTTATGTTTTATTAATTATTCAATTTGTATTTTTTATTTAATTTTAACTTGTTTTACTGAATTTTAATTGGTATTTTATTTCTTAAATTAGTAGTAGTTTAGATCTTATTTGTATTTATTGTATTTTAATTGCATCTAATTTGAATTTTAATTGTATCTTAATCTGTATTTTTTTAATTTGAATTTTAAATTGTAATGTTATTTGTATTTTATTGAAAATTGAAATTGTAAATAGTTTTTAAAAATGTACTCGAACTGAAATGTTACTTGTAAATAGTTTTTAAAAAATTTGTAAATTTATTGATTTTAATTTAAAT
>NW_013533244.1:0-623 GCF_000836235.2 Papilio xuthus | reverse complement strand
ATAAAACCCCTTTTTGGTTATAACGGGGAATTATTTATAAGTCCTCGATAAGAAAATAATAACATGTTATTCATTTAACAAAATAAATTTACATATATTAAAATAACATCCCTATTTCTATGAATACATACACTCTTAAATATATGATATAAAATAAAATTAAAAAAAAAACCGAATAATTAACTAAAATATGTTAATATATAATAACATTATGTAAAAGGAATTTGTTATGTAAACATTATGTTTAAGGAAGGTAAAGCAACTATGCGCTTTTCAGCTTTATTAGCAATGCTACTCTTCTTAGCATGACGGTTCTAATTTTCATTAATGGTTGGTTTCTTTCACCATAATCCGTGTATAAAACGTTATCCATCTCATTATATTTGACAAATTAAAGATAACTATGTGTTTATACAGGGATTGTAGTTTCACCATATCGCAGATCGCTAGATTCTAAATGCGGCATCGTCGCTTGCTTTTAACTTTTGACTTACACTATCGCTCATGTCAAACGAACTCAATTACGCTTCTTGCAAAGGAAATGTAGGGCATGTATTCTGCCGCGGACGAGAGCGAAAGCGTGCCCGTGGCCCCGTCCCGATGCGTCAGAGGGCAGTCAGGTT
>NW_013533241.1:0-516 GCF_000836235.2 Papilio xuthus | reverse complement strand
TAAAAAACATAAGCCAATCATTCCATTGTTCATTGACTATTCTAAGGAAATTGTTGTTTGTAGAAACTGGATTCCCATTTACACCTAAATCTAGTATTATATTGGGATTGTGAACGATTGCCTGGTAAGGAGTTTCAAATATAGGATTGAGTCTAGTTTGGAAAATAGGGCAAGGGAGATGAATTATTTTGAGATAGCTTTTTACAAGACAAGGAGGTTCTTTGTTTGACCAGTATCCAGGGGCAGAAACTAGTTGTGCTAGTTCATGAAGTTTTGGAATAAGAGTATGTGAAGATGATTGAAATATTTTAAAGAGAAAGCGATCGGATAGGTACTGTCTTCTGATATGAAGCGGAGGGTCCACACATTCAACTTGCAGGGCATTAATAGGAGAGGACTTCATAGCCCCTAGTATCAGCCTGAGACATTTAGCCTGGATTTTGACTAGCGTTTGAATAGGTAATTTATTGCAAGGCTCTAAGATAAATATGCCATAATCAAGATGACTTCTAACAA
>NW_013533240.1:0-686 GCF_000836235.2 Papilio xuthus | reverse complement strand
CAACTGAACCGATTATGACAAACGATGTGTTAAGCCGTTTATCCACCAACACCGTCACCGGCACCGACACCGTCACGAGCTTATTTCTGACCGAGATCAAAATGACGTAACGTGACGTTATTTGTCCACAGCGACGATCTCGGTGGTTCAAGCCGCTACTTGTAGCTAGCAATCGTGTGTAGCCGTATAGACAAAATGAAAAAAATAGTTTGTGACGTGACTGCACTGGCGAGGTAAACATGTTTAAACTTATTTTACCGGTACATAGGTCCGTCATAATCTCGACACCGTTCAAGCGGCAACGTCGATCTACGCAAATATCTGCGACCGGGATGACAGCGCTCGGATGACGGGCGTGCGGTGGACAAGCCGATGAATTGTCACTACCTCGGCACCGTCAACTCGTTCTCGTAGACGTGACGGTGATGGCCTTGGTGTACAAACGGCCAAACGGCGTTATTCGATTCGTAATTTTTTTTAGTTTCATAGGTGTGAAGATTTCGGTTAATTACTTAATATTGAAAAAGACTTACCAGAAAAAAAAGTTAATTTAGGAAATCGTAGCGTTGCAGATACTTTAAACGAATTTTCTAAAACATTATTAATTTTAATTGAACTTTGTAGATTTTGGAGGCCATACAGAATCGTTTCGTCGATGTAGTAAGTCGCACTGTAAAAGAATTCAC
>NW_013533239.1:0-500 GCF_000836235.2 Papilio xuthus | reverse complement strand
TCTTGATAATGACGATGCCATAAGATATGATAAAATAATTACACAATTTAAAAATAATCAGAATAGTAATATTCGTAAAATAACGCTGATCACAGAAATGGTACAAACTATAGCTAACACTACATTTAAATTAAATGATAATCTATTTCAAATAAATAACGCTATAAATTCATTATCGACGAATATAAGCATCTTATTTCAACGGGAACGTTTAAATCATATAGAAATAAGAATAGTAAATACATACAATTTATTAATTCACAATTTCCAGGTAATTCTTATAAAATTAAATGAGATAGAGACTAGCTTAGCTTTTAGCAGATTAGGAATTTTACACTATTCAGTAATGAAATCTGAAAGATTACTATCTTTACTTAAAAATATAAATAAATTAGAGAACCTCATATACACCCCTACATTAGAAAACTTAATTAAGATAGAACAAACAATAGTAGTAAAAGCTTATATAAAAGAAAATAAGATTACTTACCTTTTGGAAA
>NW_013533238.1:0-799 GCF_000836235.2 Papilio xuthus | reverse complement strand
CATTTATTTTTTACCGTTTCTTTCGTTTCTTATTTAATTATTAATAATGTGATTAATTCAATTTGTCTTATTATTACAATAGTATTTTTTGCATCATCAATTCATAAAGAATTTAACTTAAGTTTGCAACCGTAGTTGTTTTATATTAACGATCTGACGATATTGTAATTGGTCAGTTATAATTTTATCTGTTCAAGTAAATTTGTTTAAACTACAACAGATATGTAGTTAAATTGTAATAACGTTTAACGGTTCCACCGTGTAAAATAGGGTAAATAAAATGTCTAAGGTGGACACTTTACAACGTACTTAAAACTAACTGGACCCGTGATGGAGGTTATACCGAGTTGGCAATAAATGTCGGATGGGGCTTATCAGTGTGGGCGCGAGAGCGCGGCGGGCGGGGCAGGGGGCCGTGCGGGCGCCGGGGCGGCAGGTGGTGGCGTCAATGTGCGGCCGTGAACTTTCTTCCGACACGTTTTCAGGAGCGAATGCTGCGCAATATTCCGCCGATGCCCTGCCGTCCGCTGCCCGCACAGTCCCCTCTCGCGTCATCGCAATCTACATTACCACAATTATGACCAGTGATATCACACCTGTAATATCACGACCGCCCGGACGATATAAATATAATTACCTATTTTTTTGATTATACGGAAACTTTTCCTTGCCACTTGTCGATGCGCTAATCAAAATGTATTCAGTTCGAGATGAAGTCGGTCGGTGATTTTCGCGCGCACGGGTTTCGGCGGGTGCCACATAAAATGGGGCCACATCTGTATAATGTGACGTTCGCTAG
>NW_013533237.1:0-2614 GCF_000836235.2 Papilio xuthus | reverse complement strand
GGCGGTGCGACAGAAGTGAGGCGAGCGGACACGTCCTTTCACCTCAGCGGTCTGTAGCGGAGTGTTGTGTCTAACAGTGGTAGAGCCCGCTTTAATATCTTCGCACGAATTGGCCCGGCTCGCCCGGTGGAAAACCACGACCACACAGAAGACAGGCGTGAAGTGGAAGCAATTACGCGTTTCGTCTGATGAGTGTGCGTCCCGGAGGCCTAATTCAGTCCTCTTTCCCTTCCCACCCTTTTTCTTATAAGGAAAGGATGGGAAGTGGAACTGGACTTTCCGGATGAGAGGATGCATGGATAGGGAAAATATTTTCTTTCTGTGCATCCTCTCCTCCGTCGATTAAAGATATTCAACGCAAATCCAATTGCGTATGTCTACGGGCAACGGTTACTTCGTTATTTTAGCGATTTCAGGTAGCCGCTCGTTCGTATGCCACAATTATGATTAAAAAAAATTGTTACTTAATGACAACGTAGCATTCTAATTAAAAAAAAGAATTTTTTAAATCGTACCAATAGTACTTGAATACAGAAATAGAAATTATTACAATATTAGTGTAGAAGACATAAAAAAGTTATCCCTAGAGAACATGTCTCGTAAAACTGAATGCCAATAGTCAGAAGAGCACATATAAGCCCTCAAGATAGACGATCTGGTCTAGGAGGTTGCTTGAGTCTACCTGTGGGATCTATGTATGCAGTGTTAGTGAGATGTACGTCCTATAAAGGACGTAATGAAATATAATATAAACAATGTATTGAAGTTTACTTCGTTTTATAACTTCGATATATAAAAAAAAACTTAATTAGTGTAGACCACCCATCCTTCCATCAACATAACATCCATTTGAATATTCGCATTTATAATATTAGTAAGTTACATAAAAAACAGCTCTTCAAGGCATAAATTTGAAAAAAAAGGATAAATAGTATCCTATGTCCGTCTCCTTTAAGCTACCTCCTCACCAATTTTCAACCATATCGGTAAAGCCGTTCTTGAGTTATAAATAGTGTAACAACACGACTTACTTTTATATATAGATAATATAAATTAAACTTTATGAAGGTGTCCCTAAAAATGACACATTAAGAAAAAGTTTCGAGAAAAAGCATGAAAAATTATGTCAATTTATCTTTAAGATACTTTTCTATGGGTCGTCACAATGATGAATAACGTTATTTATAATGCTTTCATAATTTAACCTCGCACTGCGAAGTAAAATCATGTAAAATGTGCATTCATTTGTGATATAAACGGAATAATAATACATTTTAAAATTACTTTTTTAACGGACTTTTAATATTAAAGGTGAAAAACGAGTAAGCGGGCAGCTGAAACGTTGCCTACAATTAATCGACAAAACACAGACACACAGAAACATAATATTTCCCACCACCTCGTATGCAACACCTCGCCCGTGAAATCCTCATCCCGTTCCCATCATTTCCCCGTATTTTAAGACATTATTCGTTAGAATCCTTTGGCGCGAATGCCGCGCTTTCGTTACCAAGTCAAGTGTCGAAATGATTAGAATACATAAACGTTAACATTTTAATACGGCAGTGTTGCGCCAATACACCGGCACAGTGTCGGATTTTCTTCCTAACTATAGGAAAAGGGTGGGAAGGGAAAGAGGACCAAAATTAGTTAATGTTTATTATTAAATAACTTGTTTATCTTGAGGAGTATGTTTAAAACTGAAATACTACTTATTTAGCTATTCATTACAAAATCAATGCCATTATATGACCTTGAAACAGTATTTTTGAATTTTTCTCTTGTATCGTCCATAAAAATACGTAACGTTTGTTGGACGTAATAAATTTGACTGAAATGGGTCATTTGGGATATATTGTTTAAATTTTTCTGTTTAAATCATGTCGTTGACATCAATAATACACGAATGGGAGCTATTATCACTTTTAGTATCTTTTATTTACACAACATCATTAACACAAATCATATTTGTTTCTTTTTTTGGTAAAAGCGAGATAGATTGTAAATATATACGTACGAGTATATACTTTTTGCTGTGGAAGGCAAGAAGGTAAAGAAGGCTGGGCAGCAAAAGGCTAATGATGGGATATCATTGCGTCAAATCAAATATCTATACTATATTAATAAAATTGGAGTGTCTATATTTGCATAGCTTTACGAAAAAACGAAAAACCATTTTTTAAATTTTTCTCTGTGTGTCTGTGTCTGTCCGAAAGCCGCGTTTGTTCCAGGTAATCCCTGGAACGGGTGGACCGATTTTGAAGCGACTCGTACGGGAAGGTAACTGGTGCGCACGGGTTTACAGGCTTACCACTTAACTTTTTGACTTAATAATTATATAGTGTGGTTAGTTATTTAATTATTTTATGTATAATATTATAATCATTAATGATAGTAAATTTTGTTTAACTCGACACGTAACATGACTATGATGAATTAAAAAAATCCAAAAAAAAATTAATACGTAAGAAATATCTTATCATTTGGGTTCAAACTCAGATTGCTATTTTTTATGTAAACAAAGTTATTTTTATTTAAAATATAAAAATGATTGAAACATACATTTTCTAGTATACGTAACGGGGGAACCTCTCGAATTACATTTTAATGACTA
>NW_013533236.1:0-533 GCF_000836235.2 Papilio xuthus | reverse complement strand
CGGGTTTGCAGCACCCGGTTACGCTCCGCGACCTCCGCAGCCAGCTCCGCCTCCGCCTGCAGCTCAAGCTCGCGCTCGCGCTGGGCGTTGAGCTCCGCCTTGGCCTTCGCAAGGCCGGCGTACTCGCCCGTGGTGATGGGCCGTCCGCGTCCCCTCTTTCGAGGCGCCGGTTCTGGCGTACGCGATCGCTTACGCCAGAACCTGCTGGGTGGGGAGCGCGATCTTGACCGCGTACCCCCATCCGCGCTCTCCTCAAGAGAGGTACAGCTGCCACTGTCCCAATTCGGGACTGGCAGCTGCCTCCCCAGGGCCAAGGGTGAGTCGCACCGAGAGAGCGAGACTCGCAACTCCCGACTGGCCACACCCAGGGCCCGGTTCCCTCCTTCAACTCTCGCCTCATCGTCGTGCACATCGTTTGTCCAGTTCTCCTTGCCATGGTCCGTATTTTGGTTTCTTTCATTTTGAGGTTCCATATTAAATCCCACGAGTATGGGGGAAAGGGTGGTCCAGGCCGGCAGAGCCCCCTGTGCCGA
>NW_013533235.1:538-795 GCF_000836235.2 Papilio xuthus | reverse complement strand
ATGCGCGCGAGGGGCCGCTCGGCGTCCCGCCTCTAGGAGTTCTGACGCTGGCGGATGCCGTGCGCCTGCAGCTGGTGGTTGATGAGGTAGTGCTTCGTTTTGCAGCGCTTGCCGCAGTGCTGGCACGGGAACCACTGGTCGCGGTCGGTCTGCGAGTGGACGTTGAGCATGTGCTGGCGGAGGTTCGACGTGGAGGAGTAGACGCGGCCGCAGAGCGGACACTGCGGCCGGTAGCCCATCGCCGCCCCGCCCGCCAG
>NW_013533235.1:0-389 GCF_000836235.2 Papilio xuthus | reverse complement strand
ATGTTGATGGATCGAGGCGATGAGGATGTCGTCCGCCTTTATGAATAGGTTTTGTCGAAAATTTTGTGGCTTCTGCGAGTATTGTGACGGCGTTGGGCTACACGTGAATGCTGCGTGTCTCGGATAAAACCTTTGATGAATGATGTTGACAAAACCTGCGACCGCGTCTACAGTACATACTTTGGAATATTTGCGTAGGACAATAATATCAAGTGGACGTTAAAGTATCAGTCCTACCTAGAGAAGTATAATATGAAGGTGGTTTTATAGGAAGTAGTTGTGTGGCGGTAGTGGGAGCGGGGATGCGGGGGTGCAGTGCCGGTCGCACAGGCACTGCGCGGCTTTGGTATGTATTTTGCATTTTGTGGCGCGTGCGGAAGCGGCGGAAC
>NW_013533234.1:1625-4053 GCF_000836235.2 Papilio xuthus | reverse complement strand
ACACAATTACATTTAAAGGTTGACGTTACGCTTCACGTCTTTGCGAGTTAAAGAAAAAATAAACAATCTGCATAATTATAGTATACACAGGCTGATGCTTCTCTCTTTGTTTTCTAGGGGCTGTGGCACGTGTACAAATCTGTCGGCTTAGCGATGAATAAAGGTACCGATCTAGACTAATACCATTACAGCACTTTGTTTATGTCATAATTATAAAATAAATTACATTAGGTCATTATAAGTTGTTGAGAGGGGAATATCATTGGTAATTAATTTTGGAATGTCTTAAACATAATTAAAAAAAAATGAAAACGATACTTGACACATTTTATAACAAGCTAAAATAATATTTTGTAATATAAATGTTCATGGCCGTCGATGATCACCTTGGTGTTCTTACTGCTCGTTTCCCCCTTCTCTTATAAAAAAAATTATAAACACTGTTCAGCAATAAAGTGTTATTGGCGAAGATCTTATTTCCATCTAGTAGATAGTTTTCGAACGGTATCAAATAAGGTATTAGAACTTGAGTTAAACCACGCGCTTAATTATTAACTTGTCGTTGTTTACACTATACATCAATTACAGACGTTAACATGCCAGAGTGAATGATAAATAAATAGTTAAATCTTAGAGACAACTTTATTATGCCAGTTTTTAACTCTATGTTTTATGTTTCCCCACAAATATTTACAATGTCAACACGGATAACAAAGGATCACATCGATCGATGCTAAACACGACTCGCAAACAAAACACTTATAAAATACATAAAAGTAAATATTTTTTATGCATTTTTCAACGACGACGGATAATAGAGCTTAAAGCTCGTTAAATAGGAGCTTTAATATAGTGTCGGCGTGCGTCGGCCGTTCGTGAGAAAACAACGATCGGTGCTACGGATGAGCTTTGCCGATTGGATTTATGATATTTCAAAATCACGCTCGCAACCTTGAACCCACAAGAGAGTAAATCACACATCATGATAACTTTGTTTTTTCAACGGCTGTAAAAGGAATCGCAATGCGCTTATCGAAGCTCGAAAGCTAAACCTGCGCTGTGAACGTGTTTATTATAGTTTTGTAGAGAATCGTGTTTTTATTATTGCGGTTCACTCTAAGAATTTTATCGCAGATCCTGATTTCATATCGTCTTAATTTATATTTTTTACGACTTTTTATTTCATTTCAACCGCAAGTGAAATGAAACGTTTTAATGGAATTAAAATTCAAAACATAAAGACGTTAACGACCGGATTGATAGGAAAAGAATTTTAAGCACCTGGTTTTTTAATAAGTTGTCATCTTTATTAATTAAATGGCAAAAATTGTGAAACTTACCTTTGTCATAATGATACAAATTCAAAAGTACAGTTAATCTGATTTGACCTTCATAGTAAGTTAACAAGAGAGTTTTATTGTTACTGGTAAAAGTATGGAACGGACATAAAATTTACATGATTCCGTTCTTTAAAATCAAGGATACAAGACCAAATCCTTATTAAACCTCTAAGAAATGAAAGGGTAGTAGGTAATTAAAATTAAATTAGTTTTAGCAAACATGATTGGCCAATATTTTTTCCCGTAGACGCAAAACCATAAGCAACTTCGTCCGGCGAGACGCAACTCGTTATTGCGAGAATTATGGAACATTTAAAGGGACAGCAACACCGACATTACACGACCGCATCGCCTCGTTACTTTAATCAGATTTTTAATGTGTTTAATCATGCTATAAATAGGTTATTACAATGTTATTTTGCTTGTCTTCTTTGGCGCGTTGAAAATACTTATTTAGCTAAACGCGATCGTGATTGAGGGTTGTTGGATTGGGCATCGAAGGAAATTATAGGAGGTATTGGGGCGTTCCCATGGTCCACTCTAACGCTCTGACACCTCGCCCATGTGCGCTGCTCACTACCCAATTATAACGGGAAACAGGCCTTAGGGCGCCCCTACACAAACTATCTAAGGTCACTCGACTAGATAACGGCGAAGTGAATGTTTGTTATTCGTTATTATATTCGCGAATATCGAACATAACATTAGAACTATGTATATCATTTAACACATAAAAGTAAGGATAGCGACTAATTAGAAGAATAGTAATGCTTCAAGTTGAGGGATTGTTCGTTCCGTAAAGAGAATTAAGATTTTGCGTTGGTACTCTGTAAATCAAGACACAAAACGAAAATCAAAAGAAATGCTAATCAAATATAAGACGGTTTCTGAGTTTACGACGGACGGTTCTAGAGGAAAATCTTTACCACACAGATATTTATTTTAATCGTAAAATACATTAGAAACCGTTACTCAATGTATACTGGACAATGGCAGTGTAAAGGTCCCTTTATCCTGTCCTATTTTGCAGGCAATCTCTCGACCTATAATTGCTTAAACACATAACCACTGATGTCACGTCGACAATG
>NW_013533234.1:0-1130 GCF_000836235.2 Papilio xuthus | reverse complement strand
CTCACGATTTTGTCCCGCGAAAAGCAAGCGGAATGCCTCTTACCTCAAGCACACGTGAATATTATACTTTTAAATGAGCTGTTAAACAGACAGCACTGTAAACAAAATATATTATTCAGAATAATGGTTATATTTTCTGTATACGCTTCTATAAATTATTAGGCTTGTGTATTTCAAGGCGTGGTTTTAAGAAATATTCATCTAAGTAAACATATTATTATCAATTGATTGACATATTTCTTTCAAGTTTGAATGAATATTAATGTTAATTTGTGTGCATAACAATAAGTATATATTATGTCCTTAAAATCTGAATATTTCACAAGGCCAAGAGGGGTGTTAAGACCTTGCAAAATGGAAATTCGTTCATCTCTTTGCTTCGCGTCATGGACAGTAAATACTAAAACATAATCAGCCGTAATCCTTGAGTGCAAAGTTCTATACATTAAATTATTCAAACTTTCGTGAGACATTATACTAAACTGATAAATAAACACGGCTAAACACTCACGTATATACGTCCGGTGCCGCCACCGGACGTATATACGTGAGTGTTTAGCCGTGTTTATATATCAGTTTCTATACATTAGTTTCAATTAATATCTGTCATAATTTTTTTTACACTTTCATGGCTATTGCTCTATCATCTTTCTAGTTTAAACTTGTGTATTTATATCAATTTTTAAAGCAAATTAATTATTACAATACAATAAGAATTCTTTCACTTTAATATAACGAGTCTACTGACTAGCCATTTCGTTAACGGACGCCTTCTTCACGTTATTGGTGTATAAATAATAAGATTAAGTTAATTTATAGCATGATATACTCTCATTAGTCTGGAGAATGAATGATTTTATGTTAGCAATTCGAATTTACACATAAACTAAAAGAAAATATATACCTTCTAGCTTTAAATATCAGGATATAGCTAACTAATTTCTATCGCCGAAGTACTATTAGGCGTTTACGTCAAATCTCATTGTAATTAATGATTCTTTGGAGCTCTAACAAGTCTAATGATAAGATATGTCAGGTGGGTGATTAATTTACATTTAAAGTATGGAGAACATTCAGACGGAAACATATCTACTCAGCTTTGTAAAATTTATTAACTAATAAAGCGTCAT
>NW_013533233.1:2102-3291 GCF_000836235.2 Papilio xuthus | reverse complement strand
AAGCGAGGAGCGTATCGTATGCAATTTTAACCTACATTCAACTTTAATACATTTATTAGTTTTTTTATTTATTTCATCGCAATGTCTACAGAAACCGAATCTAGAGAACTTAAGGTTCTCAATATTAAACGTAGCAATATAAAAGGACGTTTAACTAAATTTAAGAATTTTATCGATAATTTAAAAACTTCAGAATCTTTTTCAGACGTAGAATTAACTGAGCTTGCGATGAAATTATCTAGAATTGAAGCTTTGTTTATCGAGTTCGAAGAGTTGCAAAACCAAATAGAATTTTTAAACATTTCAAATCAAGAAATAGAATTGACTACTCGCGATATTTTTGAGCAAGACTTTGATCACTACATTTCTCTTGCTCAAAATATGATTAAAACGTATTCAACTTCCAAGTCCACTAATTGTGATATTCATTCAAATTCTTCATACCATTCTAATAATTCCTGCCAACATAATGATAATTATGAAACGCTTGGGTTTAAATTGCCTATAATAAAAATACCCAGTTTCGATGGAACATATTTCAAGTGGTTGGAATTTAAAGAAACATTTAGTTCTTTAGTTCATGAAAATTCTAAAATTAAAAATATTCATAAATTTCATTATCTTAATTCTTACTTGGAAGGTGAAGCCGCCCGTGTCATTAGTAACTTAGAAGTTTCAAATCAAAATTATTCACAAGCCTGGCAACTCTTATGTGAACGCTTTGATAACAAAAGACAATTGATCAACAATCATTTAAAATCACTTTTTAATTTTGAATACGTCCGCGAGACTGACAAGTCACTCCGATTCATCACTGATCACATTACTAAAAACTTGCGCGCCCTCAGTACACTGGGCCTGCCTACTGACAAGTGGGACGTTTTAATAATTTATATAGTTACAGAAAAGTTAGACAGCGCCACATCCTTTAAATGGGAGGAACATAGAAATAGTTTGTCCGATATACCTACACTTAATGACTTCTTTACATTCCTAAGAAAACGTGCTGATATTTTAGAGATTGTCTATCGCAATAAACAAGACAAACATAATAAAATTAAATATATAAATTCTACTGCACCTAACAATAAGATGCAAACTAAGTCTTTTGTAGTCACTTCTAAGGACACTGTTTATAATTCTAATAAAACCTTCGAGTGTGCACATTGTAAGGGTAACCATCGCCTAT
>NW_013533233.1:1111-1944 GCF_000836235.2 Papilio xuthus | reverse complement strand
ATTATTAAAGAATGTGAAAATTCTAGCAATAGCGTTCCGCCTGATCAATCGGTAGTAATGTCCGTCTTGTCTTCTACTGAAGTGTTGTTGTGTACAGCCAAGGTTTTAGTATCTAATCCCATAACTAAAAAATCTATTACAGTGCGAGCTTTACTTGACTGCGGGAGTCAGTCTTCTTTTATAACCGAGTCGGTCCAACAAATATTAAACTTGACGCCTCAGCCTTCAAACGTTAATATACTTGGTATTGGTAATGCTCAAGTTAACCTAAATACGAAAAGATGCATTTTACGATTACAATCTAATAATAGTTCTTTCAACGTAACAATGAGTTGTTTAGTTCTACCTATAATATCCAGCAATTTGCCAAAGATATCTTTTGATTACAAAGACATAAATTTACCTAAACTTGAATTAGCGGATCCTAGTTTTAACGAACCATCCCCTATTGATATGCTCATTGGCGCTGACTTATTCTGGGACCTAATAGGCTCAGAGCAGCGCCGTCTAGGGGACCAAACCAAAACCCCTAACCTACGTAGCTCTAAACTTGGTTGGCTCGTTGCTGGCCCCCTACCTAATTTACCTAAAAATTCTATAACAAATAATTTATCAATATGTAATTTCTGTCTAAAGGATGATAATTTTCCTAATAATTTATCTATAGATCAACATGAAAACTATAATTTTGAAGAGGCCTTGTCAAGATTTTCGGAATTAGAATGTTTTCCGCACAACAAGCCCTTAACACAAGAGGAAAAACTATGCGAACAGCATTTCCTTTCCACTACTACGCGTTTAAGTGACGGTCGATTTTGCGTCAGTTTACCACT
>NW_013533233.1:0-1098 GCF_000836235.2 Papilio xuthus | reverse complement strand
TGATGACCGAGACTGTTTAGGTGATTCTTATCAACTAGCCAAAAAACGGTTTTCAAATTTAGAAGCGCGGTTTAGAAGGCAAACAGAGCTTAAAAGAGCCTATTCTGATTTCATACGCGAGTATGCCGAGCTTGGTCATTTAAAAGAATCTAAAATACCTAAACCTATTAATTCATTCTTTCTTCCCCATCATCCTGTAATCAGAGAAAAGAGCGAGTCAACTAAATTACGTGTCGTGTTCGATGCATCGGCTCGTTCTACATCAGGTTTATCAGTGAATGACTTACTAATGATAGGGCCTACAATACAAGATTCACTTTTAAATATTTTAATTCGCTTCCGCCAATATAAATATATATTATCGGGCGATATAGAAAAGATGTATCGTCAGGTTAGCTTAAGAGAGTCAGATCGTGACCTACAACTTATTCTATGGCGGGAAAACGAAAATGACCCTTTACGTACTTTACGTTTGAATACGGTTACATACGGTTTTTCCAGTGCGAGTTTCTTAAGTACTAGATGCGTCTGGCAGTTGGGCGAGGAATGTGACGACGACAAAATAAAAAATATAATACAACAGGATTTTTACTGTGACGATTTGCTTACAGGCTCTGACTCCGTCGCGGAGCTTCGTCACATTCAGCGTGCTGTGTCAGATGAACTAACAAAAGGTTGTTTTCATCTAAGAAAATACCGTTCTAACGTTCCCGAGTTGTTTATGTCCGATTCGATAAATCCAGAAGAAGGTAACTTAATTATTAGTAATTCTACAAGCACTCTGGGTATCGGTTGGTCTCCTTCTTCAGATGAATTAAATTTTCAAGTTAATTTTTCCCCGCCTGAGAACATTACTAAAAGATCAATTTTATCTACTACATTTAAAATATTTGACCCTCTTGGATTGCTATCCCTATGTACAATAAAACCAAAAATTCTTATTCAAAAACTATGGCTTCTTAAAATAGGCTGGGATGACGAGATCCCTCAAGATATTCTAGCTACTTGGCTTAAATTTTCTAACCAACTGCATTATATTTCATCTCTCAAAGTACCAAGACTAGTTTTAATCCAAAATTCTAAAATAGTTGAAATGCA
>NW_013533232.1:0-552 GCF_000836235.2 Papilio xuthus | reverse complement strand
AACAATGCCGACCATTTGATAAAACATCGTTTAAATAGCACGCAGTATTTTATGAACTGCTTTAGTAAAAATTAGAACTAAAAATAAAGGAATTACGAATACAAGTATTTTTAAATATTATGTTTTTAAACTGAAAATGAAAACATTTTTTTTAATTATATTGGAACAGAAATTATAGGTTACAAGTATAACAAGTAAAACATAAATTTACATTACGGAAAACGAAATTAAACTGTTAGTAACATTTTGTTTGCGTTGGCAATAGCTTTTAACTTTATGAATCTAAGCATGTTACGTATTACTTGATATTACAGTAGGATCAAATTTAGTTTCAAAAATCAATAAACAAATTTATACAGATAATCTTATCAGATATACAATGGTTGAATTAATGAATTAAAAATTTAAATGATGAACGACTAACCGAGGCATAGGAACGTTGGCTCGCCAGCGTATTGTGTGGGGTAGGCGGGCGCGCGGTCCGCCGGCAGGAAGTAAGGACAGTGCTGCTCCACCAGCTGGCACACGGACAGGCAGGGCTTGAGGCGCACC
>NW_013533231.1:0-1007 GCF_000836235.2 Papilio xuthus | reverse complement strand
GATACTCATTAGGCGGACGCCCCGGGCCTTGCCGCTATGCCCCAGGCCCTGACGCGACGCGCCACCCGCCACGCCTTGCCACTGTTACCGTTGAAAATCTTATCATATTTATCCTTTCATAATTACCTCTACGCTACTTAACAGATGAATAATTTTAAATTATGTGTTTCGAATGATTAGTAAAAAATATTAGTAGAAATATTACGTTAACTTATACGTAAGTAACGTAAAAGTGGATTTCCACTGCTGAAATGCATGAACAAACAAATATTGTTTTACATATCTTTGTTTCGTTTTGTAAAGAACAAGAGAGGTGGCACTATGTGTTACAAAAAAACATAGTGAAAATTGGCAACTAAAGCTGTAAACAATTCAATTCGTCTTTAGTAATCACTGGTTGTCGCCCGCGACTTCGTCAGCGTGGAATTAAATTAAAGCAGCCTAGGTTCTCCCGCACGTATAAGCCAACTTCCACTAAAAGACCCGTCAACATCGATGCAGCCGTTTCGAAGATTACTCTGAACAAACGAGATCTTGCTCATAGATACATAGATATACAAATTTAAAAAAAATTAGTTTCATTTAAATCAATTCTAATATACTATTTCAGGTTTATATAATATTACGACTACCTACAGACACTCTAATATTATTAGCTATAAATTGTAACATAATAAACATGCGTTGCATTGCTTAAGCAAGAAACGCGAAGACTAACTACAAATCTTCACAGTCTATAAAATAAAATCTTATAAAAACGTGACTTAATTCTATACGCATTGACACTAGTAAAGTTGAATAGATTCATGGCCACAACGTAAGTGTCGTCAGTTCAGAGCCAAACACTACTAGGTGAAATAATTCTCTCTTCAGACGACGCGACGGATTATATCTAATGACTCTCAAAGCTTTCCAGTCTGAGCATTTTAGTTTGTACATTTACCGGGTCTTCACTATTTTATATTATCTTGTATGTTTGAAATCAAAGTTTTTCACTTTTGTTTTTG
>NW_013533230.1:0-1083 GCF_000836235.2 Papilio xuthus | reverse complement strand
TATATTTATTTACTTTGCCAGATATATATATATATATATATATATATATATATATATTCTTCTTCTTCTTGAGGTGCCTCTCCGACTAGCGAAGGTTGGCGATCAGTTCTCCAAATTTTCCTTTGTCTCTTGCGAGGCGAAAAAGTCAAGCACTTACCTTGCAATTTGCAGGTCCTGGGTTCGAATCCCGCCATGTACCAATGTGTTTTTTCGATTCCCGATTTACATATGTACATTTATCCGACGTTCTTACGGTGAAGGAAAACATCGTGATGCAACCTGCACATATCTGAGAAGAAATTCAAAGATATGTGTGAAGTCAACCAACCCGCACTTGGCCAGCGTGGTTGACTATGGCCTAATCACTCTTAACTTAGGGTAGGCTCCGAGCCCCTTAGTGGGGGCATATAGTGAGCTGATGATGATGATTCATTTTGGTGAAAGATTTCTCTTTTAATTTCATCATCTCTTCTAATTAGCTCATTAAAATCTGAATTTCATTTCACAACTGGGTTTTAAAATAAAAAGGGAGGTTAAATTTATTATTATTAAATATTCATACCCTAGACCCTAGTGATGTGGGTTTACTTTAGTGCAGAGCCGGTTTTAGCATTTCAGGCGCCCTGGGCGAGATTTTTGCGGCGCCTTTTTTTTAATTTCGGAGAAAATCTTCCGAAGATAGGGTATCTTAGGGGCACCACGTACGTCCCTTTATATGCGAAGCTGCCGCCAGCGGCGCCTCCTTGTGCCCGGCGCCCTGTACAATCGCTTCAACTCGCCCTACCCTAACGCCGCTCCTGTTTTAGTGGATGGTTGCAATTTTTCGCCTATTCAGCTGACCCGATTTTTTTGTCCCGCGAGCAATTTCAAGTTTATTACGTAATAAAGAAGTTCCATATTTGTAACGACAATGTTTCACTGGTCATTTTGCCGACAAACGAGCAATGGTTGGACGAGTTTTTCACATGGACAGACATATTTTAAAATTTAACCGTTGTGTATTGACTGACATTTTTTTCTCAAATATTTTTCAGTGTTTCAGTTATTTTAACGCAAAATAATAGTTCGTAAATTTTACGAGCA
>NW_013533229.1:0-866 GCF_000836235.2 Papilio xuthus | reverse complement strand
AGTTAGAAGCTGTTCGCTTCTCGGCATATGTTCTGCTTATGGCTGTTGCAGGTGATAATATTAAGGAAATGTTTGGTTAGTTCGGTACCGTGGCGCGCCGTCTATGCCCGCCATTACTGCTGGCGCACCTACCAATACCACTGTACCAACTGTTACTAAAGATTGTGAGTAACATAGATTTAATATCAGTTTGTTTGCTGCAGCATGTGGTAAATGTTTTATTAAATACTATGACCCTAATACGAATATTTGTGAATCGTCATAGTCATGGCAAAATTAGTATGAGATTTTTAGTGTTCATTTGTGTGATATTGTCGTTGATGATAAGATAACGATTGTTACAAGTATTCGTGATAGGCTGCTCCTTCACTACTGTCATTCTTTTATTAAATTCTTGTGCTTTCTGATTTATTCTTTACATTTTGACTACATAATGTGTTTGTAAGTATCCTGAAATATTTCTGTCTGTATGTTTTTTGTATTATTCGTTGCTTGCTTATTCAGGATTGTGTTTAGGCAATATAACCTCTATGCCTATGGAGGTAAGCTCTGTTTGATGATTGTGATGAGGTTTGTACCTAGTTCTTTTGCTTTTTTGACATTTTAAATACTTTATGTACTGTAGTCATAATATTTTAGAATCTTACTAAAATTGTATTTTTATCAACAAAAAATTGCATATTTTATGATTTCGTTAATAAATGAAGCTACCATTTTTCTAGTATATTTTGTGAATAAAGCTTTCTTATACACTACTCACTCATTCACACATTACTATTGTTGATTATAAAGGGTGTTTTAATTAGAATTAACAAAATATATTACTAATATATTTAAAAAATGTTTCAGGAAAATACATGTAATTC
>NW_013533228.1:437-673 GCF_000836235.2 Papilio xuthus | reverse complement strand
TAAGATGTCGCGTGCAGTGCTGTCCTCTTTGGCGAATCCAAGGAAGGAGTCGGAGAGATATTCCAGATAAGAGTGTTATACTCTTTGCGATTCGGTTACTCTTCTCCAAATCGCTGCTTCGTATTATCGGGTCGTCGTCGATCGCTTTTATTACCTCCAACTCAGATAATAAAGCTCGAATTCGGAACTTCCACACGCTGTATTTCTCGCCGTTGAAAGGTTTAATATTCCGTTTT
>NW_013533228.1:0-173 GCF_000836235.2 Papilio xuthus | reverse complement strand
AAAAACAACGTTTAAGGATTTAAATAAACTTGTATATAATATCCTTTTTATAATAATCACTATGGAGGTATATGTCCGATCCCTAGCACTGCTCAGAGCAAAGTCAGAAGTGAGAATGATCAAAATTTGAGGGGGTCGGGCGTTTTTACCCTAGACCATAAACAATCTTTTAT
>NW_013533227.1:0-3430 GCF_000836235.2 Papilio xuthus | reverse complement strand
AGTCACCAACTTAGGGTAGGCTCCGAGCCTCATTGGGGGCGTATAGTGAGCTGATGATGATGATGCTATAACTTATTTTGTTTCTATATACTTAATTCTGCCATTGGATTTGTTAGATAAATAGATATGGCATATAAGTAAATATTACTATGTAAACTTTTAATAGCTTACGTAAAATCTTTTCTTATTACTAGCCTACATATTGACAAATCTCTTAGCAAAATTACAAATCTCTACGCCCATTATTTTAGAATGTGAGTTAATCTATCAGTTTCTCCATTTTACTTCTTACTAATATTATAAATGCGAATGTTTAGATGGATGAATGTTTGTTTGAAGGTATCTCCGGAACGGCTGCATGGATCACGCTGAAATTTTTATAGATGTAGAATACAGTCTGGAAGAATACATAGCTTATTTATTAAGTTGTTTTTTAATTTATACATAAACATATAAGTATTTAGTTATAATCTCAAGCTTGCGGAAACTATGTATATTATATAACAACATTTTCTTTTACAAACCACTAGCTGTCGCTTGCGATTCCGTCCACGTGGATATATAAAAAACTTAGTGTAGCCCACCCATCCATCCATCCACATCACATTCATCTAAACATTCGCATTTATAATATTAGTAAGTTAAATAAAAAGCACCTCTTCAAGGCATAAATTTGAAAAAAGTAATATTAAAAAAATGAATAAATAGTATCCTATGTCCGTCTCCTGGCTCTAAGCTACCTCCTCACCAATCTTCAGGCATATCGGTAAAGCCGTTCTTGAGTTATAAATAGTGTAACTAACACGACTTTCTTTTATATTATAGATTTATTTATTTATAGATTAAGTAATCTTCAATAGAATGCATTATATATTTATACTAGCGGACCCGACAGACGTTGTCCTGTCTACACGTCTTTAATTTGAATAAATTAATATGAAGTTAATATTTGATGAAAATTGTGAATCTAAACCATTCCCAGATTCCTCTTGAACACACACAAAAAATTTCATCAAAATCGGTCCAGTCGTTTGAGGGAAGTTCAGTGACATACACACTCACAGAAGAGTTATATATATAAAGATAGCTATTTGCCGGTCTTCACACACGGCAAAACAATAACGTTATATTGCCAACGAATGGAAATGTACGGGCTAATACATTGTCACTAAGAAACATGACGCAATGTATTGTATTCAAATAGTAAAACATCGATATCTGATAGGTAACTAACACTGTTTACGATGATTGCAAACTACTTTCAGACATTATTAGAATCCTTTGGCGTGAATGACGTGCTTTCGTTACGAAATCCAGTGTCAGAATGAATAGTGAGGGGACATAAACGTCGACGTAGTAAGGCTAGTGTTGAGTCAATACACTGGCTCATTTTCGGACTTTCTTCCTAACACTATTTACTAATTCTTTAATTTATTTAACGCTTTGAGACTTGAAGCTATTGCGACTTTAAAACAGTCAGTATTATAACTAAAGTGTAAGTTCGGTCCTCCTTAGGTACTCGGAAGACTCGGCTAGGGTGAACAATGGCTGGAAATAAATTTGAAAGTTAAATTTTTTAAAGGAAAATATCATCAGATTTGTCATTGGCCAGCTTTCACAAGCGACTTCGTTCGCGAGGATTAAAAAAGAACTTAATTAGTATGCGTTCTTTCAGGCTATGTTCTACATCTATGCCAAATTTCAGCAAAATCCATGCCGCCGGTCTGTAGATATCTTCAAACAAATATCCATCCAACTAAACATTCGTATTTATAATATTTGTAAGAAATAATATTGAGATTAACAGTGGTAGAGCCGGCTTTAACATCTTCGCACGAATCGGCCCGGCTCGCCCGGTGAAATACCACGACCACACAGAAGACACGCGTCAAGTGGAAGCAATTCCGCGTTTCGTCTGATGAGTGTGCGTCCCGGAAGCCTTACTTAGTCCCCTTTCCCTTCCCACCCTTTTTCTTATAAAGAAAGGATGGGAAGTGGAAGTGGACTTTCCGGATGAGAGGATGCATATAAAGGGAAGATATTTTTTTTCTGTGCATTCCCTCCTCTGTCCTATGATATAAAAAAATGAGATAATATATGACGTCTAAATAAAATGTTAACCGAATACAAATGAGATTATAAAATCAAACGATTACTTTACGATTATCAAAATTAATCCCAACATATTGTTACAGATATCACGTTAAAAACTTGTTATCTAGCTTTCCAAGAATTTATTTAACATGCGGCCAATATGTGATTACAATTGTATTAATTAAGAATAAATATGTTTATTAATTAACGTAAATCCCTAATTTTTCCTATAATTTATAATAAAGAGGGCTTTAAATGTACTGCCTACATGAGTTACTAACCACTTGGTTTTGAGACCAAAATCTCTGTATAAAACACATCATACCTGTCATTATCTTTGACAAATCAGAGATAAAGTTTTAAACTATAATACAATTTTGGTATCGGAAACCCACGATATGCTTGCTAGCAATATAAAGCATAACATATGTTTCTTAATGGTGAGTTTCCCTATCGCTCAGCCTATATTATTTAGATGTTACATACAGACATTCCAATTTTTTTATATGTAGATTAAAAATTAAATCATAATTTTATTGTTTTGTTTTTTGTTATCATAGCTATATCTTACGATGAATTTTTAAAGATAAAAATTCCAGATCAAAGTGGATTATTATGTTTTTTTTGTTATTTTTGGACGTTTATTGCGTATAAATTAATATCAACTACGTATACAATATCTACGATAAACTATATTTATGTATGTAGTTTGTATAAGAATTTTTAATTATAACCTAAAAGTACATACTTTTTGAAGCAATCAAATTGATAGAAGACTATGGACATTTTTAAACCCAAAAATGTTAAATAAATATTACAAAGCGAAAGTTTGTTTGTTTAAACGCGCTAATCTCAGGAACTACTGGTCCGATTTGAAAAATACTATTTTTGTTGGATATTCCATTTATAGAGGAAGGCTTTAGGCTATATAACATTACGCTGCGACCAAAAGTTTTTTAATTCCGCGCTGACGGAGTCGTGGGCAACAGCTAGTGTAAGATATAGTTATCTACTGGGATTCAAAGTGTGTGGATTCTCTGATAGTTTTCATTTATTTTAAGCATTTTTACTCTCATTTTTTGTGTCAGTCATCAGTCTATGTCGGCGATACTTTTGCTATTTCCTTTTGGATATCAAGTAAAATAGGGTCGACGCTGGATATGCAAGAAACTTCTATACGCGAGAGTTACCGTCCGGTACGGACAGACGACCTGCAAAAGCGAGAAACATTGATTGAAAAGAAAACGATATAAGCAAGAATAATATCGCGGTACTTTAGACTCTCGTCTATCCAAGTTTGACTGTATTTATAAGCGTTAAACTTTATTTATGTGTA
>NW_013533226.1:0-627 GCF_000836235.2 Papilio xuthus | reverse complement strand
CCTTTCATCGACGCAGGAGAGGATGCACAGAAAGAAAATATTTTCCCTTCCCATGCATCCCCTCATCCGGAAAGTCCACTTCCACTTCCCATCCTTTCCTTCTAAAAAAAAGGGTGGGAAGGGAAAGAGGACTAAATTAGGCCTCCGGGACGCACACTCATCAGACGAAACGCGGAATTGCTTCCACTTCACGCCTGTCTTCTGTGTGGTCGTAGTATTTCACCGGGCGAGCCGGGCCGATTCGTGCGAAGATGTTACAGCGGGCTCTACCACTGTTAAGTGATACCTAAAGATCCACTTAGCGAATCTGAAAAATGATTAATACATAAATTTTAGTTTACATTCAAGAAATATCTGTAAATCTTACCTACTAATATTATAAATACGAAATTTTAAATGGATGTATAGACGGATGTTTGTTTGAAGATATCTACGGAACTGCTCAACGGATTTTTATGACATACGTCACAAATATCGAACATAGTCTGGTAAAGATGTAGGCTACTTATTAAGTTTTTTTTTAATTCCGCGCAGAGTCGCGGACCAAGTGTAGTTATATATAGGTAATGGCTGACAGACTCAAATTATTAAAATCTATATTAAAACTGCGGAAAACATACATTCCTT
>NW_013533225.1:0-1987 GCF_000836235.2 Papilio xuthus | reverse complement strand
CTCATTATGCCGGCCAATCGGCGGCCGCGCGCGCGCGCCCCGCCGCGTGCTTTATAACGCGCGCACGTTCCGATATATCACACGTCAGACCTCAAAAGGCCTTTTTACGAGTACACCTCGTATTCGTCATCGTTAGGTCCGTCGGCTTCGGAGGCGGCCTCGCGCCCGACGGTAAATAATAACACGAGAAAGAGTTATTCATCGTGGCCGCCGTCACTCTGCTTCTTTTTTTAAAATCGCGTTCGACTCTTGACACGGATTTGTGGAAATTGATGCGTCCGTTTATTCTTACACTGACCTACACGCGAGAGAAGACAGCGAGGCAATTCTCGTCCTTATATCTTGTCAGTTAGACGTCGTATTCCGTCGCGGGCTCGGATGTCGATTTATTAGTGTTTATTCGACGGCTGGAATGAGATGGAATCATTCGAGGTTAATATTATTCATGGTGATACTTAACAACACGAGCTGCGTGCTGTGTAGGTATGTAGATACCTGGCGAGGCGGCGAGGCGAGGACGACTGGCGAAGAACATTAATTTGGAGGAATCGAAGGAATTATTCGTCTCTCGACGAATTATTGCACGCTTTAAAGTCTTCGGAGACATTGAATTTATCCTCTTTATCGGATATTTTTGGCATACGAATAAGAGTTTCATTTATAATGTTAACAAGAATGAATAAATAAAGCTTATGTAGGTATAATCGATCTGTTATCCAGTTGTTTAAAGTTGGCGGGCGGAGTGAGTCGTCTCGTGTTCGCACGCCATAAACATTGGCCTGCGATTTACTGCAACTGCACGGCTGCGGCTCACTAATAAGGAATCATCAACAAAAGCAACGACATCGGATACAATTTCGTTAATCGCGTTTTACACTTACGAGTATACAATAATGCGTCATTTAATGCTGTTATTTATAAGCGAACAGATTTCCTATATCTACTTTAGTAATCAAAGTTATATTTAACTAAGAACATGTTTATTATTATGTGCTCATTAAAGAAGCAGAATGAGATGCTCGCATCAACAGCACGTAGCGTAGGGTCGCGGGGTGCGGGATGCGGGGTGAGAGGCGCGGGGTCCATCGCGGGCGCGCATAAATCAACACGGTGGCACAATAAAGTCCGGATTTCAATTATACATAAATCTCGTATGACGTACGCTTAATGGACTCGGGAGAGTTCTGCCCCGACTCTGCAATTACCTATTGACCATTACGATTGTTCCGATCACTTGCTTATTACAAGGATAAGAAGGCGTGCCTCTAATTACCGCGCGCCGGAGCTGAGGCTACGACTGAGAGCTGCGAGAGACGAGACGCAAAACAACAAACTTCATTCATTAATTGTAATGAAGTCGCATTTAATGCTATGCTGCCCGCTTGTCTCAATGTCACGAAGGGCGGTTCATTTTTATAAACATCCAACAGATGTCGCTAGTTACAACTTAATAAAATAAGAGCTGTGTGCATAAGTTTCAATTAAATATTTTTTTGATTGCGTGTTTTTAAAAATTGTAAAAAAAAAACAAACAAAAAGTTTTTCTAGCAGAGCGTGGTTTCGATCCACGGACCTCTGGGTTATGGGCCCAGCACGCTTCCACTGCGCCACTCTGCTCTTATACGAGGCATTGAAAATAACAAATCCATTGTACGCAACCCAATTGATATTCATCATATGTGTATATTTTTTATGTATATATACACACTATTTATAAATAAATGTGGCCTAATAATTTTTATTGCTATAGGTTAATTATGCATGCAATTTTGTCAAACAAGTACCAAACTTAAAAGCAAAAAATAAAAATTGATCGTTAATAGGAAAATGTACAAAGTTTATATAGATGTAGTTATGTACAGTAGAGTACAATATGTTTATGTACGGAGCGCATTTTGTTCCGGCGAGCAATAAAATAAAAAGGCGGGCGATATTGTAGCGAGGCGGGAGTCGGGCGGCGGGCGGCGGGCGCTGACGTCCTTATTAA
>NW_013533224.1:0-917 GCF_000836235.2 Papilio xuthus | reverse complement strand
GGGCGGTGCGACAGAAGTGAGGCGAGCGGACACGTCCTTTCACCTCAGCGGTCTGTAGCGGAGTGTTCCTACCTGCTAGGAAAAAACCGGAACCCTTATAGGATCACTTTGTTGTCAAATCAATCGTAAATAAAAATATTGTTATCTCTATTTTGTCGAAGAGAGTGACAAGGATGGAAATATTATTTTTTTACGCGCTACGGGAATTGAAATTCATCTAGCCAAAATAAATCTTACCAATGTTATAAATACGAAAGTTTAGACGGATGTTAGAAAGTATCTCCGAAACGGCTCAACAGATCTCTACGAACATGGATGTAGAACATAGACTGGGAGAACACATAGGCTAGTAAAGATTTTAATTTTGCGCAGACAGAGTCGAGGGCGACAGCTAGTAAATATTTCCCTGTCTCTTTTACTCGTAATTCATTCATTCATTATGATTCTCGAATTGCAGCCTTTTAAAAATCATTTTTCAACCACACACAACATACATTTTCACAATTAAATTCATACATAAAATATTAATTTGCAACGAACGGTGTTCGTATTATTTTAATTTGCAAAAACAACGTAAAGTCGTGTGGGGAATACATTTTATCAGGTTATAATCAATTAAGCATTGATGTTGGGAACTGTTTGTGAATTTAGCGCATTCACAATTTACTTTGCTGATTAATTTTTCGAATATTTTAAAAAGTATTTATAATTAAACACATTTTTCCATTTACATATGTTATTTATAATACTAAAAAGCTATAATAAAAAATTATGAATATCAAACTAGTATTTTCTAAGCTTTTACTAAAGAAAACTCATAAACACATGAGGAGCGATTTCTGACCCCAAGAGAGGTGAAAGTCCAACAACTTGGCCTAACATGATAAACTTCAAGTATTAGAAGTCGTTCTCCTTTG
>NW_013533223.1:0-989 GCF_000836235.2 Papilio xuthus | reverse complement strand
ATTTTTAATCACCGCCTAATTAAAATAAATGACAATTGATTACTGCGCATTCGTTTATGAAGTCATGGTCATATTACAAGTTTTAGCTTGAAACATTAAACACTTGCATTTATACAAGATACATAAGTTATATTTAATTACCTAGTGTAGTGAATGAAACCGGTTTTCTTTGTAGTTCACGAATACGTTAAATGTGGGGAATCGGTCGCTCGAAGCCTTGTGATAAATCGGAATATCAATAAGCGTGATAATCGAAAATAATAATTTAAAGACAGTGTTATGTTTAATTTAACTTTACGCCTTCTTTGTTGCTATTGTAAGTATGTAATTTTTTCTTTTATTAACTTGATTAAGAAATGATTACTCCCGTAATGTAGATGAAAAATATACTCAGGATGGAAATGTCTATCTACACAATAGTGCTTTAACATTTAGCCCCTTGTTTTAATTCGGAATAAAATGTGTTTTGTGATATAATATTGTCATTAATTCTTTCCACTGTTTTCAAAATGTATTATTCTTGTCTTGAAGTTATCTCATAGGTTATATTTATTAACTGGTGTATAACATGTTGCGTGTTTTAATTGTAATTTGCCTAATCGATGGTCGCGGCTTGCGTCATGTTTACCTTCAACGCGCCCTTGGAATTATGTTATTGTGCTTAGAATCGCGTTGTTTTTATAAATTTCATTGCTTTTTTCATATGAACTGACGGTAAGTTAAGGAATTGGGATAGACGAAATAACGATAATTATTGTATCAGGTTGAAATATTATAGAAGACAATAATTAACTTTATGAATAAATTATGTCTTGCTTTACATCATTTGGCATTTAATCATCCCTTTGGATATATAAGTTGTAAATTTATATAGTATTATACTTTATTTAGTTCGATTTACAACCCTTTTTATAACAATGTAATGTTATACTTACTACATAACAAATTCTATGTAATTTGATCGCTTCGAATAGTGAAAGAGATGAGTA
>NW_013533222.1:0-1319 GCF_000836235.2 Papilio xuthus | reverse complement strand
CAATGTTGTTCAGTTGACACTAATCACGTTTGTTTTTGCATAATCGACTTAACATGAACTTGTGATTATAACTGTTAAATAGATTCGATATTTTTTCAAACAAATAAAACAACCAAATAGCAATAATAAGACAATAAAAAGCTACCTATAATTCATATTTCGATGAATATATCTGTAAAACTATTGAAGTCCTCGTATGCTGATATTAATTAAGTTTCGTAAATTATGAAATCATTTTCATAAAAAAATAAACCTTTAAAGAAATTTTTCGTATGTCAAAACAAAATGCGACGTAAACATTATCTTAAGGATCGAAGCTACCAAGTTAAAGTTGGGACGTCGTACAGTGATAGTGTACCCGTTACTTTAGGAACGGCCCAAGGTTCTGTGATTGGTCCGCTTCATTATCTAACCTATGTCAACGACATCACCATGGTAATCAAAAATTGCATTGTGTATCAGTTTGCGGATGATACTTGTCTGATGGCTGCTGACAGAGACATCGCGGTGGCCGAACGCCAAATACAATCTGATTTTGAAGCTCTTTGTAAATGGTCTCATGATGCGGGTTTAGTACTTAACGCTGACAAAACTAAATTTATTCATGTACGTTCGAGTCACAATCGATCCTCTCCAAATAAAACTATCAAAATTCTAGCACACAGTCACACGTGTCTCCACACTGGAAAGTGCACATCTAACTGTGTGCCTCTTGAGCAGGTCCGTCAGCATAAATATCTTGGTCTAGTTATAGACGATAGGTTCAGTTGGTCGCAACATATAAATAAGACGTGTGATAAGCTAAGAGCAATTATGGCAAAATTTTATATAATTAAAGATAGAATTCCTTACAATGTTCTGATCACTATGTATACGGCGTTAGTAGATAGTATAATATCATACGGACTAAGTAGCTACGGACGAACTTATAAAACATACCTAAATCAAATTTATAACATACAATATAAAATTCTAAAACTAATAACACCTGCTAAAATAAAAGAGAATTGTTCCAAAGATCCTCTAAAACTATTTAAACATTGTAAAGTAATTCCAATACATAAAAAAGTAGAATATAACTTATTAGTAGAACAATATTTTCGGACTGAAATTCAGATTCCAATTACTCATAAACTTACAACTAGGAGCGTAACAAATAAAAAATTGTCGACCCCCGATTATATCAACGTCTATGGTAAGCGTACGTCAGAATATATAATTCCAACATTAATAAATAATTTACCTACTGATGTGAAAAATAATATAAACAACAAAAACATAAAAAATATACTTAAAAATCATTATCTAAAATCCTAAGT
>NW_013533221.1:0-1413 GCF_000836235.2 Papilio xuthus | reverse complement strand
GAGTCGAGCATTGTCCGCGCGGAGCTTGCGCAGCTCTTCTCCGGCAGCGCCTTGCTGCTCCCTGCACGGCAGCGTCCTCGTTGGAACCGAGCTTGGCGGCCGATAGGAGCACCGGTATGTGGGGTCGGAGTCGCCCGAGTCACTCTCCAACCCCTTCGCCAGGCCTTCCTTCGCCGCTTTCAGGAACGCATGTTTCCCTGCGGTACCTCTTATGCGGCCTCTGGCCGCCGTGGACAGTTTATTGGCCACAGCTGGACCTGCCTCCTCTCCGGACGATTCCCTCAGGGCCCTCTTTTTCTTTAGTTCCCCTGAGGTGAACTTTAGGGTCATCTTCGGCGCCGGCTCAGCCTTCTTGGCGTGGCTTCGTAGCCGCCGCACAGACATTTCCTCATCACTTTCGTCACTCGAGTTGGACGCGCTAATGGCAATCACTAGCTCCTTGCCCTCACTCTCCTCCTCTACTCCTCGCGCATCGCGCCCTCTTACTCCTCCCTCATCAGTTTTATTTTGTTCTTTAGTAAAATCCATAATGATTCCCACGAGTAGGGCCGATCTAAACTCCACCCCCGGGTGACGCCCATTCCGAAGGGTGGGGCTACTTACTACAGAGGTCGCCAGGTATCTGTAGGTTTTTACGACTATTCTGTCGGGTTTTTATAGAGTTTTCCTTTCTCGTGGGCCGGCCGGTTAAGGCAAGCCCTCCGCTTCTGTGGTCCCAACGTACTCCATAACGCCGGTTTGATGGAGATCGTTGAAGGGACCACAGGGTTACGGGTATGCTAGAGAGGTCGGCGTGCCCCCTCTAGTTTAGGACGGATCCCCCCCACCCCTCCCCGACGGCAGGTTAGTGCACGCCGGGGCCGCCCTCCCCATTTCCCTCCCCAGTGTTTGGTTCGCGGGGCTTTCGCCCTACCCCGGCATATTGCCGGGGCATTCCCCTATCCACCACCCAGGGACGCGCCACGTCGGAGTTCACCTCTCCGCCCACTCGGACAACCGAGCAGGTCCGTGGGAAATGGTTTGACCTATTTTTATAAAATTTTACATATTTAGTAGGTCTGAAAATTTTCCACTATCTAATTTTTTATCTCGCGCGGACGGAATCACGGACTACAGCTAATTTTTCCTTTAAAAAATTATTATTTAAGCACGAGCATTCGCTTAAAAAATCTTCGAACTGTCCCTAAAAGAAACTCGTCTAAAGAAAGTAACCTTAGAAATTAATATTAATTATTTACCTTTCATTTCAATAGGAAAAATAAAGACAATCACAGAGTGCTTAGTAGGTTGAATAATATCAATTGAAGCTTGTGCTGATTTCCGCATAATGCTCCGTCTGCTGCTGCAATAATATCGTCGGGCGTGCAGTTTCAAACTGTATGCTTCTAATTACAGTTAAATCTCACTAATACC
>NW_013533220.1:0-622 GCF_000836235.2 Papilio xuthus | reverse complement strand
ATTACTTGATAATTTGGTAAAAGTAGAAATAACAGATTTATGGACTAGTATAGTTCGATAAGCCATACCTTCGCTGCTGTGTAAATACGCCAGGTAACGAGCAACTTGTTCTGGACTCGGATCTCTGTAAGAAGAATTGTTAGAGGAGCACCATAACTTCCATTTGTTCCATGCTGGCATGTAGGTGTTTATTGTAGATCGCCGCCAACTTGACAATAACAGTGATCTTTCTTCTACTGACCATTCTTTGATTTCGTCTGTCCACCCAAAATCAGCCAGGCTTCCAAATGAATGTCTTGAATCTCTGGCGGGTGCATTCCGGTTTTCGTGTCGATCAGGACTTGCGGAAGGAGCGGGATGTGATAAGGTTCTTGAATAGCCCGGGCTTGTAGGTCTGCTCGCCAAAATACCATCTTCCACTTCGGAGCGATCAAGATGTACTGACCTTTCGCTGTGTTCAGGTGAGACAATACTTGGGGTATTAGGTTCGGTGGAGGAAATAGCCACGCAAGTTCGTAGTCCCACTGGTGAAGGAATGCGTTGTGAAACAGAGCCTACTGGTCTTGCGTGTCCAGCGATACATACCTCATTACTACATGAGCTGTTTCCGACGCAAATAAGT
>NW_013533218.1:0-697 GCF_000836235.2 Papilio xuthus | reverse complement strand
AATTTGTTGTACAAAATGTATTATTTGTTGTACAGAATGTATAATTTATTGTACAAAATGTATAATTTATTGTACAAAATGTATAATTTATTGTACAAAATGTATAATTTATTGTACAAAATGTGTAATTTGTTGTACAAAATGTATAATTTGTTGTACAGAATGTATAATTTATTGTACAAAATGTATAATTTGTTGTACAGAATGTATAATTTATTGTACAAAATGTATAATTTACTGTAGAAAATGTATATTGTTGTACAAAATGTATAATTTGTAGTACAAAATGTATAATTTGTTGTACAGAATGTATAATTTATTGTACAAAATGTATAATTTATTGTAGAAAATGTATATTGTTGTACAGAATGTATAATTTATTGTAGAAAATGTATAATTTATTGTACAAAATGTATAGTTTGTTGTACAAAATGTATAATTTGTTGTACAGAATGTATAATTTATTGTACAGAATGTATAATTTGATGTACAAAATGTATAATTTGTTGTACAAAATGTATAATTTGTTGTACAGAATGTATAATTTATTGTACAAAATGTATAATTTATTGTACAAAATGTATAAGTTGTTGTACAAAATGTATAATTTGTTGTACAAAATGTATAATTTATTGTACAAAATGTATAATTTGTTGTACAGAATGTATAATTTGTTGTACAAAATGTATAATTTGTT
>NW_013533217.1:0-1360 GCF_000836235.2 Papilio xuthus | reverse complement strand
GGGCGGGGGCGGGGGTGGGGGCGGGCGGCGCGCGGCGGCGGGCACAGACCGGGGCAGGTTCGCGAGCGCCGCGCCGCCGCATCATCACTACCGGCAGCTGTGAGTATCCTCATCATCCTACCTCTTCTCACTCTCCTCGCTCTCCTCACTCCGGTTAATGTGATATACGATGTAATGATTTGTTTTCACATTAAAGGTTCACTTTATTAGAGATCTGATAGAGAAGGAGAGTCTAAAGTTTTGTGAGAATTCGAACATGTACTTGGATGTATATCAGTGTATCGTGTGCTCAGTCGCGGGCGGGGCGCGTGGGAGCTCGGCCAGCACTTCGGACACTTCGCGCCCGCCTCCCAGTACATGATGGGTGAGTGCCGCATCGCTACACCGCACACAACTTTATGCTCGATCTATGCTCGAGTCAAAGAAAAGAACTATTGATTTATTTATACATAAAACAGCATAAAATGAGACACAGCGCAGTGCGGAGTGCATCAATGTTAGTTGTGTGCTGCAGGCATGGGGTGGGGCGGAGCGCGCATGCAGCGCGGCCCGCGACACCGCGCCTTCATGCGCTGACACCGCGCCTTCATGCGCTGACACCGCGCCTTCATGCGCTGACACCGCGCACCTCCTCGACGCGACCACAAACATTTCATGAAATAAATTTAAATATTCATAGTGTTTATATTAGTTTTATTTTTGTCCTTTGTAATTAAGGGCTATGATATGGACACCTCGCTCTTTCCAGTGCGAAGCAAAAGCCTCTTGGTTCCTGTAGATGTGTGCACAATCAAAAGCGACACTAACACCAAACATACCACAGACATAAACTCAAACAAGTATATCTGAACCGACGAGAGGCGCTACTATCGCTTTTGGTTCTTTCAGGATATACATAAAACATTGCTCTTCTCCAGGTGTCGATGTATTTCGGTTCTCGTATTTATTGCAATTGTAATAATCAATAAGGTTTTTTTTTTATTTAAATCACAATAAAACTTTGTCAGACGACAGCGGAGTATTGGCGGTAGCGCCATCTTGCCACTTTTCAGTTTTTCTCCTTTTCGAAGCTCTTGTTAGACAAATTAGTTGTGTGAGGTATTGTATAGCTGAGAGGGGATGCAAAAGAAAACAACGGTGGAAAATTTAGAAACAAATCAACTTTATTTATCAAGATGAAAAAGATGAAATGATATATATATAAGGTCGGGGAGCGCGACGTGACGCGCACGACACGGACGCGACACGTCGTGGAGCGCGACGTGACGCGCACGACACGGACGCGACACGTCGTGGAGCGCGACGTGACGCGCACGACACGGACGCGACACGTCGGGGAGCGCGACGTGACGCGCACGAC
>NW_013533216.1:0-512 GCF_000836235.2 Papilio xuthus | reverse complement strand
CCCAACTCACCAGAGACCTACGCTGCCTTGTTGTCTAAACATCCGCAACCTTTAGCAACAACTCATTTGCCGGATGCCCCCGAGCCTTCTGAGCGTACCCTCGAGGCTACACCAGGGGATGTACGAACCGCGATTATGTCTTTCAGGAGGGGCTCTGCCGGCGGATTAGACGGTATGTCACCACAACACCTTAAAGATTTGATTTGTGGTGTTGTTGGTGACGTCGGCACTGCACTTCTGGAGGATTTGACCAGCCTCGTGAACCTTATGTTCTCTGGGAAGGTATGCAATGACATAATTGATGTGTTATATGGAGCCAACCTTTGCGCGCTTCGGAAAATGGATGGTGGCATCCGTCCAATTGCCGTAGGCAATGCAATTCGTCGTGTGGCCTCCAAAATCTGCTGCAGGCACATCCTGCTGGATTTGCAGCGGGATTTTCAGCCAACGCAGCTAGGTTTTGGAACCAAGGGAGGGTGCGAGGCGGCTGTTCACGCTGCGCGCACCTTTCT
>NW_013533215.1:383-574 GCF_000836235.2 Papilio xuthus | reverse complement strand
ACTTTAAACGAAAACAATATCATTGCCATATGAAATAATCAATTTAATGTTTGAGAGCTATTATCAAAGAGTATAATAAGTATACTATAGAAAGAGGGGCAACTCGCACGAAGTCGTGGATCCACGGCGATTGTGGCGCTCCATGCGTATAATCGCTGAACTAATTTTTTTTTTTTTTTGGTACCTATATA
>NW_013533215.1:0-181 GCF_000836235.2 Papilio xuthus | reverse complement strand
TTTATATTTTTGTACATTATTTATTATATTTCTACATAACTTAATTTTAAATCTATGCAAGTACATATACATCAATGACTTTCAAGATATCAGCTCAATATTTTAATTTTTAATATATATATATATATTTGAAAATTACATTTACGGTAATAAATAGTATAGCGCGGTCACAAAAGAATGC
>NW_013533214.1:0-3400 GCF_000836235.2 Papilio xuthus | reverse complement strand
TCGCATTTATAATATTAGAAAGAGTATTAGGAAGATACAAATACGACTATCCTCGTAACTTTGCCGAAAAGCTTTCGATTAGCATATGAAACTAAGTGTATAGGTTCCCTTTAAGATGCTGCTAATTGCAAATATTTTTTTCCTAATTTCCCATCTAAATGATATGATTAAAGCGACAAAAAGTCATGAATAACATACAAATCGATTTATAACACTCGTAAATTGTATCATCTTTTGATATTTCCCATTCAAAACCAATTTGGAATGAATTTATCGCTTGCATGAATATTTGACGTGATTGATGATGACTATATTAAATTTTGCGGTGCTGTGGTTCAACGTATGGAATTCAATTTCTACGTTTCGAGGAGCAAGAACTATAAACTATATTAATATGTTGTACACGACATATGAATGTATAACTATACTTGCATCAAACATATCTTGCTTCTTACTAATATTATAAATGCGAATGTTTAGATGGCATAACACATAGGCTACTAATTATTTTATAGTTCGTTATGGAATCGGATAAGGACCGAATAGACGACACGCGTCGACGAATCAACGTTGTGTACTGGACGAGAGCAATGCGATTAAGAAGATTTATCTTTCCCTGTGTAGGAAATGCCTTAGTATCATCTAAAATGAACTAAATCAAGGAAAAATTACAAATGAATTTTTAAAACTTTTTAAGATAAGATAAGATAAGATAAGCCTTTATTCGCTGACCAATTTTTTTTTTTTTTTACATAAACTTAAACTACTATTTTTTTTTTTTTAACTGAAAAAATTGAATTTGTAGATTTGTTTTCAGCTACCAGCTGCTTTGGCAGGATGTCCTTCGACATAGGCCTCCCCTAGACCGTTCCACAGTTCCTTGTCCCGAGCTAATCTTCTCCATCCCTTCGGTAAGTCATCTTCCCACCTCTTTGTTTGACGTCCTCTCTGTCGTTTTCCATTTCTGGGGTACCATTCCATAACTTCTTTTGTCCATTTGTCTTTATTTGTTCTCATTATATGTCCTGTCCAAGTCCATTTTAGTTTTTTGATTTTCTTAGAAACATCACTTACTTTTGTTTTTTCCCTGATTTTTGAAAGAGTCCATCGATCTCTTAGCTTTATGTTTAACATGCTTCTCTCCATGTGACGTTGGCAATGTGTTAGTTTTTGGTTGTCTCTGTACGTAGTAGGCCAAGTTTGGCACCCATAAGTTAGGCAAGGAAGAATACATGTATTGTACAGTTTAGTTTTAACCGACATAGGCATAATCTCGATTTTTACTATCTCCTTTAATGACCAATAGCGTTTCCAAGCATTGCTTATCCTTCTGTCAACTTCTTTTGAATATGATCTTTTGTGGATATTATTTGGCCCAGATATATATATTCATCGACGTATTCTATGATTTCCTTATTTAATTCTATATTTTCTTTTGTTCCATTTGTCATTAGTTTTGTCTTTGTTGGATTCATTGCTAAGCCTGCTTTCTTACTCTCTTGGTCCAATTGCTGTAACATAACTTTAAGCGTTTCCGATGTCTGAGCAAATAATACGATATCATCCGCAAATCTGAGGTGGTTGAGGTTAGTTCCATTGATATTTATTCCGAATTTCTCCCAATCCATATTTCGGAATATGTTCTCGAGCACTGCTGTGAAGATTTTTGGAGACAGTGGATCCCCTTGTTTGACGCCTTTTTCGATGGTGAACTCCTCTCCCACATTTTCGAGCTGGATTTTTGCCGTAGAGCTTTTGTATATTTTCTTTATAATGTTTATATATTTATCCTCTATGCCTTGTATTTGTAGCGTTTTCCAAATGTAATTATGTCTCAGGGAGTCAAATGCCTTGCTATAATCTACAAACGCCAAGTAGTAATTCTGACGATACTCATTGCACTTTTCTATAATTTGTTTAACTACTTGAATGTGATCGATTGTGGAATAATCCGAGCGAAAACCTGCTTGTTCCTTTGGTTGGTTTGCTTCTAATTTTTTTGTTATTCTTCCCATTATGACTTTTGAGAATACTTTATATATATTTGTCATAAGCGATATAGCTCTGTAGTTGTTGATGTCTCTTTTGTCACCTTTTTTATGCAGCAGAGTTATGGTAGATTTTGTCCACTGAGTTGGGATTTGTTCACTAAATAGTATTTCGTTGAATAACATGGTTAAAGGTTTGGCGATTGAGGTCATTGTTTCTTTCAGTAATTCGTTTGAAATTTTGTCATCTCCCGGTGCTTTGCCATTTTTTTGACTGCGAATTGCTCTGACAACTTCTGCTTCTAGTATGTGTGGTATTTCGTCTTCACTAACATCTTCCTTCACTTCCTTTTCTTCCGTTACAGGTGTTTTATTCGTTTCTGTGTATAGTTTTTTATAGAACTCTGTCGCTGTTTTTGCTATTGATAACCTTCTTACGGTAAGCCTACTTTTTCCTTTCTTGGTTTTAGTTTTCATGTTAGGTATCCATAATGTAAACTCTTTTAGTTGCTTAAGACCTTTTTTCGTACCTCCTGTTTTTTCAATTTGTTCCTGTAGTTTGTTCAGTCTGTCTTTCTTTCTATGTCTTCTTATTGATATTTGTATCCTTTTACTAATACTTGCTATATCTTTACGGTTCTCTTTTCGATTTTCTAACATTTTATTTCTCTCTTCCATTAATTTTATTGTTTCATTGCCTAATTTGTCTTTTTTATCCTTTGTAATTCGTTGTTTATTTAGAGCTTTCAAGGAGTTTTCTAGGAAGTCATATTTATTTTGTAACGTTTGATGTATTTCTAAGTTCGTTAAAGAATTTTCTAATTCGTTCAGAATCTTTTGTGGTAAGGGTTGAGATTCTACATTTTTATTTGGTTTAATATGTTTTCTTGAGCTCTTCACGTCAGCGGTCATAGCACCTCTAACCATCCTGTGATCCGTGTTAAAATTCAATTTATTTATTACGCTGACATCGCAAAACATTCCTTTCTCTCTTGTCAGGATAAAGTCGATTTCGTTTCTGTCTCTGCCATTAGGGGATATCCATGTCCACTTCCTTGACTTCCCTTTTTTGAAAAAGGTATTCATAATTTTTAAGTTGTGTGCAAAGGAAAAGTCTACTAAGCGTTGTCCATTGTCGTTTCGTTGCCCACAACTATGTACACCTAGAACAAATTCTTCCTCGTTTGATTTGCAGCCTATCTTTGCATTGAAGTCACCAATTACAACTATTTTTTTGCTCATTCTTTGCACTATTTCAATCAATTTGTTGTAGAATTTGTCCTTCTCTATTTTTGTATCTTGTTCACTTGGAGCGTAGGCTTGAATAATAGTTAAAGGTGTTTTGGGTGCGCTCAGTTTCATATTAAGAACAGCAATTCTATCGGATATCCCTTCGAAACTCACTATTTTGT
>NW_013533213.1:0-559 GCF_000836235.2 Papilio xuthus | reverse complement strand
TCCCGATGTTCAGTATGGCATTAGACGAGGGTATGGGAAAGAAAAACTAGCATAAAGTTGCTGTTATTATACGAGGGTGAATCAAAAAATTCTTGGAATCAATATTAAAAAATGCAAAGATTTAAATAATAATATTTTATTGTTCTACATAATCTCCCTCCAATGCAATGCATTTAGAATAACGCGTTTCTAACTTCCTTATTCCTTGTGAAAAAAAATTATTTTTTTGACTCTCGAAAAAGTCCTCTACGGCAGCTATAACCGCGTCATTATCGTGAAATTTTGTTCCACGAATTTCCTCCTTTAATTTTGGAAATAAGTGAAAATCACTTGGGGCTAAGTCCGGAGAATATGGTGGGTGGTCAAGGAGATTGAAGCCAGCGCAGCGGATTGCGTTGAGCGCAACTTCCGATCGATGAGCAGGAGCGTTATCTTGAAGGAACAACACGCCCAACGACAGTTTTCCAATACGTTTTTCTTTAATCGCTTCACGTACTTTCGGGATTAAATTTGCATAATAGGGTCCAGTAATCGTCTGGCCTTTTGGCATGTAATCAAT
>NW_013533211.1:428-898 GCF_000836235.2 Papilio xuthus | reverse complement strand
CGCGGAGTGGGGGTCCTCCATCACCGACGCGAAAGGGGCGCTTCTCCGGGACTGGGCCACAGTAAACGGCCTAGCCCCGGAGAACCAGGGCACTGCCTACACGTGCGTGCGCGGGCGGGGTGGCTCAGTGGTGGACGTAACGTTCGCCACCCCCGCCATCGGCGCACGCATAACGTGTTGGCGTGTCCTGGAGGAGGTGGAGACCCTGTCCGATCATTTATACATTCGGTTCAGGGTCTCCAACGCGCCCCGCGGGCGTCAGACCCGGGCGGCGGGCGGAAGAGGCGTGGGAGGCTTTCCGAGGTGGCAGCTCTCACGCCTCGATACGGACCTGGCGGAGGAGGAGGCCGTGGTCCGCGCATGGTCGGCGGACCCCCATCAAGGCATGGGGGTCGAAGAAAGGGCCGTCGGGTTCCGCCGGGACCTGACGGCCATATGCAACGCCGGCATGCCCCGGGCGCGACGCCCCG
>NW_013533211.1:0-193 GCF_000836235.2 Papilio xuthus | reverse complement strand
CCGAATGGTACGGGCCAAACTAAAGGCGGCGCCCCCTACGGAGGCCATGGAGCCGGCCGTCCTCAGCGCGGTGGTCGAGGGGCTATTTCCTAACAGCCCCCCATTCGAACCACCGCGCATGGCACCGCTAAGTGCCGAAGATGAGGACGATGCCGCCCTAGACCCTCCTCTGATAACAGAGGAGGAAATGGTA
>NW_013533210.1:0-595 GCF_000836235.2 Papilio xuthus | reverse complement strand
TCATCCCTGTCTGTGTTTTAAGCGGATATCTTGGTCTCAGAAACCGACAGTAAAATAGACAGTTTAATATATTTAACCCTTAAATGGACGATTTTTTTTTTACGTTTTAAAAAAATATATTTGTGTAATCATTTATTTTTAATGCATAAAAATATTGGATAGTGCCAACATTAAAAAAAGTACAAAATTCGTTCAGAAATAAGAACTAGTTGTCAAAATTAACAAAAAAATAAAATAAAGATAATTTTATCTGTGATGTTTAGTATGTTGTTTAAAAACAACATTGTCCATTTAAGGGTTAAACGTGACAGTGTCGTATAAAAGGTAACAGATGCGCAGACAGATAAGATGTTCAAATACGAATAGTTTTATGATCGGATTGATGACTTTAATAGTTTGATAGTTATGCCACTGTTGATACGCTGATGGCCATTTAATTGGATATTAAAATTTAGTATTTCTACCGTTTGCTATAAATAATTTTTAGAAGCATTTGTTGCCCTTGGAAATAAAGATTTCAATACTAGTATGGTAACTACTCAAGACAAGGAGACAAACGAGCAAGCGGTCACCTGAAATCGCTGAAATAGCGAAG
>NW_013533209.1:0-1072 GCF_000836235.2 Papilio xuthus | reverse complement strand
GCGAGGCTGCGGCTGACTACGAAGCGAGGAGCGTATCGTATGCAATTTTAACCTACATTCAACTTAATACATTTATTAGTTTTTTTATTTATTTCATCGCAATGTCTACAGAAACCGAATCTAGAGAACTTAAGGTTCTCAATATTAAACGTAGCAATATAAAAGGACGTTTAACTAAATTTAAGAATTTTATCGATAATTTAAAAACTTCAGAATCTTTTTCAGACGTAGAATTAACTGAGCTTGCGATGAAATTATCTAGAATTGAAGCTTTGTTTATCGAGTTCGAAGAGTTGCAAAACCAAATAGAATTTTTAAACATTTCAAATCAAGAAATAGAATTGACTACTCGCGATATTTTTGAGCAAGACTTTGATCACTACATTTCTCTTGCTCAAAATATGATTAAAACGTATTCAACTTCCAAGTCCACTAATTGTGATATTCATTCAAATTCTTCAAACCATTCTAATAATTCCTGCCGACATAATGATAATTATGAAACGCTTGGGTTTAAATTGCCTATAATAAAAATACCCAGTTTCGATGGAACATATTTCAAGTGGTTGGAATTTAAAGAAACATTTAGTTCTTTAGTTCATGAAAATTCTAAAATTAAAAATATTCATAAATTTCATTATCTTAATTCTTACTTGGAAGGTGAAGCCGCCCGTGTCATTAGTAATTTAGAAGTTTCAGATCAAAATTATTCACAAGCCTGGCAACTCTTATGTGAACGCTTTGATAACAAAAGACAATTGATCAACAATCATTTAAAATCACTTTTTAATTTTGAATACGTCCGCGAGACTGACAAGTCACTCCGTTTCATCACTGATCACATTACTAAAAACTTGCGCGCCCTCAGTACACTGGGCCTGCCTACTGACAAGTGGGACGTTTTAATAATTTATATAGTTACAGAAAAGTTAGACAGCGCCACATCCTTTAAATGGGAGGAACATAGAAATAGTTTGTCCGATATTCCTACACTTAGTGACTTCTTCACATTCCTAAGAAAACGTGCTGATATTTTAGAGATTGTCCATCGCAATAAACAAGAAAAACAAAA
>NW_013533208.1:0-1365 GCF_000836235.2 Papilio xuthus | reverse complement strand
CAATGCTTCTAGTTATACAATTATATTAGGAGAATAGAATTAATTCTATGTCATTAAGTTTCATACATGTATAATACTTGCAAACCAAGCTACAGAAATGTTTTTTTTTTATATCACAAGGTGGAAAACGAGCGAGCGGCCACCTGAAATCGCTGAAATAGCGAAGTGACCGTTGCCCATAGACATACGCAATTGCATATGCGTTGCCTACCTTTAATCGACGGAGGAGAGGATGCACAGAAAGAAAATATTTTCCCTTTCCATGCATCCTCGCATCCGGAAAGTCCACTTCCAATTCCCATCCTTTCCTTATAAGAAAAAGGGTAGGAAGGGAAAGAGGACTACTTTTGGCCTCCGGGACGCACACGAAACGTGGAATTGCTTCCACTTCACGCCTGTCTTCTGTGTGGTCGTGGTATTTCACCGGGCGAGCCGGGCCAATTCGTGCGAAGATGTTAAAGCGGGCTCTACCACTGTTAAAATGTAATTTTACAACAGTATTCTTGCATAAAACTCTCTTATATTTGTCGTAATCATCTATCTGTTTTACTTTTAAAGCTTATAAAAACAATGAATAATATCTTGAAATCCGATTCCAATCGAATGGTTTCAACTACTAGTATCTTCCTATCAAATTGTCTAAAACGAGCAAGCGATATAAAAGTACTAAAAGATCCAGGAAAAATAAAGAGCCCCCGATGGGCTCGAAACTAGTTTGTCGACACCGGAAATTTACGTGAGTGTTTAGCCGTTTATAAATAAACTAACTGGCCCCCGCGACTCCTTCTGCGCTCGATTAAAAATAGTAGCCGATTCTCAGAGTTACTGAATATTCATATAAAATTTCATAAAAATCGGTAAAGCCGTTTCGAAGGAGTATGGTAACTAATATTGTGATAAGAGAGTTTATTTATATTATTTATAACGATTGAAGAAACTCTTGTAACTGTAGTAAAATAATATAAACATCTTAATTTAACACAAAGCTCAGGTCGGGTCGTGAGTTCGGAGACCAAGGTCGTTAAGAGTACATTTTCATTTGGCCACCCGACGACAAAGTCATAAAGGAAGCGAATGTAACGATAAAATCGTACGAAGACATGCTTACGAGAATGAAACCCACAATATACCACGGAATGGTATTTGCACATTAGGGGCAGTGTAATTTTGTCATAAATATTCATTGTTTTACGAGATGTAATGAGATGTTGATTCTTACAAAAGAATATGCCATCAAAATTAATTTTGCACATTAGGAAAACTATTGTCTTGTGACAAACGAACAAGCGGCCACCTGAGATGGCAGAAATAGCGAAGTGACCACTGTCCGTAGACATCGACAATTGCAAATGCTTTGCCAACCTT
>NW_013533207.1:0-736 GCF_000836235.2 Papilio xuthus | reverse complement strand
GGCCAATGGGCTGGTGCTAGTCAACGGGTATCGTTTCACCGTGGTGTGCGGTCTCCACCACGACATCATACAAACCGTAGGCAGCAACGTCGTCCACAATCGGAAGCGTGTACGGGCGGGGGAGCTCGGAGCGCCATTTATGCATCGGCAGATGAGCCGCGTGATGTCGGCAATCGCTCGCCGCTCTCTTCTGCTGATTGGCCCCGGTTAGAGCAGCGCTGCCCGCAACGACAACGTCATCGGAGGTTAAGTGACCAGGATCGCACCACACCGCCTTCACGTCCAGGTAGTTATCCTGGGGAGTGTTGACTCGTGCGACATACTCCACCGCAATACTCTCCTGCTCCTCTTACGGTTTTATTACCAACCGCTCAGGTTCGTGTCGGTTCTCCTCGGAGTCAACAGGTAACCGCGCGCGCGGTTTTGGACTCGGGTTCCCAGGGATGTATTGTGTCAACGCGGCTGGTGGAGCATTTACGATTGCGGATCGAACGAGGCGCGGATTATATCCGTGGTATAGGTGGTGTTATAGTAGATGATTTGGTAGGACAGGTTTCCTTATGTTTCTCGCCAATTGGTAGTCCTCATCGGCGCATCACCTTTAAGGCCATTATCATGGATAATATTCTTGGAAGGCATCCACTTATTTCCCTACCCCCAGGGATTGTAACCTTAACTTCAGGTCTTTCCTTAGCTGATTCAGATTTTCATGTTCCTGGAACTGTAGATCTGCTTT
>NW_013533206.1:0-632 GCF_000836235.2 Papilio xuthus | reverse complement strand
CCCCCCCCCCCCACCCCTAAACGGGTAACGTAGTATGGGGACGTTCCTTAATCATAGCAACACTCATACGTGCTAATTTGTATCTTTTCCATCTTAAGTGAAGAGGGAATTTAATTCTTTAGCAATGTATATTTTGAGAACATATCATAGTATCAGTTACCAGGTTTTGGCGGCAGAGCGGGCGCGGGCTCGTATGGGTGCGCGGGCTGGGTCTGCGAGGGCTCCAACATCACCACAAAGTTGGAGGGGAACACGCCCACGCGACCCTGGCGGCGCCCTTGCCACCAACCCTCCTCTACCTACGAAACGGTACACATTTCTACAATAATTCATTTGGAATTTAAATTAACGTAATGTTCAATTCGATAAGAATTTTCTTAGTTTAAAAAGAAAAAATTGTATAGTTCCAAAGTATCGCTATCGGGCAATCATGACTCGCGGTTTACATATTATATGTCGGAGAATATCAATTTATGACGTTAATTATTTTATTCGAATGGCGACATCGCTTGTACGGTGTGTGATTGACGTCTGTCAGTGTCACTGCATGTCATTAGTGCGTGTGGTCGTTTGACAAGTGATAGAGTTGGTCTAGAGACAGCGCTCGCGCCGGTTTGCGGACTGACCGAATA
>NW_013533205.1:0-1656 GCF_000836235.2 Papilio xuthus | reverse complement strand
CGGAACATCCGTAGGCAAACTTTATTACAAGCCTTAATGTATGATAAATAATTAATAAACATTATACCAGTAACATTATGAATTATTTCAAGTTATTTATAATTATAACACTATTATTTGTGCGCGGTAATTTTAGAAACTACATATCATATTTGAAAAAATATTTAACAGTGGTAGAGCCCGCTTTAACATCTTCGCACGAATTGGCCCGGCTCGCCCGGTGAAATACCACGACCACACAGAAGACAGGCGTGAAGTGGAAGCAATTCCGCGTTTCATCTGATGAGTGTGCGTCCCGGAGGCCTAATTTAGTCCTCTTTCCCTTCCTACCCTTTTTTCTTTTTTTCTTATAAGGAAAGGATGGGAAGTGGAAGTGTACTTTCCAGATGAGAGGATGCATGGAAATATTTTCTTTCTGTGCATCCTCTCCTCTGTCGATTACAGGTAGGCAACGCATATGCGATTGCGTATGTCTATGGGCAACGGTCGCTTCGCTATTTCAGCGATTTCAGGTGGCCGCTCGTTCGTTTGCTGCCTTAAAATATAAAAAAAGCATTTAAAAGTCTTGTTATGTTAGAAGGTTATAATGTATATAACTAGCTGTCTTTAAAAAATTGTAAATAGCCTTCGTGTTCTAGACTATGTTCTACATCTATACCAAGTTTTGGCGGAATCCGTTGAGCCGTTCCGGAGATACCTTCTACCAAACAAACATCCATACACGTAAATGCTTGCATTGATAATATTAGTAAGCTGCCGCCATTTAAGTCAAAAAGAAAAGTATACGGAAGCAGTCCACAGAATAGCAGTATCGGCTTTATTAACGTCCTATAGTTTTTGATAAGTTCATTTGTGTCGTTACACCTTAAATCCTCACAATTTACTTATGTAAGGGCACTCTAGTAATAAGACGTGAAAAATACGAAAAGGAACAAAGGCTACCTCTTGCCATTAATTCAAACGATTCTCTTGTGTATTTCAAAGAACGTTATTACCCGGTTTATTCACGCTTAAAGAAATCCTTAAAATACCGAAGAACAGCTATTCCCTTTCGCTAAAGAAAGCTTTTTTAACTTATTCTTTCGGCGTTATACCGTCACTTATGAGACCGGTTTAGTATTTGCATTCAAATAACTCTTACATTGAGTTTCTATTATTTGGTATTTTTTTTATTTCTTTTATCTTGCTTATTTGGAGTTGCTTTTCTATGAAGATTATTAAGTCAGTGACTTCTTTGTCTAGACATTCAAGTTTTCAGTTAGATTTCGAACTAAGTAAATAATAAAAAATAGGCAAGGAATTTAAAAGTTAGTGTCACAATGTGTTGTAGTCTAAAATGAAATACGGAGATAATGTTTTTTCACAATTAAATGTCATTAAAATTGCTATCTATTGCTATCTAAAAATGTTTCCTATAAATTATGATGTCGCTTATAACGAGAATTATTAACATTTTTGTCTGTCTGTCTATCTGACTGCAATTCCAAGTTTCGAACGAATGATTTGACGGGACTTTTATTGGAAGGTAGCTGATGTAAGCGGGAGTAATTTAAGCTTTTTTTATATTCCATACTGGTGAAGTCGCGTGCAACAGCTGGTATTTAATATAGCAAGTTATTCGCGTATTTAACCGCCGCAGTAATAATTTTGTTGCGA
>NW_013533204.1:0-624 GCF_000836235.2 Papilio xuthus | reverse complement strand
AAGCGCACATCGTATATTTTAAAAATGTCCGATATTAGTCCCGTTTTGGCTGATATGAAAAATACCGTCATTACAATGCCTGGCTTGCATACAAATCAAAGAACCGTTAGGGTAACGATAAAATCCGTGGAAAACAATGTGGCTATCTTACCTACGAAAACCAGACCTAAGAAATTAATCTTTTACGGATCGGACGGTAAAGCGCACACGTATCTCTTCAAGGGGTTAGAAGATTTGCATTTGGACGAAAGAATTATGCAATTGTTATCTATAACGAATACTATGCTGGCGCGCGACTCCGAGAACAACGACAATCAGACATATAGAGCCCGTCACTACTCCGTCATACCTCTAGGGCCGCGGTCCGGCTTGATCAGCTGGGTTGACAACGTCACGCCGCTCTTTGCACTGTACAAGCGGTGGCAAAACAGAGAAGCGGCGATCATTTCCGCCAAAACCAACAAGACTGTGAACGTTTTACGTCCGTCAGAACTGTTCTACAACAAATTGAACCCTCTGCTTAAAGAGGCGGGCATATCGACTGAGAGCAGGAAGGAGTGGCCCGTGTCGATCCTGAAGCAAGTGCTGCAGGAGCTGACAGAGGAGACGCCGCGCGACCTGCTG
>NW_013533203.1:0-1080 GCF_000836235.2 Papilio xuthus | reverse complement strand
TTAATAATTACTACAAAAGATAATTTTATATGAACGTACTCTGAACCGACTGTACCGTCCCATCTATCTTACAATTATTACAAATGCGAATGTAATGGATGTTTGTTAGAAGGTATCTCCAGAACAGCTGCATAGATCTCGCTGTAATTTGATATAGATGCAGATCATAGCCTGGAAGTACATTGAGTACTAATTAAGTTTTTTTTTTTTAATTCCGGGCGGACGAAACTGCGAGCGCGAGCTAGTAGTCTCTAATTCTTATAACATTTTGTTATTGTATGCTTCATACTCGTAGTTAAATTACGTGCATTACCTTATCTCTACGCTAAACTTAATGTAGTAATCATGTAAGCGATTATATCTTTTTGTTCTCCGCTTATATGCTAAAAGTCTAAAGTTGATACCGAAAAAGTCTATTTAACGTTTTTAGGGTTCCGTACCTCGAAGGGAAAAAAACGAAACCCTTATAGGATCACTTTGTTGTCAGTCCGTCTGTCTGTCAAGACCCTTTTTACTAGATCTAATACCTTCTATATCAGTACGATTTATTTTGTGTTAATATTGGCACCTGGGTGCTCAATTTGCGCTTTATTACCTCCATCGCTGTAATAAGCCCGCGAATTAACCGTCAACTAGCGGCGCTTGTTTTAATCGTTCACTCCGCTACAGACCGCTGAGGTGAAAGGACGTGTCCGCTCGCCTCACTTCTGTCGCACCGCCCAACAATTCGTTGAGCAATCCGCACCTGCGCGCGCCGTAAAAGGTGCCGCCATCCTTTGTTCGCGAGCCGATTGTGTTGGTGCAATTTTTATTGCGCCCGCCATTTGACAAGCGATAATCCTAGTTTCGAGGTAGAACGTCGTCATTTCATTGTTCCTTAGAGAACTATTTATTGCACCGCCACCTGGCAAGCAATTATCTAGTTTCTTATTAATAACATAGCAACGTCTATTGTTTCCGACTTCGGGAACTGCGTGAAAGGAATTGTGAAGTGCAGTTTTCACTGCGCGGAGCGACTTCTTAACAACGCAATTTTAAAAGGCTAGCGGATACCTAACGGTGATAACGAAGCTAGTCAGG
>NW_013533202.1:0-509 GCF_000836235.2 Papilio xuthus | reverse complement strand
TTTACTTTTACCTTTTACTGATAATCATTATATTTAAGAAACAAAGAAAAAAAACTGAATGTCAATATCCAAACTACATCAAATTTTTGGTCGATTGCAATAAACATTCCAGTGTGCGTGGGCGCGCACACATATGTAGATATCACTTGTACGTATAGTTTCCGCGCGTACCATTCTTAAAACCCGCAAAGACAATCCACGCTCCGCCCACTCACTTCACCCGCGATGGTCTGACCTAATTGTTGTTAACTTTATTTAAATTTCTTTCTACCCGACAGCGAAAATTATAAAAAAAAATTGTCGAGCAAAATTTTACATTACCAAATTTTTACTGGTTATGAAAAAATAACCCCGTGATTGATAAAATGAAAAAAAAAAGTAGCCTGAGATTCGAACCGGTAAACTTACATATTACGGCAAACATACTAGAATACTGCGCCAAAGTAGTATTATATATATTGTGACAAGGCAAAATTTGATATTAGTTAATACGTATCTGTCATATTCGG
>NW_013533201.1:453-1800 GCF_000836235.2 Papilio xuthus | reverse complement strand
CTAAAATACCTCGGGTTGGTACTGGATTCAAAATGGTCCTTCAAGCCGCACTTTACGGCTTTAGCTCCAAAACTTGACGCCACGGCAGCGGCTCTATCCCGAATACTGCCAAACATCGGTGGCCCGAGTAACAATCGAAGACGCCTGTATGCGATGATGCTGAGGTCGAAGGCCCTATACGGGTGTCCGGTTTGGGCCGGAGATCTCGGCTCTCAGAACAGGACCCTGCTGCGACGATCCCAGCGTGCCGTGGCCATTAGGGTAGCCAGGGCGTACCGCACCGTATCATTCGATGCCGTGTGTGTAATTGCCGGACTCCCGCCATGGCACTTGGAGGCCGTCGCCTTGTCTAAGGTATACTGGAGACGAGACAGAGAAAGGAGAGAAGGCGAGGAACCTCCCCCTGAACTTGTCCAGGAGTGGAGAGACCAAGCGCAAAGAAGACTGATTTCGACATGGAAGGAGGAGTTGAGGATGTCCCGGGCGGGCAAGTGGACATTGGACGCTGTCCGCCCCAGACTCCAAGACTGGCTGGAGAGGCGGTGGGGGCACCTTTCCTACCGGCTGGTGCAGATGCTGAGTGGCCATGGCTGCTTTGGCAAATATCTGCACCAAATAGCCGGTAGGGAAACAACATCTCGGTGCCACCACTGTCCTGCAGCATTCGATGACGCGACACACACCATATTTGACTGCCCGGCATGGGAAGCCGAGAGGCGACCCATAGCCCACATCCTGGAGACGACGACACTGACTGGGGTGCTCGACAAGATGCTCCATAGCGAGCTCGACTGGCGGGCATTCCAGCAGTTTTCAGAGAACATCCTAAACACCAAGGAGGAAGCGGAAAGGGTGAGGGAGGCTGATCCAGCCTCCGCCCCTCTTCGTCAAAGGAGAACTGGCCGACGCCGGCGCGTATATCACCGCCAGGCGTAGGCTATGTACATATTGAAGATCTACATATTTACGGAAGTTATATTTATATTTTATATTCTATATTTATTTTATTTTATATTTTATATTTATATGACTATTTGTAGGTATGTAGACTATAAGGCGTTAGTGTAAGTGTTATATTGTTATTATTATTATTATGTTGTTATTATTATCACTGTTATAGTACTTTTTATACACTTACACTTAATGGTTAAGGAGAGATTATTTATTATTTATTTATTAATCATTTACTTTATACACTTGTTGTTGTTGTTATGTTTGGTAAGTAAATAATAAAATATAAGGAGCGCTGTACACGCAGCAGCACGGGTCGAAGTTCTGGTAAAGGCTCAGCTGGTACAGAACGAGACCAAACGTGTAAGGAGGGCCCGAGGGGTTTTAGTGGGTATG
>NW_013533201.1:0-196 GCF_000836235.2 Papilio xuthus | reverse complement strand
TTTCATCATAATGTGTTTTTTGTTTACTACATTTTTGGATTTTTGTTTTAAATTACAATATTTTGTTACGTTTACATTTTTGCCTAGATCTTACAGTTTGTTTTACAATTTATTTTTACATTTTTATTGTTTGACCTTTACATTTACATTCATTTTCTCTTTTGCTTTTTTATATTTACAATTTTTTAGCATCATC
>NW_013533200.1:0-856 GCF_000836235.2 Papilio xuthus | reverse complement strand
CCCGGCGCGCGCGTGCAGCAGCCGCTCCGCCGGCAGTTCCACTCGCCCGCCCTCACCGCTTTCCGCCGCCTCCGCAGTGTCGGCGGCCTCGCTGCCCTCGCTCGCGGAGCTCGAGCTCGCTTCTTCTGTCGGTGCTCCTCCATCGGGCGTACCTCGCACCTAAGATTTTTAATGTATTATTTACATTTGATCGGTTATTGTTTTTATACAGGAGTGGTCGAAGTGGAGAGGTAGTAAGTTACCGGCAGTCGGTCGGGCGGCGGCAGTCGGGTGGGGCGCTCGAGCGGCGGCAGGGCGCGGCGCGAGCGCGGCCGTGTGAGCGAGGCAGCGATGTCGCGCAGCTGCTCGTCGTACTGCCGGTGTTGATGCTGTAGCAGCGGGGAGCGCGCCGCGCCACCCAGCACACTCACTGCCACATAAACATATTGTATTTATCCAAATCAATCCATACAAAAAATATTTTCAAAAAGGAAAAATCGTATATAGCAATAGTCGTTACCGTCTTCGTGCAGGGTGTTTGTTGCTGGTGCTGTGGCGGGCGCGGGTGTGGCGGAGTCGGACCAGTCGCGGCGGCGGCTGCGAGCCTTCTCCTCGCCGTTGATCTTGTCACGTGTCGGCGGTGAAGCTGACGATACCGGCTGGTCTGCATACACTGTAACAACACCATGGAATAGATATATAGGATAGATAAGACCTTCTATAGCATAGTAGACTTGTAATACAAAATTCGCGTAATATAGTCTTAATCGGTAACATAAGTACGGAATTTTACTACTACTACTTAAAAGTTTAAATATAAAAACTTTTCGTAATCGAATTGCAAAATAAAACAATAAAATTACGTTAAAATCGTACA
>NW_013533199.1:0-802 GCF_000836235.2 Papilio xuthus | reverse complement strand
CGGAGTTCTTGGCGACCCTAGATGCAGATCCGTGGGGGCGCCCGTACCGCATGGTGCGGGCGAAGTTGAAGGTGGCGCCCCCCACGGAAACGATGGAGCCGGCGGTCCTTAGCGCGGTGGTCGAGGGGCTGTTCCCGGATAGCCCCTCTTTTGTACCACCGCGCATGACAAGGGACACGCGGGCGGACGATGAGATGCCGAACCGGCCTGCCGCTCTCGCCCCACCTCCGATAACGAAGGAGGAAATGGCCAGGGCGGCAGGCCGGCTCAGAGGAACCCGCAAGGCCCCGGGGCCAGACGGAGTACCGGGAAAAGTCCTACACGTTGCGCTGGAACACCTCGGGGAGCGCATCCTCAGACTGTTCAATGACTGTCTGGCGGAGGGGCGTTTCCCCGGGGTGTGGAAGGAGGGGCGGCTGGTGTTGCTAAGGAAGGAGGGTCACCCCGTCGACTCTCCTTCCGGACACCGGCCGCTCGTGATGCTGGATGAGGCTGGGAAGCTACTAGAGAGAATATTAGCTTCCCGAATCATCCAGCATCTGGAGACGGAAGGGCCGCAGCTCTCCGAGAACCAGTTCGGGTTCCGGTCCGGGCGGTCCACCCTGGACGCCCTGACCGCCCTGAAAAGGTTCTCGGAGGATGCGGCCGAGAGGGGGCAGGGGGCGATGGCGGTGTCACTTGACATCGCCAACGCCTTCGGCTCCCTCCCCTTCGGAGTGATAGAGGAGGCACTTCGATACCACGAAGTGCCCCTCTATCTCCGGAGGATTGTGGGACACTACCTGCGAGAGCGGGTAGTGTC
>NW_013533198.1:0-1035 GCF_000836235.2 Papilio xuthus | reverse complement strand
TATCGTCACTATTATAGACCGACAGGATCACATTGATTATGGCCACGGATAAGGAATCTTCAAACTAATACTTTACTATAGATTATGTATAACCATAGACAATAACTGAATTCAACATCGACAAAACTTTAAAATCTACTTACATTAAATTGCCACAGTTTTCTTTTATTGTTACGTGTTAAACACATTTGATATAGTTAAATACTATCATTAATTTAATCAAATAGGTAGAAAATACCTTCCCTGCAACGATCTTTACTACGCTAGTATGTTAGTACAGTCAAACCAGGATAAGCGAGAGTTTGTTCCGACGACCTTCGTAAGAGAGAAACCACGACCACAGAAGACATGCGTCAAGTGGAAGCAATTCCGCGTTTCATCTGATGAGTATGCGTCCCAGTGGCCTAATTAAGTCCTCTTTCCCTCCCCATCCTTTTTCTTATTAAGAAAGGATGGGAAGTGGAAGTGGACTTTCCGAATAAGAGGATGCATGGGAAGAGAAAATATTTTCTTTCTTTGCATCCTCTCCTCCATAGATTAAAGGTAGGCAACGCATATGCAATTGCGTATGTCTATGGGCAACGGTCACTTCGCTATTTCAGTGATTTCAGGTGGCCGCTCGCTCGTTTGCTACGTTATGATATATATAAAAAAAACTCTGATAAAAGATAAAAATTACGCGTTCACTTGGACTCTCGCTTATCCAGTATCGACTGTACCAGTCAGCGCATAAAATACTCATGTCACGCGTTTAGGCCTTTTGTTCCAATAAAAGTAACTTTATAAATAATTTTATGTAAGATTAATTTGTACGATTCATTTTATCTAATATATTGCAACATTCAACAATACATACATACAAAAACATTGTCAATGCTTTTCTCCTTTAAAAAGCAACGGTAACAATGTTTCGTACAGGTATTCAAACAGTGGAAACTCAAAGTAATATCAAATATTAACAATTCACAAGCCAATAAAAATGCTTTAAAACTCAAATAAATTGTAAATTTTTTAACTAATTTATCATATTTATAA
>NW_013533197.1:2706-4050 GCF_000836235.2 Papilio xuthus | reverse complement strand
ATGCGCGCCCGACTGTATGAGGTGGTAACATTTAATTACGCGCCATAATAACTGTCAAAGAAAAATGCGCGGCAAAATGTCACAAGATGAATTCCAAATATTTCCACAAATATAAGAAGCTTAAATTAATTATTTACCGGACCAATTAATAAATCGATTATTTTTAGTTCTGACAAGTGACGACTGCAAATGTTGTTGATGAAAAGGAGAGAAGATATGGAGATTTAATCAGTCAGGTTTGGTCACACGGCCCTTACCAACATTACAGACCTAATAAGTAAATATCGATAGTAGCTATCAAACTAATCTTTATGACAAACTAAAAGGTTGACCAGTTGATCTCCGCATTTGGAGACACTGGATCAAATACTGGAATGGCGTTGTCATTACATTATTTAAACCACATTTGATTAACGAAGATAGTATCGTTAATTTAACAATTCTAACCATCTTCTAGATATATATATTAGACGCTGTTTATATGCAAATAGTATTCAATGGGTGTATTTCCTAGTTTATGGTACATATCATTTTGTATTATCCTTCACCTACTTCCAAAAGCAATAAGAAGAAATTTACAGTTGTTTCGTAGTAATCCTAGATAGGTGTATAACTGTGATGTGTTCCAATCCAGTTCCTATATTTTTTACTTGCTCCAGTCCGCTAGTGGCCCTAATTGTACGTAGTGTACACCGTTAAGCGTGAATGGGGGTTTACTGGGAACCTCTATAAATGGGGAAACATCTCGACGCTCCCAGTTTTTTTAGCCGTACACTAACTGTAGTACTGTGTTAGGAGTGGCGCGCATTTTCTGTGGCGGACAGTTATTATGGCCCGTGTCACTTCATAAGGAGTGATCTGTAAATGGCGGGCCCAGATGAAACTTGTTACGTTTCTAGCGCCGTTTGTGGTTGATACTATAATTTATAACTGATATTATGATTAGGAAATAACATTTTATCAATGAAACAACATTGGATTAGCTCCAAACAGAAAAATAAATATGTGATCTATGACAGTCAAATCCCGGAGACCCTTAAAATTAGGATAATCATCATCATCATCAGCTCACTACGTCCCCACCGAGGCGCTCGGAGCCTACCCTAAGTTAAGGGTGATTAGGCCATAGTCAACCACGCTGGCCAAGTGCGGGTTGGTTGACTTCACACATACAAATTGCATCACGATGTTTTCCTTCACCGTAAGAACGTCGGACAAATGTACAGTCAGCGTCATATAGATCGTCACAGACAAGATATGCAAATATATAGGTACACCAAAAGTATTCAATTATATCGGTACAACAAAAGTCCTCAAAATAATAGATACATTCACCCTGCTCAA
>NW_013533197.1:0-2310 GCF_000836235.2 Papilio xuthus | reverse complement strand
ACCAGTGTAACCTTATATGGTCAGCAAGAAGATTCATATTTTGAATTTCGAAGGACAGGAAAAATGCGCGCCCGACTGTATGAGGTGGTAACATTTAATTACGCGCCATAATAACTGTCAAAGAAAAACGCGCGGCAAAATGTCACAAGATGAATTCCAAATATTTCCACAAATATAAGAAGCTTAAATTTATTATTTACCGGACCAATTAATAAATCGATTATTTGTTTTCGTTTAATCAATACTAAACGAATGAAACAGGCTAGTTCATACAAGTGACGACAGCAGATGTTGTTGATGAAAAGGAGAGAAGATATAGAGATTTAATCAGTCAGGTTTGGTCACACGGCCCTTACCAACATTACAGACCTAATAAGTAAATATCGATAGTAGCAATCAAACTAATCTTTATGACAAACTTAAAGGTTGACCAGTTGATCTCCGCATTTGGAGACACTGGATCAAATACTGGAATGGCGTTGTCATTACATTATTTAAACCACATTTGATTAACCAGGATAGTATCGTTAATTTAACAATTGTAACCATCTTCTAGATATATGTATTAGACGCTGTTTATATGCAAATAGTATTCAATGGGTGCATTTCCTAGTTTATGGTACATATCATTTTGTATTATCCTTCACCTACTTCCAAAAGCAATAAGAAGAAAATCCTGGTATGTACAGTTGTTTCGTAGTAATCCTAGATAGGTGTATAACTGTGATGTATTCCAGTCCAAGTTGTTCCTATATTTTTTACTTGCTCCAGTCCGCTAGTGGCCCTAATTGTACGTAGTGTACACCGTTAAGCGTGAATGGGGTTTTACTGGGAACCTCTATAAATGGGGAAACATCTCGACGCTCCCAGTTTTTTTGGCCGTACACTAACTGTAGTACTGTGTTAGGAGTGGCGCGCATTTTCTGAGGCGGACAGTTATTATGGCCCGTGTCACTTCATAAGGAGTGATCTGTAAATGGCGGGCCCAGATGAAACTTGTTACGTTTCTAGCGCCGTTTGTGGTTGATGCTATAATTTATAACTGATATTATGATTAGGAAATAACATTTTATCAATGAAACAACATTGGATTAGCTCCAAACAGAAAAATAAATATGTGAACTATGACAGTCAAATCCCGGAAACCCTTAAAATTAGGATCATCATCATCATCTCACTACGTCCCCACCGAGGGGCTCGGAGCCTACCCTAAGTTAAGTGTGATTAGGCCATAGTCAACCACGCTGGCCAAGTGCGGGTTGGTTGACTTCACACATATCTTTGAATTACTTCTCAGATATGTGCAGGTTGCATCACGATGTTTTCCTTCACCGTAAGAACGTCGGATAAATGTACATATGTAAATCAGAAATCGAAAAACACATTGGTACATGGCGGGAATCGAACCCAGGACCTGCAGATTGCAAGTCAAGTGCTTGACGACTGAGCCACCGACGCTCAAAATTAGGATATACAAACGAAATTAAACAAAAGTGAGAAGTTGTCCACTTCTCTGCTGTGCCTAACTAATGAACTGGACTTTTAGCAAGAAATCAGTCTAATTATTTATTATAAATAGTTTTGACACTCAGCGATTGTTTCAATACTATTCAAACTTCAATCTTGCAATATTTATTTGTATATTTGATATAATTATACTCATAGTGAATCCAATGAATCATAATTATAATTCTCAAAGCAAGTGCAAGTGCATCTGATGACCGGAGCCAATTAATAATAAATCAAAAGCCGCTGTTATCGTCCGTAGGATACGGGCGCGGGCTTCGGACCTCGGGCCCCAGGCTCAGGGCCCAGGGGTCACGCTATCGGAATGCGGACCCTCCACGCCGGACCTCGTCATTAAGTTGGCGCAGTTCTGATTATCTTTTGTTTTATAAATTAGTTCGCACAATATGCACTAAAACATAGTAAAGTTTACGTAATATCAGATTAAATGGCAGGGTTAAAGGAAGTCCACAGGAAATTAAGACAAGAAAGATCGAGGGCCTGCTTCACCGTAAAGATCAGAAGACAATTTTGTATACGGTGATTAAAAGTGATAAAGGCTTATCATAGTGAGGTAGTCACTAGTTAATTTATGCGATATATTAAAATATAAAAATAACAATATCCTAAATAAACGATTATCATTCGTAGACCACGCCTGTTGTAATTGCATGCGCGTGCGCTAGTGCGTTGCGCAGGGCGCGGCGCACAATGCGTTCAACCTAATGATTATTACCAATACACAATTAAATAAGTTACACAACGTTAAATACGATATTAAATTACGTACGATACATCACAATT
>NW_013533196.1:0-1490 GCF_000836235.2 Papilio xuthus | reverse complement strand
TGAATGCCAACCAGTATGGCTTCAGGAGCGGTCGGTCGACCATAAATGCCCTGAAGAGGGTTAAGTGGTTAGCTGAGGCTGCCGTCGCCCAGGGTGAGGTGGTACTCGCGGTGTCCTTGGACATCGCGAACGCGTTCAACACCTTGCCCTGGAGCGTTATTTTAGAGGCGCTTCGGTATCACCGGATGCCGGGATACCTCTGTAGGGTACTGGCCGATTACCTCCGTGACAGGCGAATCTCATACCAGAGCCGAGACGGGTGGCGCACACATGCTGTCACCTGTGGGGTTCCGCAGGGCTCGGTCCTCGGTCCCCTTTTGTGGAATTTAGGGTATGACTGGGTCCTGCGGGGCTCCTATATTCGAGGGGTAGAGATCGTCTGTTACGCCGACGACACGTTGGTTACGGCGCGAGGTCCCACACACTGGGAGAGTTCGATTGTCGGCACCGCGGGAGTGGCCCAAGCTGTCAACAGAATCCGGGCCCTGGGACTGGAGGTGGCGCTTCATAAGGCTGAGGCCTTATTTTTCCATGGCCCTCGAAGAAGGCCACCTCCAGGTTCCCACATAACAGTCGCCGGAGTTGACATCAATGTCGGGCAGCAGATGAAGTACTTGGGCCTCGTGCTGGACGGGCGGTGGTCCTTTGAGGCCCACTTCCGGACGCTGGGGCCCAAGCTGCTTCGCACGGCTGCAGCACTCGGTAGCTTGCTGCCGAACACCGGTGGCCCGAAGGTCGCTTGCCGGAGGTTGTTCCTCGGGGTGCTCAGCTCCATGGCGCTGTACGGCGCCCCAATATGGAGCGGCGCCCTCAGCAGACGCACCACGGAGGTACTGCATAGACCGCAGAGAACGCTGGCGATCCGGGTGATATGTGGCTATCGGACCATAGCGTTCGAGGCGGCGTGTGCCCTAGCAGGTTCCCCGCCTTGGGTGCTGCAGGCGGAACTACTCGCGGCGGTCTACGAGTGGCGTGAGCGCAGGACGCTCGTAGACGGAGTCCCGCCGCCGAGAGTAGAGGTGGAGAACCATCGCGAGGAATGGCGTGGGGTCATACTGGCCAGGTGGCAGTGCCGCCTCCGTCAGTCGCAGTATGGAGCCAGGGCGGTCGAGGCAATCGGCCCAGTCCTGGTGTCGTGGGTGCGGAGGACGCACGGGACGGTGACCTTCCGTCTGGCGCAGGTGCTGTCGGGGCACGGGTGCTTCGGCAGCTATCTGTGTCGGATTGGGAGGGAGCCGTCCGCGGCGTGCCATCACTGTGTCGGTTGCCTCGCAGACACAGCCCAGCACACGCTGGCGGAGTGCCCGGCATGGGCAAGTCAAAGGCGGGACCTCACAGCCGTTGTAGGTGGCGACCTATCCCTGGCGGCCGTGGTTGCAGCCATGGTGCGATCGCACGACGCATGGCGCGCCGTCCAGGGATTTTGCGAGGAGGTGTTGCACCTGAAGGAGGAAGCGGAAAGGTTCAGGGAGGCAACCAGCCTAGACCCT
>NW_013533195.1:0-1143 GCF_000836235.2 Papilio xuthus | reverse complement strand
ATGGTTAGCTGTTATACTGAGTGGTATGTTTTTAGTACGACTTTAATTAGTAGCTTATGTGTTTTGTGTGTATTTTCTACTTCTATCTCAAATTTCAGCGAGGACCATGCAGCCGTTTTCGAGATACCTTCTAACAAACATCCATTCATCCAAACATTCGCATTTATAATATTACAAGCTGGCGCCCTCAACTCCTTCCGCACGAAAGTAAAAAAACACAATTCTTCAAAATTTTGTTCTATATCTATGACAAATTTTATCGTGATCCGTTTAGTCGCTCTGGACATACGTTCAAACAAACATCCATCCATCTAAACATTCGCAATTATAACATTAGTAAGATAGTAAGATGGTTTTTGAGAAAATTATTTTAAACGATAGAGTCCTATGACCTGTAAAATATGTCTCTAGCAACGTCACTATCATTATTAATAAAGTAAAAAAATATAAATTAATTATTACGGGTGATACGGATAACATCAAAGCTAATAATATAATTTAACAAGAAGATAAAATTTATCGCATTACCCATCTCATTTATACTCAGTTTATTCTTTTTTATCTGTGCTTACTTTCTACTAGATTTGATTATTCATATGAACAATGAATTAATGAGTAAAATTAATTTAAAGGAGATTTCCGCACGCCTCATCGACGCCTCAGGGGATCCAAGGGCTGGCGCGCATTTCGGCCAAAGGTTGAGCCTGGCCATCCAACGGGGAAATGCCGCCAGCCTCTTGGGAACCCTACCGTGCGACCGCAGCGATTTGGGGTCGATTTTTTATATTATTTAGTTTTATTTTTAGTTTGGTTTAGTTTTAGTATATAGTTTATAGTATTATTTTGGTAGTTTAATTAATTAGTCATTTAATTACTGTAAGAATGTAAATATAATTTATTTTATTTTAGTTGTAACATATAATACATTGTGACCTATATATGTATATTTTATGAGTAAAATATAATTCAATAGTAAGATGAGACAACACAAAACATTGGCCTTGGCTGAACATGTAAAGTTGACGTAGATACATAGATACATTATTTTACGTCTCGTCTAAAGATATGCGTCAATTCTCAATGGATTTCGGTTTGCTTTGTATGATTTAACATAGCACTGCGTCTATTATCCGTACCGCATCG
>NW_013533194.1:0-517 GCF_000836235.2 Papilio xuthus | reverse complement strand
ACACAATCAAAAAGAAAAAATCAAATAAATTACAATTAAGCGTTGCAATGCAGAACAGATAGGGCCCTTGCTCAGCTGTATGTTTATTACCCCGGGGGATAAAAACACGGATATTCTGCAAATGCCTTTACGCCCTCAGTACGTCAGTTACAGCATTATTCCATTCGCAATTTGAAAAGCGGGTCAATGTTTCAAGGGTAATTTTGACATAACAACCTACAATTAACATGGTACATTTTGCCAATACTGCTGAAGAGAATAAGAATAAGAATAATATGTAATGTAATAATAATAAAAAACAAAAATGAAAATAAAAAAGGTGGAAAAAAAGTAAGGGAAAGATACTTTCAGTGGATGGTCAAAAACGTTAATTTAGTTATCCGTATTTAAATTAATAACTTATTGTTATAAATATTTACCTTTTTGAGCCTCCATAAGAAATCATTTCAATGTATTTTTAAAGGTTAATTTTGTTCGCGCGCTTTTGACTGGCGGGGGAATGTTGTTCGAGCACCGA
>NW_013533193.1:0-596 GCF_000836235.2 Papilio xuthus | reverse complement strand
GAGAAACGGTAAGGCGCAACGGCACAAGCCAAAAGCGGCCCCTACACAGGCACCTACATCTGTGCTTGCACCGCCGCCTCAAAGACTGAAAGTGCCAAGAAGCTCCGCAGTTGTCGTGACGCTTACCGAAGCGGCAATCAATAAAGGACTCACATACAGCGGCGTCCTTAAGGAAGCGAAGGCAAAGCTAGATCTAAAGGAGACAATTGGCATTGAGGCGGTGCAATTTCGTCGGGCGGTCACCGGGGCTACTATCATCCGTATCCCCGGCGCCACCAGCGCCTCGAAGGCCGATACCCTGGCGCAGAAGCTCCAGGAGCTATACCACGACGCTGACATCAAGGTCTCCAGACCCGAGAAATTGGTCGACGTCAAAATCGAAGGGCTGGATGACTCGACAACACCGGAGGAAGTGAAAGCGGCCATCCTTAAGAAGGGTGCATGCGCGGATGACCAGGTCCGAACCGGCCAGCTCCGTCAAAATAGATCGGGCCTGTTTGACATCTGGGTCCAGGTCCCCGTGGCGACAGTGAAGAAGTTAATGACGGGCCGCTTCTTGGTGGGCTGGGTGGCTGCCAGAGTCACCGTCGGCAGAC
>NW_013533192.1:0-759 GCF_000836235.2 Papilio xuthus | reverse complement strand
ATACTAACGGTTCGGAAATTACCCGATACAATCGCGGCTTGCGGACATACAGACAGACAAAAAAAATTAAAAATTACTATTTTATTTATATACGCTGCAACAGAAGCTGCAAGGAAACCTACAACATAGAGCATAAAACAGTATAGAATGTTTTCTTAACATTATCGTTAGTAATTATAGTTTTTATATTTATACTATTAGTTATCTCAAAGGCTGAATTTGTATTACTAGAAGTCACTTCAATGCACATATACATACATATATACATAAATACATACATACATACATACATATGTTGTCAATCTAACAAATCTATCAAAGACGGAAATAGATCTTGAATTGCATTTCCCGAACATATTTGAAGGAAGCCGTGTTTGCTTCCGTCGTTTCATCAAAGTTTAACGTAAGTAGATACTCAAGTGAATAAATTATTATTTACCCTATTTATGTGCAAAACTATATTACCTCTAAGTTAGTCATCTTAAGTTGCTCTTTCCTCTTTATTAATTTCTTACATTAATCATTAATTCAAAGCTCTAATATTCAAATGTTCAGAGAAAAGTTAAATAGGTTTATAAGAAATAGAAATTCTTATTCAAAGTAAAAAAGCGGACAAAGTTGTAGGCGCCAATCTGTCGCCCAATAAATATATTAATAGCAAGACAATATAAGAAGATTTTAAAGCGTGTCCTTAAATTTTCTTTGAAATAAAGCACCGTAGGAGAAATTTCAAAAGGAGTCCTCTTATCAACAAAAGTT
>NW_013533191.1:0-855 GCF_000836235.2 Papilio xuthus | reverse complement strand
TTTAATCTTTTTTTTTTTTGGGATTTTTGTAAATATCGGACATGTCAATCCCATAGTGCCTTTCCTTATTATTTAGTAAACGAGCTGGCATAATCGTACCGCCGCGATTGAAGCCGGTTCTGACAGAATTTGTACTAGCTGTTGCCCGCTACTCCGTTCGCGCGGAATTTTAAAAATACTTAATTAGTAGTAGCCTTTGTGTTCTTCCTATGTTCTATACGTATACCAAATGTCAGTGAAATCTATGCAGCCGTTCTGGAGATACCTCCAAACAAACATCCATCCAAACAATCGGACTTATAATATTAGTAATAACATTGGTTGTTAAAGCACTTTATATGTGTAACTAATCTTCGTCATAATCTTGATGAAATTTGGCAAACATATAGAACATAGTCGGGAACAACACAGGCTACTTATTAAAATTGTTTTTAATACTGCGCGGACGCAGTCGCGGGCAATAGCTAGATAATTTTGCACAAAACTATGCGACCTCTAAATAATATTAGAGTATATGTTTCTAAACAAACTCAAGAAAACAATTTGTCATTATTACTATACGAGTAAGTACTCAGGGAAATGGCGTACGATGACGTCACAGCAAATGGAATAGCGTCGAATGTCGTTCCGGTAAAAGTCACGGCGTAACAAGCGAGCGTAACACAGTCTGATGAAAATAATGAGACTTTAGAAGCGAGATGTAGCGGTTTTTTCTTCAAGGTCATGTCACGTTTAGGCGTTTCGTTACACGAAAGAGATATAAATAAGTAAATGAGAACGAGAGAGAAAAGAGAACGTCTTTGGTATGATACAAATTTGTTTCTTGATAGCCTACAATAAAGTTTATATTTCTTT
>NW_013533190.1:0-1345 GCF_000836235.2 Papilio xuthus | reverse complement strand
TGGTTAATTTGGATAATCTAGTGATGCCCACACTAGGCAATGCCTGTATCGTGGGCACCGATATTAAATCCACAAAATTACAAAACCCACACTCACGACATTTTAGCATTTAACAATTATCAGTTACTCCGGTATACATATAATAAAAAAACAAAATTTAAGTAAATGAAAAGAAAAATAACTTAAGTTTGAAATATTTTCTTCAAAGTTGAATTTAACATTTAAACTTGAAAACTTTACTACAAACTACATAGGTATCTACAGATGAAGAGACTTTAGAAAAGGCGATTCTCTGGGGACCGAGTTGTGACTCCACGGATCGCATTATGGAAAATTTCACGATACTTTTGCCACAATGTTCACCGAGCGATTGGCTCATATTACCAATCCAAGGCGCGTATTCATTCGGATTTGCTACTCACTTCTCTTGCCTACCAATGACAAGAACAAGAATTGTAATTAGTTCTGAACTTTGGTAAGGTATTTTATAATTTATTTCTTTTTTAAGATATCAAATTACAATTAATCAGAATAAATAAAGAATGAAAATGGTTATCTAGCTCTTTAGCTAGTGGAATATTCTAGAGGAAATTCTCACTTTTGAAGCTTGCTAACACGATTTCTGATAAATAGTAATATCAATAACGTACTACTTTATTTTATTAGCATGTAACCTGTTTCAGGTACAAACTGAAAGATAGCAAAGTTTTCAAGACGTCCGATTTTGTAGTGAAGCCGGATATAAATGAGCCCCTTCCAACTACAATGCCAAAAGTTATTACAGAAAACATTACGACAGATGTTAAGAGTCTGTTTTTATTAGCATAAATATAGCACAGCATCTATTAAATTGATAATTTACTTATTCTTGAAACTTTTAATGAAAAATTATTTCAAAACATAATACATCTGTATTTCTTATTAGTTTGTTATTTATTCCTATGTAGTACATAGTGATATTTTTATTATTTCATTGTCTAAGTAAACAGCTATGTTTAAAACATCGATGCATTATTAACAGCAATGTAGTATGCTATTGTTACAGCGAGTGACAATCTAGTTAACTCGCCTTTGTATCGTCCGTGATGTTAAAATAATCGTGCAACATTTCCTCATTAAAATTTAAATTTTCGTTTCATTATTACCATGTAAAGAGCTATAAAAAACAGTTCACTTAAAAAGATTGTTATCTTATCTTTATATATATATATATAATTATTCTGTGAGTGTGTATGTCACTGAACTTCTCTCAAACGACTGGACCGATTTTGATGAAATTTTTTGTGTGTGTTCAAGGGGATCTGGGAATGGTTTAGATTTTTTTTTTTTTTTATAACAAAAGGGG
>NW_013533189.1:0-679 GCF_000836235.2 Papilio xuthus | reverse complement strand
GAGGTTTTAAAAGTATTGCGTAGTCTAGACGTGAACAAGACCAGTGGACCTGATGGGATACCAGCAATTGTTCTTAAGACGTGCGCGGCTGAGTTGTCTCCAGTTCTGACACGATTGTATCGCCTCTCGCTTGAAGCTGGAAAAGTGCCCAAATCCTGGAAGTTGGCTAACGTGCAGCCTGTGCCCAAAAAAGGCAGTCGTGCTGACCCTGCCAATTACAGACCTATCTCAATCACCTCTATACTCTGTAAGGTTATAGAACGTGTATTGAACTCCCGCCTCATTGCGTACCTAGAACAAAATGATCTCCTCAGCGACCGACAATACGGATTTCGCCGAAATCGATCGACAGGAGATCTTCTAGTGTACACCACCCACTTATTAGGCGAGGCCCTCGAGAAGAACGGGGAGGCTATCGCTGTCTCTCTCGACATATCGAAGGCTTTTGACAGGGTTTGGCACGCTAGCATTATTAGCAAACTTCCGGCGTACGGCATATCCCCTGGTCTGATCGAGTGGATACAGGACTTCCTGAGTGAGCGATCGCTCCGCGTCGTCGTCGACGGATCGTCCTCTGACGCTATGACGACTAACGCCGGAGTTCCTCAGGGTTTCGTTCTTTCTGCAACTCTTTTCCTGCTGCACATTAACGACCTGCTCATTCCCGGTATCTATGGGT
>NW_013533188.1:0-518 GCF_000836235.2 Papilio xuthus | reverse complement strand
TAAAGTTTGTGTTCTTGACAAATGATTTACATTGTCACGGTGGGCGGATTTATTTTTTGTTGTTAGTTCTTATTTTATTCCTAGTTCCTTTTCCAGTTTATATTACTTGTAGATGTTAAGTTCATTTGGTTTGTAAAGCTTTGGTTAAATAAGTATTTATGTCATTTGTAAGAGATTATTTTGTTGTTTGTTTTTAAAAGGACAAGTCCTTGGTGGGCGGAATGTTTAGTTCGTAATAATGATTTTGACTGAATTCCACAATTGTTTCCGCAAACCACCAATAGATGGCGCTGCTCGGAAATTAAAACGCGCTATAGAACTATTAATGCATAATTACTTACCAGTTATGATTTTTTTTGTCGTTGTAGTTGGCCTGTCAAAGTGTTAAATAAAGTGATTTGTGCTAGTGTGAGTGTTTTCGTGAATCCCTAAGTAGTTTAATTGTACACAAGCCCTTATTGGCAGCTCTTCTGATCAACAATATTTTAATAATCTATATCTTGTATGTGTCTGTCTTC
>NW_013533187.1:0-913 GCF_000836235.2 Papilio xuthus | reverse complement strand
TTTTGCAATGGATTCACAAAAGAGTAATTAAGAATTAATCAACCTAAGGTTCATATTATTCATACATCATTAGAATCTCGCGCCCAACACTATGTAATCAATATCGAGCCAGTACTAGTGATGGGACATAAAAGTATAAATTTATCGATAATAAATAATCTTACTTTTTTATGCATTTCGATCAAGTAACGACTACATAAGATGTAAATAAATCAGTTTTTTTTTAGCAAGTGATAAAATAAATGATAGAAACGTATCTTTCTAATGACCGCTCTATAACTTATTTGAATACCTTTAACTTCGATAAATCTTTAAAACATTTTCACAGACATCACTACTTTAACGTGATATTAAATTTTGTTTGATCGATTAAATTTAATCAAAAGAAAATTCGATATACCGCTGTTCTTACAATAGTGTTGTATTCCATTATTCGATTCTAACGATTCGATACATTATCTTTGACTGATTTATTTTATAAATCAATAATACAGAGTTTACAACTTTCTATTAGTATAAATGCGAATGTCTAGAAAGGCTGCATTTACCTCGATGAAATTAGATATATACATATATGTAGAACATAATCTGGGAGATTACATCGGCTATTAATTAAGTTTTTATTTAAAACAGTGCGGACGGAGTCGCGGGTAAAAACTTGTGAATTATATAGACTCGACGACTATATCAGTTTTGTATTACTAATGATAGGAAGAAAATCCGACACTGTGCCGGTGTACTGGAGTAACACTAGCTTTACTAAAATGTCGATGTTTATGTCCCCTCACTAGTCATTCTGACACTTGACTTGACGAAGGTACGTCATTCGCGCCAAAGGATTCTAACTAATAATGTCTAAAAGTAATAAGCTGTATTGTAAGGAAGGGATGGGAAGTGGAAGTGGACTTTTCGG
>NW_013533186.1:0-1761 GCF_000836235.2 Papilio xuthus | reverse complement strand
CTTAGACTCGATGAACTGTCCGAAGTTAAGATTCGACGAGATTTGGATATGGGGGCGCTAAAAAAATATTTATTCTCAAAGTGGGCTTTAGACAAAATAAGTTTGGGAACCACTGTAATAAACTATCATTTGTTAATCAACGGATTATCTTTTGTCTAATAATCTTACTAATATTATAAATGCAAAAGTTTAGATGAATAGATGTTTTAAGGTATCTCTAAAATGGCTGAAGTCGCGTGTGATAGCTAATAATTGAGAATATTATCATCTTTTCCATTAGCAAATTACTTTCATATATTCAAATAACATTCGAGACGACTTTAATGCATTTTTATTTGGCTATTCCCACCCTATTGTAAATAAATCTTCAATTTAAATGAAATTGAATTTTCTCTATGGCTCTTAAGGGGCTCTTTTAGAGGTTCCCCTGAGAGTATGAATACTCAATACAAATGTATAATATGCCAGTTCTTTATCCAATAACTCAACAAATAAGAATACTGATTTTTATAGAAGTGGCTAGGTTACTGCTATAGATTCACGTGACCGCTTGCTCGTTTGCCAACTTGATATTAAAAAAAAAACTATGTGATATTCATTTGTTTTAGGTCTTTTTTATAAACTTGAGAAGCTAAATTATTGTCATTTAACTTTGTGGTTACTGTGTTGTAATATTGAAACAACAGACACAGTTAAGTGTCACTAAGGGAGTACCTAATTGTAGATTTAGTATATAAATGTACACCAAGCCACTTATTTGCTGTAAAAATATAAACTTACCTTCTCTTTCATTTCATAGTAGTACTTAAGTTTCCGGACAAACCCGTAAAGGACAATTTTATTGTAATTAGCTTAGCTTAATTAGTATAGCTGTCGCCCGCATCTCTGTCCGCGCGGGATTAAAAATAGATATTGGCCGATTCTCAGACCTACTCAATATGCTCACAAAATTTCATGAGAATCGGTCAAGCCGTTTCGGAGGAGTATGGGAACGAAAATTGTGACACGAGAATTTTATATATATGATAAATCTTCATTCACTATACGTCCCCACCGAGGGGCTCGGAGCCTACCGTAAGTTAAGGGTGAGTAGGCCATAGTCAACCACGCTGGCCAAGTGCGGGTTGGTTGACTTCACACATATCTTTGAATTTCTTCTCAGATATGTGTAAGAACGTCGGATAAATGTACATATGTAAATAGGAAATAGAAAAACACATTGGTACATGGCGGGATTCGAACCCAGGACCTGCAGATTGCAAGTCAAGTGCTTGACCACTGAGCCACCGAAGTCTAAGATAAATCTTACTAATATTATAAATGCGAATGTTTAGATAGATGGATGTTTTAAAGTATCTCCAGACCGGCTGAATGGATCTCTATGAAATTTGGCATACAAATAGAACAGAGTCCGAAAGATAAGTTACCTATTTTGTTTAACTAATCCCGCGCGTACGGAATCGCGGGCGACAGGTAATAAACAAATAAAAGTGTTTAAGTAACTAGGTTTCAGATTAGGCAGTAAGGCGTCGGTGGCTCAGTGGTCAAGCACTTGAATTGCAATCTGCAGGTTCTGGGTTCGAATCCCGCCATGTACCAATGTGTTTTTCGATTTCTGATTTACATATGTACATTTATCCGATGTTCTTACGGTGAAGGAAAACATCGTGATGCAAACTGCACAAATCTGAGAAGTAATTCAAAGATATGTGTGAAGTCAACCAACCCGCACTTGGCCAGCGTGGTTGAATATGGCCTAAT
>NW_013533185.1:0-586 GCF_000836235.2 Papilio xuthus | reverse complement strand
CTCAAAGATATTAATTGAACACATATAAATCATATAGTATTAGTGTTGGTTGGTAACATGCAGTACTAAACATATCATGGCTTTTGTCATACAGATTCAACTTAGTACAGTCAAACCCGGATAACCAGGAAACCTGTACAAACAAGTCATTGTCTGATCCTGACTGATGACCTCCATATATGAGAAAATTGGGTAAATGAGATGCCTCTGTAGTCGAGAAAAATAGACTAGTCTCTTAGACTCTCGCTTATACAGGTTCAATTGTAAATAGTTTCAATTCCTAAATAATGACTAAAGAAGGCGACTGCCACCTTCAAATTTTTATAGTTTAATACTTAAATGATTGCCTCTGATTTTATATCTGAAAACTTAACCAATATTTACCCAATGTATTTAATAATTAAGGAACCCAGACATACATACAGATTTTTATATAGATACTTACTTTAATAGACAAGAATGCAATAACAAGTGCTGCGACATCACTCAGCATATGAAAGGAGTCTGCCACTAAAGCCATTGAGTTGGTCACATAGCCCACAATGAGCTCCACAAAGAAGAATGTCCCTGTCAGCCATAGCATGGA
>NW_013533184.1:0-897 GCF_000836235.2 Papilio xuthus | reverse complement strand
CTTAATGAATGATAAAATTTACAAATAAGGTGGTATAACGGCCAATGTTAATTTTTTAATACATTTCAATACCTTTTAGCGACACATCCCACACTAAACCAAAATTGTTTAGGTCATTCATTGTCATTGTAATGCTATAGCGGCCGGCAGTAGCACTGCGTTCCCATTGGCGGATTGTTTCATCCGTTACACAATCCCCTTCCTCCCTCCACGTATCCGTTTAAACAAAAAAATTTCAGCGGCAGTGAATTGAATACTTTGGTGTGTGCAAGCGAAATCAGTTTAAGTTACATTATAGTTGGCTATCGTAACGAAACCAAGGTTAATGTAATAAAATCCTAGTTCTGTACCTTACATTGAAAATAATGATTTTACTTCACACTAAACATACAATGACAAGCAATTGACAAACTATGCAGGGTCATTTGATTCTAAAAATCAACACTACGTCAATTCACTTTATTACTAATATTATTAATAAATTGGGTAGATTTAAACTGAAATAAAAATAACAAAGCAACAAGTTCTGCATGTCGAGATATTGTCATTTACAGCGAGATAACCTAAAAATAATGTAGGTAATATAGTCGAGTATTAATAGAGAGTAATGCAACAATCCACTCTCGACTCTCGCGATCTTCACCAGCTGAGAAAGCTCCTATCACACGGTGAAAACCCTACGGTCAACGTCATAGCTGTCACGCATAATATAAAGTACCTGCAGCTTTCAAAAACCGCCGGTCAAACGAAACTTCACGATTGTGAAAGTATCATGCACGATCAGAAACGTTGAGACTCTTTAAGGATACGACGGCGCGGCGCTCGGATTAACAATAATCGACTAAACAAAAAGTATCGATAATGTCTCGTGGGTCGTAAGAGCGTAACGCTGCAGTG
>NW_013533183.1:0-892 GCF_000836235.2 Papilio xuthus | reverse complement strand
AAAAATGCCACAAGAATCCAAAGAAGACCTTATAAATATGGTTAAGCTTTTATCTGAAACCGTTGCATGTAAAGTGGAGAAACGTGATATTCAAGACATTTATCGTATCCAGGCAAAGAATAAGAAAGAACAAACTAAACAACAACCCATCATAGTGGAAATGTCCTCTGCTATTCAAAAAGCCGACTTCCTTAAAATGGCAAAATCCTACAACCTAAGACACAAAGAAAAATTATGTGCAAAACATTTAGGCATAAAAAATAACAACATGGACAACCCAATCTTCATATCTGAACAACTGACGGCTAAAGGCGCGAGGCTACATTTCCTAGCTCGTGATCTTGCGAAGGCAAACCAGTACAAATATTGCTGGACTGCCTACGGGAGAATTTACGTCCGAAAAGATGATAATTCTCGAATTATAATAGTAAAAAATGAAGCTCAAGTAAACAGTCTCATGAACTTAAAATGACTAGACATATCTAACTGTTTTAACTCATCGCTTTCGTTTTCTTTTATGTTACGTATATTCTTTGTAAATTTTTATGCACATCTATTGTTAAATTATAAATACAATTTTACACAACATCCTCATCACTACTCATATACTTACTCAGTTCCAAATACACAATCAACTCAGTCAGACATCCGAAATCGCACTTTATTTAAAATGTTTTGTAATGTTCATTACTTTCTAGTTATAGTCTGTTCATCTTTATTAGACGACAGTTATGAATTGTCTTAACACTATATGTGAAGTAGATAACATAGAATTTGCAACTGTACATGTTGATAACATTGAAAACATTTCTCGGCTATTAGGTGTAACACGAAATGATTTTACTGTAATATGTCAAAACATCAGAAGTGTTTATTCAAATTTTGATGATCT
>NW_013533182.1:0-606 GCF_000836235.2 Papilio xuthus | reverse complement strand
CTCGTAGACATTCAGGAGGTCAGATAATTGCTGTCGTTCATCTGAAACCAGATGGGTACCTTCGTTACTGCGAAGACCCACAGACGAACAATGAAGTGGTTTAAAAGAGCGAGTTTCAAAAATGATAGGTTGAGGAGTCCTATCATGTCTCACAGACCACGTACCGAGATCAAAGTCGAGTAACACGCCAAACTCCTGAATAAAATTCATCCCTAATAAACTTTCAGTCGCGTCGGGAAGCATAATAAAATCAACAACTCGCGGTACCCCTCGAACTGTTACGCTCACGTGTGCTAATTCAACAATTTGCGCACACATATGTCCGTCAGCAAACTTAAGTTCTACATATACATTTTCAAATTGATGACCATACTTGATTAAGTGAGCTCTTAAGCTAACACTACCTATAGAGTGCTTAGCACCTGTGTCCACAAGCACTGTACCTATTTCACCATTAATTTCTATTTTTAACACGGGACGCACTCGCGAATCTATTTTGTCACACGCGGATACTGATTGGAACGAACTCGATACGGTTTTTTACCGGTTTCTTCTCTTTACATGTCGGGCAGTTCGAACGTATACGCCCTGGCGCACCGCACCCGA
>NW_013533181.1:0-525 GCF_000836235.2 Papilio xuthus | reverse complement strand
AATATTTGCACGTAAACGGGACTCTGTCGACGCAGTTATTATGAAGATAATTTGTTTTTTTTTTTTATTTAAAGACGTTCTGAAAAAAAAACATTGTATTACTAATTAAGATTTACTTGTTTATAATAAGATTAATTATAAAATTAATCCTAGAAACCGCGCGCATCGTGAGAAGGTTCCTGTCTCTGCAGCCCTGACCACTGGTTGTTTGAGTCATGGGATTCCGCAGCCGGTGGTGTTCTCTTTTTAATATAATATGTTTTGTATATATATTTTTTTTTATATGAAATGTATTATATTAGAAATGTGATAAATAAATGTATATGAGAAATAAATTAATATGTTTAGTTTGAAAATTCTAGATTTCAAAATAGAAGCTAGCTAGAATTGCGAAGAGAATTTTTAATCTATGAAAATCAAGGTCACTTAACATTACGATTTATGATATGCCATAGAGTACGAGGAGATGACAATATGTAGATAAAACTCAAAGATCTGTTTAAATAGTTTGTTATTGTTTGCTTT
>NW_013533180.1:493-684 GCF_000836235.2 Papilio xuthus | reverse complement strand
TTTATCTATTTAATTAAAAAATTTTACTAATAATTTATTCCAATTAAATTCAATTTATTATATAATTTTTAACCAATTTTAAAAAATTTTAAACTAGAGTAGAACTTATAAAAAATTACAAACTGGTCGGACTCCTAATTGTCTAAATTATATATTGTGTGTGACTTTGTCCGCAATATTAGATATAAGTT
>NW_013533180.1:0-194 GCF_000836235.2 Papilio xuthus | reverse complement strand
CGCCTGAAATTACCTCGAATGTTAGAAGGAGTATCGGCGACTGGGAATTAGGGAGAGCGGAAACCAAAGAGATTTCCACTCGCACACGCACTCCGGAAAAGAATAAACTGCCAGTAAAGAAAATCGTAATTACCAAGGATCCAAAACCGGTGACTAGAAAAAATTCAGTAGACCTCACAGACTCGACAAGTCCT
>NW_013533179.1:0-544 GCF_000836235.2 Papilio xuthus | reverse complement strand
ATACAGGTTACGTTTATTCTATGCTGGTACATAAAGTGTTGCAAATAATTGCTACTCTAAATAATGGCAGTATCACATTTTTACACAAATAAATGAGCTATTATGAATATTAATGGCTAAAAAGCATGTATGTAACATAAGAGGCTGTAGAGAATCAAAGGAAGCAGAGTAAGGTTTTCATAAAATATGTAATCTCAGCTCTCTTCTCTCTGCGGTAGTTGTGATTGTGTTATGTTTTAAAACTGCTAGTAGAAAAGAAAAATTCTTTATCATGCAAATGTGGAAAAAATTACTTTGTTGAATGATTTTTATCTCATTCTTACATATACATACACAAATGCTTTACATATGTAGTACATATAATTCTTTTCAAATATCTTGGTAACCCAAGGTCATAGGTGAGTTGCATAGTGCCCTTCATAATGTCCTTCGGTGCTACATATAAAATTACAAGTAACAGTGGTAGAGCCCGCTTTAACATCTTCGCACGAATTGGCCCGGTTCGCCCGGTGAAATACCACGACCACAAAGAAGACAGGTGTGA
>NW_013533178.1:0-565 GCF_000836235.2 Papilio xuthus | reverse complement strand
GTTCGATCCCGGGCGGAAACATACTTTTTGACAATCTTAAAATTACAGATTTAAATCAATAATTAGAATTATTGTATAAGTAATTTTTGCTTATTATCAATTTTTATTGATTAAATTAAATATCCGATAGATGGCACTCTTACAAATTTACCCACGTACTTTTTTTTAAATTGAAGTCAATAATTAATAACGAAATTTTTATCCAGCCACAAATGAATCACGAAATCATAATATTGCAAAAAATAATTTGCTTGATTTGTCAATCTATTACCTATATGTATGCAAAATATAATCGTGTCGGTATGATATAAACAAAATTTTTAATAACAATTGAAAACATCGTCTCAAAATGAACCTGAGGAATACTTACCGTTGGTTTGTGGAACTAAAATCTCTGTATAAAACATATCGTCATCCCTGTTACTGACAAAACAGAGATAACAAATGTTTTAAACAGAGATTTTGGTCTCAGAAAACCACGGTAAGAAATGTTCATAGCACGATACGTTGCTCAACAATTGCCCAACAAGTTCTATCTAATAAAAGTGTTCCAAAACAAAAGTGT
>NW_013533177.1:0-769 GCF_000836235.2 Papilio xuthus | reverse complement strand
CTTTTTTATGACATGTCCGACAACTCTTTATTCATGAACGGTTAACAATTCCCAAAAACGTTAGATATTTAATGGGACAAACTTCTTTGAATTGATATTTTTTTAAACCTAACTAAGATTTATTTGTAGGACAAATAGCTACAGATCTATTTATGCTATGACTAGAAATATTATAAAAATTTATGGAGAGTTAAATTTATCCTTATGTAGCCTTATTTTATAAAATTACTAGCTGTTGCCCGCGACACCGTCCGCGTGGATATATAAAAAAAACTTAATTAGTGTAGCCCACCCATCCATCCATCCACATCACATCCATCTAAACATTCGCATTTATAATATTAGCAAGTTAAATAAAAAGGCATAAATTTGAAAAAAAAAAGAATAAATATTATAGTATCCTATGTATGTCTCCTGGCTCTAAGCTACATCCTCTCCAATTTTCAGGCATATCGGTAAAGCCTTTCTTGAGTTATAAATAGTGTAACTAACACGACTTTCTTTTATATATCTAACAGATATCCATTGGGAAAAGCTGATATTCTACAAAATTTTAAGTCACACTAGAAATCAAAAGCTATTATTGCTTACGATATATTTCAGTTAATCATTTTAATCTTAAATGTCTGCAAAAATTCAAATCAAAAGTTTTTAAAATAAAAAATTAAATTCTCTTTCATATCGTATACTTTCAAAATAACCTACCAACAAAATTATACAAAACAGAATCGGACTTAGAACATGGTCAGTATAATGAATGCGTCTAAGT
>NW_013533176.1:0-1476 GCF_000836235.2 Papilio xuthus | reverse complement strand
GTTTTATATTATATTCGTAAGATGAGTTTTCAAGCCTTCCGCCTACACGTATGATACCGTCGCCGCCTATGAACGGACTCAAAGACGAAAGTCTATTCTTACGAGGTAACGATTTACCCTTTTTTAACAAAACGGATTCGTCGGGAAACATATAAATTTGAGCGTTCTGCATTACGCTTTTTAAGGCTTGATCTAATTCATCCTTAGTAGGTAAACCGGTTTGTTTGTTATTTTTGTTTTTAAGATTATATACAAAACGTTGCACATATGACATTACTCTTATAAGACGATTGAAGTTAGAAAATTTATTTATTAAAGATCGAAAACCTGACTCGCGATTCAATCCAGCTGGATTTAATAGTCGTGATGCGTTGTAATGGCAAGTGGATTTGGAAGATGGCAAACCCTTTTCAAATTGTTGTCCAGATTTCTTATAGACAAGTTACAAGAATGCGTAAATTTTGATGATGACTGTATCGGTAGTTGGCCTGTAACAATCCAACCTAATTTTGATTTGACTAACTTAGGCTTGTTTTTCCCTAGGTTAATTGATTTATTGCATATAACATCCCAGAAAACTTCAGCCCCGACGAGAATATCGACTACTGACGGTATGTTAAACGTATGGTCAGCTAGATGTAGATCTGCGGGCATCGAAAGTTGACTGACGTCTATTAAAGTAGAAGGAAGTATTTTAGTTATCTCCGGTAATATATAACAATCTATATTCGTTCTATACCTACAACACTGGGACTGGATTGTTAGGTTGCAAGCTTGGGTACTAGTTAAAGATTGATTATTAATGCCATTAATTTCAGAACTTACGGAACGTGTAGGTAATTTTAGCTTACTGCAAAGCGACTGCGTTATAAAGTTAGCCGTACTGCCGTTATCGAGTAGAAGCCGTGAGTCCATGCTGTTGCCGTTGTCGTCAATCACTTTCACCATAGCTGTGGACAGTAAAACATGCGAAGAAGTAGTAGGTTGTATGGGAGTATTACTTGACAAAGCGATATTATTTTGATTAGCGCAAGCAATGGATGATGAAGAATGGTGAATAGGCAATGCGACACTAGAACTACTAGGCATCGGGTCTTGAAATGAAGTAGGCTTAGACTCTTCGGTGTGCAAAAGAGTATTATGTTTACTATTGCAATACTTACAATGCGTTAATCGACATCGCTTAGTACCGTGCCCGGGACGTAAACAATTAAAACATATTTTTAATTCCTTTGCCTTTTTTAATCGTTCCTCAACGGTTAAACTACAAAAATGTTCGCATGTAAATAAAAGATGATTTTTTGAACATAAAGGACATGACAAATTATAAGATTTCATGTTGTTATTTTTTGACTGTGCAAAGGAACGACTATTATTTATGTTTGACGCGACTATATAACTGTTATTTTTCGAAATTGTTTTATTTATATTTGTACTTTGTTTATTTTCTATAGTTTCCAATAAATCAGCTTTGTT
>NW_013533175.1:0-576 GCF_000836235.2 Papilio xuthus | reverse complement strand
ACCAACACAATCGGCTCGCGAGCAAAGGATGGCGGCACCTTTTACGGCGCGCGCAGGTGCGGATTGCTCAACGAATTGTTGGGCGGTGCGACAGAAGTGAGGCGAGCGGACACGTCCTTTCACCTCAGCGGTCTGTAGCGGAGGAGACTTATTTATACATTCAATCATCTTTTATAGCAACTAAGGAAGTCCGATTAAGAAAAGTATCCTTAGTAGTTGAGCAATTGACTAGTAATCTGTAGATCCTGGGTTCGAATCCCGCCATGTACCAATGTGTTTTTCGATTTACTTATGTACATTTATCCGACGTTCTTACAGTGAAGGAAAACATCGTGATGCAACCTGCACATATCTGAGAAAAAATCAAAGATATGTATGAAGTCAACTCGTACTTGGCCAGCGTGGTTGATTATGGCATAGTCACCCCTAACTTAGGGTAGGCTCCGAGCCTCTCAGTGAGTATAGAGAGCTGATGATTTTGCACGCATATCAACAAACTCCGTAAGATTTCCAAACGATTTACCGTCCTCTAATTCTGTTGCGTCAAGTTTGTTCTAAAACAGAATTACCGAACAT
>NW_013533174.1:0-1755 GCF_000836235.2 Papilio xuthus | reverse complement strand
ATGCTGTCGCACAACTGTCGCAGTTGATTCTATCAGAAAACGCGATTGTGACTTTGACGCAGCTGACTTGCGCCGCCATAACTTATCGAAAGTACAAACCATATAGTATACTTATTATACTATACTCTTTGGTACAAACTCGATTAAACTTACAAAGAGTATATAAAATAAGAGACGGGACTCTTGACTAATTAGATACACAAACGGAGAATAAAAATTGTCATTTTCAATACTAGCAATATTATAAACAAGTCTACGTCTCTACCAACCTAAAAAGATCTATCTGTCAGTTTCCTTTTTGACGTTTGAAAGTATTATTCGAGGGAAAACAATTTAGGAAAAATAAAACCATTTCGTTAATTGCAACTTACTTTACTCTTTGGCATAAAGATCAGTGGACATCACTCATCACCATCAGGGGGTGGAAACTTAGAAGAAGGACGATTTGTATGGAAAGTGGCGCCATCTTTTAAATCTTGGTAAACATCATTTCATCTCTACTTTGTGTCATCGAGACATTCATGTGTCATCAAACCGCTACGTTTTTTCGTATTTCTATTTCTGTTCTTGTATTCTTAGTTAAATGTTGTTTCATTCATTTTGTTTTTAATTAAAATGTGTTTTCGTGAAAAATGACGCTGTACGCAACTGTGTTTTAGATGGACTGATTATGGTAAGTTACAATTCAATAAAAAATTTCATGTTTTTCCCATACGTCAGACTCATTTAAACATTTAAATATTTTCGTATTTTGGTGTAGTTTTTAGCACCACAGTGATTTATCCTTTCCGGTTATCATATTGAATGGTGCCCTGCTTCTAATACATTTTACATATCAGTTCCTATACTTGATAGGAAATCACATTCTGTTTGTTTGTTGTAGGTGCACATATACACGGTTTCCCCCTTCCCGAGAGACGCTCAGTGACGTTCAGAAAATGTGTGCGAATCACTGGAATTATAGAGCCATAAACTGATGTGTCTGAAATTAGTAGGTGGGTCCATGTGTGTTTATGTAAAAATATATTTTTTTATTTGTAATTTTTTATTGTAAAGAAAAATTTGTTTGCCTATGTTGTAAGAGAATATGTTCAGAGTGTTTAAACTCGCAAATAACTACAAATTGCCAGTTGCCAGCTTGCATATGACTGAAAATATTTTGGGGTTTGGTTTTAATTACAGGGTATGCATTCTTTTGTGACCGCGCTATACTATTTATTACCGTAAATGTAATTTTCAAATATATATATTAAAAATTAAAATATTGAGCTGATATCTTGAAAGTCATTGATGTATATGTACTTGCATAGATTTAAAATTAAGTTATGTAGAAATATAATAAATAATGTACAAAAATATAAAAATATTTTGTTTTTATTTCCCCAATAATAATAGGATCATTTTAATAGAGGTATTTCATAGAAGGCTACTTGATATCGGCTCACTATATTAATAACTACATAAGTGGGTATATTATTTTTGAACATTGATTTAATGTCAATTTTAACTTTATTAGATTCCCACTTATTAGTTATTATTATAGTGAGCTAAATAAGCGTGCCTACGTATATAGGTACCAAAAAAAAAAAAGTAGTTCAGCGATTATACGCATGGAGCGCCACAATCGCCGTGGATCCACGACTTCGTGCGAGTTGCCCCTCTTTCTATAGTATACTTATTATACTCTTTGATCACCATTCGCAAACATTCACCACTTTAAAAACTTTTATATTCAGTTGTCAACAAAAAAATATA
>NW_013533173.1:0-584 GCF_000836235.2 Papilio xuthus | reverse complement strand
ATGATCCGCTTCAACCGCAAGCCTTTCGGCCGCTCGTATAGATGAGGAACGAGACGCGGCGGAGGAAGCCGCCGCCCGAGAGCGGGAGCGTGTATACATTATAATAAAATAAGGAAAGGAAATAAAATAAAAGGACTTACCAAATTTTATCACTTCTGACACCAAATAAAGACGACTAAATATGTAAGGATGGAAGAGCGTTAGGATTAAGATGAATTTTGGAATATTATGTTATATAATAAAAAGATAAAATGAAAATATTAAATAGAATTATTAGAGAAAGGAGAAAAGCACGCACTGTTACAAGAATATATTTACAACAACTGATGGTTTTAAAAATAAAGAAAAAGGAAGAAAAAACATATACAGTTCTAAATTCAAAAATAACAATTAAGAATAAAAACATGTAAAAAGTTCCGTATCTGTCGGCAACATACAAACTTTTTAAATTTTTAATAACTGTCTTCCTCCTACTATTATACCGTTACACGATTTAAAGATCAATATGAAACAGTGTTCGCTTACGACGTTATTAAAGACGGTGTTTTAAATAAGTTAAGCCTATTGTAGGGCTTAATACGGAT
>NW_013533172.1:0-740 GCF_000836235.2 Papilio xuthus | reverse complement strand
TCGATAAACACTTTATGCTCCTACCACATCGTGATTATGTCAACAACCCTTATCAACCTCCTTAACCTTTGATGCTGTTTATATAATGCAAACATGATGATAACGGTTGACAAATAATTGGTAATTGTAATGAATTTAGGTAATTATATATGTCATCAAATATTACTAGGAACTATCATTTGACATTATTCTAGCAAATCTTGTCTCCCCCCCTCTATTAATTTCTTTTTTTTTAAGTAAAAGGTGGCAAACAAGCAAACGCAACATAAATTCGCGTAACATTGACGTAACTGTTACCCATATACATTTTTAGATGTGTTTCATACTTTCAATCAGATGAGCATAGAAAGAGGAACGCAAAATAACTTCTACTTCATGCCTATCTTTTGTGTGTTAGTGGTATTTTACCGATCGAGCCGGACCATTGCAATCATGTTATTGTCGGCTCTACCACTGTTTAATTTATACAATTTCAATAATACTTAAAGGTATATTTGTTGTCATATCACCGACCCGATAGTTTTTTATACGTTTGAACGATTACTTAATAACGGGCTACAATGGCTTAAGCCTATAAAATTATTCGATTACTGTACGTTTTAATGAGATCGTTAAGCTTGAAGCAAGAAAGTTTTCATAGCTACGCTATCAGCAAATGAGTTTGCGATACATTACTGGGGGCACGAGGGGCACTGGGGGCATTGGGGGGCACAATAAAACTGACTGTCGCGAATAAATTG
>NW_013533171.1:0-796 GCF_000836235.2 Papilio xuthus | reverse complement strand
TCAACCGCAGAAGTACACAAGCCACTGTTTGTGTGTAGGGGCTCTTATATTCAAAATCTGTTAGTAACATATTATTCTAACCTCAGAAATCAATTGCACTGATATTTGTATTTACATACTAGCTATCGACCGCGAGTCCGTCCGCTGGGAAGCAAAAAAATTAGCCTATGTGTTCTTACAGGCTGTATCCTACATCTATGCCAAATTCTATGACAATCTTCAAACAAACATCCATCCATCCATCTAAACCAGTGGTTCCGAAACTTATTTTGTCTACTGCCCACTTTGAGAATAAATATTTTTAGCGCCCCCATATTTTCACATATTTAAAACCATTTGAAACCTGCAGCGCCCACAAGAGGGCGTTGTCGCCCACTTTGGGAAAGACTGCTCTAAACATTCGGATTTATAATAACAGAAATGACGATATGTTTTATACAGATATTTTGTTCTTAGAAACCAATGGTTATTTCTTTACCTACGTCTATAAAACTGTTATTGACAAAATGAATTTGCAGTAAAATTGGATCAGTGGGCACACCTGGAGGCTGGTCGTACGTGACAGACAAGGACATACCCGAAAATAATTGGATGGAACCATTTGGTTCACAAGATAACATCCATGTCAAACTATCTAAATCAACAAATTTTTATACGAAACTTTTACTATTTTTATTATATAAAACTAGCTGTCGCTCGCGACCTCGCCCGCGTGGATATATAAAAAACTTAATAAAGACGACCGAATATATAAGGATGGAAGAGCGTTAGGATTAAGATGAATTTTGGAATATTA
>NW_013533170.1:0-988 GCF_000836235.2 Papilio xuthus | reverse complement strand
GACAACCAGCGCGGCACGCCACCCTGCAACGTGCAATGGAAACACGCCACGCCACTCCCACAAACAGAAATACCCAGTCTCGGTGCATTATCAGTCACGTAGTTTTAAAGCCAACTAGAGATAAATTCGACTACAAAACATTGTAATTTTATTTTATACTAGCTGTCACCCGCGACTCCATCCACGTGGAGTTAAAAAACTTAATAAGTAGCCTATGTTTTCTTCCAGACTATATTTTTATCTGTGCAAAATTTCATTAAGATCCGTTGAGACGTTTCGGAGCTACCTTCAAACAAACATCTATACATCCGTCCATAGTAAGATAATAATAAGTCTAACCATACCGTTATCTCTGTTATTCTTTTTGAAATAACATAAACAACATTCCTTTCTTTTTTTCTTATAATTGTGAACAACGGTGTTGGGTACATAATTACTAAGTCTTTGTTATGTATTATATTGATGTATATACATTCTGTAGTCGTTAGTTGTTCCGAATAAAATAAAATAAAACATTGTGTAGAGAACAGTCAAAAATCTCTGTATAAAACATATCATCATTTCTGTCATAACCTTTGGCGAAACAGAGATAGTAATATGTTTTAAACGGAGATTTTGGTCTCAGAAACCCACCATAATGGAGATTCTAAGGTATGATAAATAAGGTCTTCTTTTATCAAACTTTTTATTAACACACCAAAATTGTAAAATATTTTTGAATTCTATCTTTAGTTATTTATTAAATTATTTTTAGCTCACTTCACTAAAAAGTCACTTTAGAATAAAGTGCACGAAAAGGTAAAAATAACTAAAAATAAACAAAATGATCACGACTTGTATATGCATCATTATCTTACGACGTACAACAAGACAACGTGCTTGGAATATTTACAGCAAAGTTTGCAACGTGCGACCGAACGACAACAACATTTGACATCACATGAATTATTAATAGAACTTTATCATACGTAATGTTTACGTCTCTTCG
>NW_013533169.1:728-914 GCF_000836235.2 Papilio xuthus | reverse complement strand
CTTTTCTATCCAGCAAATCTGGTTGTGAATTCATTAAAGCGATCAATGTGTTTATTACTTTTATAATAGAAGCAGCATCTTTTTCATTATTAACATTCAAGTAAGATTTCTGTTTTAAATCTAGTAAATTTATAAGCGCAGGATAAATACCCTCTTTGCCTGCTCTTACTCTATGAGCAATATCTT
>NW_013533169.1:0-515 GCF_000836235.2 Papilio xuthus | reverse complement strand
TCACAATAAGATGGTCTATTCCTCATTGGTATGGGAAGGCTTGCCATATCCACTTTCCCCTTCCCATCCTTTCCTTATATGAAAAGAGGTATTTTATGTAACTTTATACTATTAATTTACAAAAATTTATTTAATACTGAGACCAGAGAGCAACTTTGTTTGTAATTTACAATTTTGCAAAGCACCAATAGCCTAATGGTTACAAGTACAGATTTCCAATCATGTGGTTGAAAGTTCTAATACTAGAGGTTACTTTGAATGGTGCAAGTAATATTAGTAAATAATCAAAAAATGTGCTAATTCTTAAAAATATAGAAAAATTATCAATAGAAAATAGTTACCATCAATATATCCAATTGTTCCAAGATTGGTTCATCATTGTTTTGGGCTGCATTTGACAACTCCTTGAGTTTTTTAACAGTTAAACTCACTTGATGTTCTTCACCAGTTTTTAAATTTAGATCCTTGATAATATTAGATAAATCCACACCCTGTAAAATAAATTGTATCTATTA
>NW_013533168.1:0-502 GCF_000836235.2 Papilio xuthus | reverse complement strand
TAATTAGCACAAGGAATGTTCCACGGTTTTACGTCACTAATCATTACAGTGATCCGTGGCGAAGATGTGAGGTCTGCGATTAGCTTACAATGTTTATTGTTTTTTAAAGTGAAGTCAAAGGTCGCTGTCATTAAGTCATAGACATTGTTATAATACTTTTCTTTGAGTTTCATGGTTAGTAAAATGAATACCGTGTGTCTCTTAATACAGGGTGTCTGGAAAAGACGTTTGCAACGGTGTACCATAGATGCCTTGGTCGAAAATATGATGATTTAATTCAACTTAATAAGATACTAGAAATGTTACTGTAAATATTTAAGTTAAAAATGTAGTAAGAAGAAAGTCCATATAACAAAATAGTAGCTTTTTTGGCATTTGGACTATTTTTGTGGATAAATAAACATAAACAAAGAAATAAAACTACATATTTTTTAAGCTATTTTACTCGTTCTTAAGCAATAAGTGCAATTTAAGTACTTTTGTCTTGCCAGTAGCAAGTGTC
>NW_013533167.1:0-1164 GCF_000836235.2 Papilio xuthus | reverse complement strand
ATAAAGTAACTGCTATTAAATAAGCATAAAGTGGAACATTTGTGCCGTAAAATTATTATTTACGACGAACGAAATGCGTAAATTATTGTGATGGTATTTAAATGAACAGCGGTACATATCTCTGGAGATGGAATTAATCGATATTTATTTGATAAGTTGATTGATTTGTCACAGATAAAGTGTAGAACAAGTTATTTTATGCTTAATTTATTATAACCTCTCTAATTTAAGTGTACCTTCGCATCTATTAAGGTTACGCAGTAAATTAAAGTCTAGTTATTTCTATTGCATCGTAATAAGTGCGTTTAACTTAATTCTTCGTATAACTTTCTTTGAATTTGTACATTGAATTATTCATTATTTACGTTAGATTGAAACTAATACAAACGGACATAACCTACAACTACCGAATGCCATCGTAAAAACGGCACATGTTTATTTCCATATGACATTGTAAAAACAAGCACGACGTACTCCGGATAGTACTCGATGACTGTGTAGTGGAAATGTGCTCTAAATTGGTGCCAGTTTGATGTTCCACAGTGAGTTGAACAATGCAAAGCTGGGTGATGAAGCTAGGAGCTTGGTCTAAGTGACGCGAACGAGGCAACTGGCCCGCACAGTTACAACCCGCTTTAAACGCGGTCACGCCGGTTTATTGCCGTACATGTAAATTGGCGAATTAAAAGTTACTAGAATAAGTGGTACTATACATGTTTGCTATAAATAAGACGTAGAGCAATTCTAGATTTTCTTGTGATGTTCAATGAAATGTAAACTAAAATCACAGTTACAATTATATTTGCCCGATGACTTAAATAATATTGTGGAAAATACACTAAAGCAACGTCATTTTTCTACTCAATTTTAATTGTTACCACTACGATTTTTTTAAGTATGATCCAAGGCCCGTTAGTGATATTGTCGGCTTATAATACTCACCAAGCGTGTCGATAGCAATGAACGTGTTAAGTAAGATGTGCACAACTATTAAGATTTACTATGTTCTTGCTTTAATATCAAAGATAACAACATCTCGAGATAAATATACAGCATGTTTATTTCCTGCAGACGAGGTGTAGTGTTAATTAAATGGTAGAACATTAGCGACAACCTTCACCGGGTCACGCCGGCTGCGCGACATAACTGCTACATAAATTGCAG
>NW_013533166.1:0-543 GCF_000836235.2 Papilio xuthus | reverse complement strand
GTATTTATGATATTAAATAAGATATATAAGAATTAAGATATTGACAATACGGAAATGTGTATCGTGACTAATTTTAACTAAAGCACCTAAATAAAAAAATAAAAAGACGAAAAAAAATATCTCAAAAAAAAACCTTTGCCTTTCCTTAAATGTATTATAATTCATATACATTTATTTATCACATTTCTAATATAATACATTTCATATCCAAAAAAAAATAAAAATATACAAAACATATATTAAAAACAGAACACCGCCGGCTGCGGAATCTCATGACTCAAACAACCAGTGGTCAGGGCTGCAGAGACAGGAACCCTCTCACGATGCACGCCGTTTCTAGGATAACTGCCTTTTGTATCGGGCCCTTAATCCAACTGTTTAGCTGTTTATTATTATTATAATTACAGACAAGTAATATAATGTAGTAAGTATACAAAACAATAGAAAATTAATCTTACTTATATTATAAATGCGAAAATTTAGATGGATGGATGTTTGAAGGTATCTCCGGAACGGCTCAACGGATCTTGATGAAATTATGCA
>NW_013533165.1:0-668 GCF_000836235.2 Papilio xuthus | reverse complement strand
GATCCCGGGCCGCCCAGGTTCGGCAGGAGCCGACTAAGGGCCCCGGCCGCCCCCAGGAGCTTGGGAACCATCCGCCGGAAGTGCTCTTCGAACTTCCACCGGCTGTCGAGGACGAGTCCGAGGTACTTCATCGTACCCCCGACGCCGATGGAAGTTCCGCCCACCATGATCGCGGAGTGGGTCGGAGGTGCTCGCCGAGGCCCGTAAAAATACAAGGCCTCGGACTTGTGCAAAGCAACCTCCAGACCCACCCGGCGAATCCTGGCCACTACGGTGGCCAAGCCTGCTGTGGCCCTACGTCGGGCCTCCATGTGGGTGCTGCCCCGCGCCGTCACCAAGGTGTCGTCGGCGTAACAAACGACTTCGACATGCCTTGGGAGGCGCAGGCGCAGCACCCAGTCGTACCCGATGTTCCACAGGAGCGGCCCGAGGACCGACCCCTGTGGAACACCGCACGACGTCGCCCTCTGCGACCAGCCGGCGCTGGTCGGGTACGCGACCGACCGCTCGGAGAGGTAGGCCGCGACGATTCTCCGCAGGTATGGCGGGAACCGATGGAATCCCAGCGCTAGCTGTTGTTGTGTGTTGTGTGACGACGATTCTGACGACGACGACGACGACGACGACGACGATCATATCATCATCATCCATCATCATCATCATCATCA
>NW_013533164.1:0-1020 GCF_000836235.2 Papilio xuthus | reverse complement strand
ATAACATCGTATAAAACCTCTTTCAAGTAATATCAATATTATACTGAATTCTCTCTCAAAAATAGACAATACGTTAATTGGTTGTATGGACATTAAAAATAACAAATTTGTATGGAAAACTATATATTAATTATTTAAATATAACAACATGCTGATAAGATTCTAACGTCTGTTTGAAATTTAGCTCTTGATAACACTACCCTAAACATGTATCGAAATATAATTCTTATATTTGCAAGTACTTCTTGTAACGGTGCGGTCCTTATATAAATGAGATGTCTATAACGAGTGACTGAAGGAGGGCTGCCATTCAGCGTCGTAACTGCATATTCACAGATTTACGAATACTGAAATTTTTTATTATCATTGCATTTTTAAATTTGAATAAAAAATATGTATATAAAATTACAATATATAAAACGAGTAACTTTGTCCAGCTACATTTCTTACTTTTTTATATTTTTATTCTATGCGTATTTTTTTGTAATCTAAGTTAAGTAATCCGTTGGTCTCAGCTGTAATTAGCTGACTTTGCGCGTAGTCCAGTTAACTTAGTATAAAGTAAAAAAAAAAGTTTTTCCTTTAACTTCTGCGACAGACAGTTACTTAAGGACATTTAAAAGTATAAGGAATAAGACATTTTATAATTTTAAAATCCGCACCATGATTTTAAATTTCGCAAAAAATTTAAAAAATAAAATCGAACAATGTTTGTAAGATTCTATTAGAGAAAAACGGGAATTGTTTTTTAGTTCTTTGCTTGAATTGATATAGGAAATTATTAATGTCGGAATATTATTGATTTGTGGGACTTGGTGGTTTTCTTTTTCCGATGAAATTCAAATTTAGAACGAGATGGTATTCCCATGTTATTTACGTCTCTCAAGATTTTCCCAACTCTATTCCCACATAATTCTACTCGGATAGGAGAGTGGCGGGTAATTGAACGGATTACACAGTAATAGTCCACGCTGAGAGGCTGCGGTCAGTAACTTCACTCGATATTGGGTCACAAGTTTT
>NW_013533163.1:0-918 GCF_000836235.2 Papilio xuthus | reverse complement strand
ATTTTTCACCTAAACACAGTATTGGGTTAAGTTAGGTAGTTATAAATAACCTGCGGCTTATATCACCCGAATTGTTTCAAAATATTATATAGGACTGTTTCTAAAAAAACTTAATTAGTGTAGCCAATGTGTTCTTTCAGACTATGTTCTATACGTATGCCAAATTTAATCGAGATCCGTTCAGCCGTTCTAGAGATATCTTCAAACACCCATCCATCCATCCACATCACATCCATCTAAACATTCGCATTTATAATATTAGTAAGTTAAATAAAAGGCAGAAATTCGAGAAAAAAAATGAATAAATAGTATCCTTTGTCCGTCTCCTGACTCCTACCTCCTACCAATTTTCAGCCATATCGGTAACGCCGTTCTTGAGTTATAAATAGTGTAACTAACACGACTTTCTTATATATATATATATAGTTATCTGTATTAAATATCTCTCCGAATAATAAATGTCATTTGAATACAACACATATCTAATTATAAATATCGATTTCTAGCTGCGATAATGTGCAACTCTCAGCACTGACCGATGACTATAAAAGCATTCCGCGTCGGAGCTGATGCCGAGTAACCTCCGCAACACAGCCACGGCGTCCAGCCGGAGATAGGTTTATAGCACACTAAAGACTGGAGTAGTTCGTATCACGATTTTCTTCAGTATTTTTGTTATTAACCATCTCAGGCTAACATTCCCTTTCCTTTTTTGTAAGTTATTTACAATTATTTTTCTTTGTTTTTCATCATTTCCTTATCCATAATTTACTAGAGTCGAAATATTCTTATGTCTATTTTCCTTCATATTTATTAATACTTTTCTTAAACATTTTGTCCAGATCCATAATCATTATTACTGTAATTCAAAAATGGCGGTGACATATCCCGACCCTGGTGTGGGAGTAACGACATTGG
>NW_013533162.1:0-620 GCF_000836235.2 Papilio xuthus | reverse complement strand
TTTGGTTTTATTGTACATAGGGATAGCAATCCAAGAGGGTCAAATATTTTAAATGTAGTAGATAGAATTGATCTTTTAGTAATGTTCTCAGGCGGGGAAAAATTAACTTGAAAATTTAATTCATCTGAAGAAGGAGACCAACCGATACCCAGAGTGCTTGTAGAATTACTAATAATTAAGTTACCTTCTTCTGGATTTATCGAATCGGACATAAACAACTCGGGAACGTTAGAACGGTATTTTCTTAGATGAAAACAACCTTTTGTCAGTTCATCTGACACAGCACGCTGAATGTGACGAAGCTCCGCGACGGAGTCAGATCCTGTAAGCAAATCGTCACAGTAAAAATCCTGTTGTATTATATTTTTTATTTTGTCGTCGTCACATTCCTCGCCCAACTGCCAGATGCATCTAGTACTTAAGAAACTCGCACTGGAAAAACCGTATGTCACCGTATTTAAACGTAAAGTACGTAAAGGGTCATTTTCGTTTTTCCGCCATAGAATAAGTTGTAGGTCACGATCTGACTCTCTTAAGCTAACCTGACGATACATTTTTTCTATATCGCCCGATAATATATATTTATATTGGCGGAAGCGAATTAAAATATTAAAAAGTGA
>NW_013533161.1:0-1144 GCF_000836235.2 Papilio xuthus | reverse complement strand
ATATATATATATATATATATATATATATAAATCCTAAGATTACCAGAATTTTAATTCTCTTGTTGCTTTAAATTTTTTTGTTTGATGCGATTCGAAAAATCTTTATGACATTGGAGATTAAAAGTACGATTGCTACTACACGAAAATTAGTTAAAAACTTGATAACTTTACCTTATAACTAATGAAAATAGAAGTTTAGTTAGTAATAGCAGCTTTTTCAAACAAGACAGGAAGTGAGTAAATGGGTTTTGAAAGATAAATGCCATAATAGAGATGAAATAATTCGCTATTCACATTATGACCGGCCAAAACTTCATCCGCATGCGAGGAATGTTCATAATAAAAAAGTCTACCATTCATCTGTCTAGACGTGTCTACATTCGCAACTGAAGGGACGTTAATATAACTACGCTTTTAGGCAACTTAATACTTGACGCCACCGGATTTGGAAATTTTCTGTTTTGTCAGTTTTTATTTGAATTGTTTTCTCATATCATAAAATGTTTGTTACATTGGATACGATATCTACTTTTCGCCATAATTTCTCTGCTTTGAAGTTTAGTAGCATCTCTTCTTTTGGTCATTTTACTAATATGTAATGTAATATGTAATGCGAAAGTTTGGATGGATGGATGGATGTTTAAAGTAATGAATGGATATTTGTATGGCAATCATCATCATATCATGGGGTCTTGATTAAATTTTGCACAGATGTAGAATATAGTCCGTAAGAAAACATACGAGATCATTAAGTTTTTTTTAATTCTAAGCGGACGAAATAGCAGGCGACAACTAGTTTAAATCTAAATTAATAAAATAAAATACCTCACAAATTAAATATACTTTCTTTAATCATAAATTGTGAAAGAAAAGAATAATATGATAATATAACCTAAATATGAAGTTTGTTCTCCATTGCATACAAATTCGTTATTCCAAAAGGACTTAAACATAATTAGTGCGAGATTTCTGTGCTTTCTGTGTTACTTCATATACAGTCAGAATACGTAATTTTGTGAAATGTTCTAGTTCAAGACGTAATTTGGTGGTACAAAGCAAAGATTGAAGCAATTGCAATGTAAAGGGCTGGTACCACGATCAATTTCTAAGAGTTTAATCCATTAATATCTTTCTGAAATCATTA
>NW_013533160.1:0-589 GCF_000836235.2 Papilio xuthus | reverse complement strand
AAATTAGTTTTTATCTCAACCAATGAAATGAAATGATTCACAATATAGAAATTTTTGTGACGTTTAATAATGGTGGAAATCCGAAAATGAATCCACTTCAGCTACAGTCTATTGTAAGCTTTATATCGAAAATCAGAACGAACTTTCCGGACAACCTATAATGTTAATACAAAGTGTCAAATGAATGTAACAGAAGTAGTTTATTCCAAATTGTATCACAAGTATATAGAGATAGAGTTCAATTTTGTCAAATGTACCGATATTTTTGCGCACCTTGACTGCTTCGTTACTTATGACGCTGTGGCTGCTACGATATTTATGAGCATCTTGCATGTGCTCATATATTTGACGCTGTGTATGTACCGATGTATTTGAGCAGGGTGAATGTACCTATTATTTTGAGGACTTTTGTTGTACCGATATAATTGATTACTTTTGATGTACCTATATATTTGCATATCTTGTCTGTGACGATCTATATGACGCTGACTGTACAATCTGAGTTGAAGATTTATGCAAATTTTAAGATGGTATAAAAAAAATGAATTCGATGACCTCAAAAAGCATGGCATCCGTATAATATTAAAGT
>NW_013533159.1:0-752 GCF_000836235.2 Papilio xuthus | reverse complement strand
AGCGAATTGTCGACTTAAGTAAAATAATCTCCTTGTTTTTGTAGTGAGTGTTTCGGAAACATATATAGGAGTCCGTTCATCATTTATTTTTAAGTGGGTAGTATTTAATTTATTGTTCAAATTTTTTTTATTGAATATTTTTACTGCTCTGATTATTTTATCCTTAGTTATTTTGTTTGTAAAGTCCACAATTATCGGCTTATTCATTTCAGACTTCGTATTTAATCTATAAATATCCTTTATAACTCGCCTGTCCATTTCAACACTTAGTACATTGCCTATATTTTGAACAACATCCAGTAGGTGGTCTATTGTTTCTCCCTTTTGCATTTGAGGAATGTTTCGAACTTCAATTGAAGAACATTTTTGAAGTTTTTCGATAGATTCCAATCTATTTCCGAGTTCCTGTATCTGTATTAAGTGTTCTTTTTTTTGTCTTTCTAACTCAGTTATTTTAGTATATATGTCGTCGTATTTTTCGGATATGAATTTGACACTCGCATGTAGCTCATGATAATCGCTTCGAAGTTCACTCATTGTTGTTAAAATCCTTTCCATTTTGGTATCCTGAGATTCCTTCCAGGAGTTAAGGAGGTCCATAATTTCTTCCTTAAATACATGTAATTCTTCTCTGATGTCTTGATTGTATTTTCGTTTATTTCCTCGGGTACAAATTTTGGTGGGTAGGTTAGCGGAGTCTGAGTCTTCCCTGCAGGTCGGTATATTAGGCTCAGAACCACCATGCTGCGACT
>NW_013533158.1:0-963 GCF_000836235.2 Papilio xuthus | reverse complement strand
AATGAAGAATATTTTGATGTACTACAATAATACTATAGAATATTTTGGGTCCCATAAGACTTCGTCCAGTTACTTCTAAAACTTTTGTACTAGGGGAGTCACAGCGGGGATTTTGGGATTAACTAGAGCGTGATACTAAAAAAGGGGGTGGGGGAAACCTTGCACCTAATCGAGTACTATAACCAACGTATCATATAGTTTTTTAATTGATTGTTTATACTAATATTATAAAGAGGCAAGATTTGATTGTTTGCATTAAATAAACTCCGAAAATACTGAACCGATTTCAAAAATTATTTCACTGTTAGGAAGATACACTATCAAGGAGGAACTTAGGCTATATTTATAGCTAGATTTCCTTAAATAAAAACCACCAGTCTTATGTTTTATACAGTAGAATTTAAGTTTATCACCTAATTTTTTCTTTATTCTCACTCCATAAATAAACTGACTTTCTTCCAAGAATTCAATTTGACATTAATTAGTTTCCCTTGTTACAGATTTAACGAGCGAGCAAACATCAAAAGGTAAATGTAAACTCGGATGGAAATAACCCCTATGTCTAACATATGGCTGAACGCACGTACAAACACCTTAAAATAAAATGGCTAACAAAACAATTGAGAAACGAACAGACAAACACAATGAAGAGTTTAAAAATAACAAAACTTTACTTGAACTTGAGATAACGGATACGAACATGAGTAATCTGATTCATTGTAATTTGATGAAAGGAAGTCATAGATTTGGAGAACAAAACAATATTAAAGTGACAAGTAGAAGTGCGAATACATTGTTCCTTTTGTTAAGGATACCATTGTATTGGTGTACATTGATGAAGCAATGGACAGTGTTATGCTTGTTAATAATATGTACGTCAGCGTTAAAGGAGCAGAAGTTCGCTATTGAACCGCAAGATCAGGTGAGTAAATACAATTTATAGTAAATCATACTTATATACTA
>NW_013533157.1:0-1705 GCF_000836235.2 Papilio xuthus | reverse complement strand
ACCCCCCCCCCCCCCCGAGACATGGCAAAAGATGGGACGTAGTAATCTCGCCCAGGGCGCTGGTAGCCCTAAAACCGTGTAGCCTATGCTACTCAGGTGTAATATTTTTTTAAATAGATTTAGTAGTTGTTGAGTTTATTCTTTCAACAGTATGTTTTTTAAACTTTTTTTATCATAAGGTGGTAAACGAGCGAGCGGCAACCTGAAATCGCTGATATAGCGAAGTGACCGTTGCCCATAGACATACGCAATTGCATATGCGTTGCCTACCTTTAATCGACGGAGAAGAGGATGCATAGAGAGAAAATATTTTCCCCTTCCATGCATCCTCTCATCCGGAAAGTCCACTTCCACTTCCCATCTTTTCCTTATGAGAAAAAGGGTGGGAAGAGAAAGAGGACTAAATTAGGCCTCCGGGACGCAGACTCATCAGACGAAACGCGGAATTGCTTTCACTTCACGCCTGTCTTCTGTGTGGTCGTGGTATTTCACCGGGCGAGCCGGGCTGATTCGTGCGAAGATGTTAAACCTCTATCACTGTAAAAACTTAATTTGAATAAAAGGTTTAATAGAGAAAGATATGTGTTCAACATTTTTCTAAGAAATATAATAAAAGTCGCGAAGACAATAAATTTAATAGGAAAGTCCTATGAGTCAGTTCCTGCGGACTTTCCATCCAGTGCGTCAAACTGAAATTAGTCTATATAATTTTTATGTTAGATAAGCCTATTATAAGTTTATGAATAATTTATTATACATCCATTTTTCTATAATTACATATAGTCTTAAATATATGACATAAAATAAAATATTAAAAAAAACAATAATTCACTAAAATATGTTATTAAAAGAAGTCCCTTTAGGCAAGGTCCCGAAGATACTGGCAGCGTTCCCCCTCTGTACAGCTAAACTAATTCTTTGACCGAGGTAGCTGCCAGCTCTACGGTCCCCTGTGCTGTCGATTAATTTTTTGGAAATGTCCTTAAAAAGTCTTAAAGCGCTAGCCTTTTATTATGTCCATTAATACTACTTCTTTACCATGAAAAATCGAAAAGTATAGAATAGTTCTTGTACTATATGCTGACAATACTTTGCACTATAATATTATGACAATAAAACTCGTGAACTAATTCCCAACAATAATGTAAAGATGGAGGTTAATTTCCGATCCCCGATCGACGTTCTCTTAAATAAACAACAAAAAAATGCCTACGTCCGGTGCAGTCATGAGAGAAGCTCCGAAAGCTGTAACGCGAGCGCCGGAAGTGACGGCGGACGCGCCACCGCAGCCTCACAGCCTTGTTCCTGGAGGTTTTATAATTCAATTGTTGGTTTATACGTTTTTATATTAATCATAATAAGCTTTGGAACAAGGACGTGGGAGTATTGAGAAAATGACGAGTTGAACTCGTATACAGCCGCGTTCGTTGGCCTTTTATTTATTTCAAAGCCGTCCTAATTCATAAAAGACGCCTAATTTAATAAATTACCCTTAAAAATGATGGAATAAACAGAATAATTCAGCAATTCCCCTCCGTCAGACATGTTTTCGAAGATCCAGCTATTGTATACTTCTAACAATATATTTAAATCGGCATTAAGGTAGCTAGAGGTCACGCGTGCCGCCGTTGCCTAGCAACGGCCGGGACTCGTCCCAAGGACCCGCCGCTTCGATAAACAAAATTATCTTTCGTCAACTCATTAT
>NW_013533156.1:0-833 GCF_000836235.2 Papilio xuthus | reverse complement strand
TATACTATGTACATAAAACATACAAAAAAAATATTTAAATGAATAGGCGATTCCAAGACAATACAACATTATATATAATATATACTATCAATTTCCTAATAACTTGGAGTCTTTTCGTGCGGAAACTTAATTTTTATCTATGTGTTCTTCCAGATTATGCTCTACATCGTTGTATATGATATTAAATAAAATATTGAAAAAGAATAATTTACTGATATATATCATTAAAGGGAGTCCCTTTAGGCAAGGTTCCGAAGATACTGGCAGCGTTTCCCACTTTGTATAGCTAAACTCTATGCCAAATCAATCAGAGAGATCCATATAGCCGTTCTGTGGAGATACCTTCAACAAACATCCATCCATCTAAAGCCATTCGCATTTATAATATTAGTATGAAGTACGATAGATTTCTTTCGCGTAGAATTTAAAAAAAAAAAAAATTAGTAGCCTTTGTGTTCTTCCAGACTATGTCGCTATGTCAAATTTGGGCAATATCCGTGCAGCCAATCTGATGATACCTTCTATAACGAACATCTTTGTAATATTACTTGTAATTGAAAATAATTTTGTATATCTGTAGGGATGACCGTTTTTGGGTATAATGTCACTTCCGTATCAATAATACGTCTCTCGGGCGTTTCAATTTAGAATTGATCGTAAGGAGAATGGGGAACGGAAGATTGATATTTCAGTTTTTTTTTCCGAACGGTCCCTCGGAGGCCGCGCAAGTGAGCGATCGCTCCGGCGTGTCCCCGGCTAATGATATCCGAAGCTTATCGGCTCGCTCGTCCCCATCGTGCCTCATTTTTACGGATTCCTCGGGATTTATGTAA
>NW_013533155.1:0-4063 GCF_000836235.2 Papilio xuthus | reverse complement strand
TGAGGGATCAACGAAGAAAAACGTTTGAGAATATTTGTGTTGGAGGAAGTAACAATGGAATTTAACACGTTCCCTGCGCCATCACTTTCAAAAAACTTTCAGCTGGTGCTTTGGAGACCTAAAAGATCTCCAAACTAACCTATCATTTGGTGCGTTTGAGACCTAATCGGTCTCCTAAAGATACAGTTTTCAAAATAGTTTATATCTTCTAAAAAAACAATCAAATATATTTTGAAGTTTTTGTGGGTGAAAGATAGCCTATTGCTTTATATTTTGCTAGGTTCGCACGCAGTTATGACATTTGAATAAACTACAAAAACCAAAAAAAAAAATGATATCGATTGTATCTCGTACCGCAACGGAAGATAGTTCAATATGTGTAGTAAGTAGTGATGGGAATAAAATAATATCTCAGTTATCGATTGAAAAAGTTTTTTATGCAAAGTGTTTTTCATTAAAACATGGTAAGCACATTGATTGCTTGCATTGCGCGCAAATAGTAACAATTCGTTTAGTTTTTTTAGAAGCGTCAGTGCTGTTTAATGTGCGTCGTAATTTTTCGTAACAACCCACACAACGTCTTTTTTTGTCGCCACGTTGGAAAACATGATGAGTACATCTTCCTTCAGGTAATTCTGTAATAAAGTGCATTGTATAAATAAACAGCATGCAACTATGTCAGTGAAGTAAATGCGATGGAATCTAATTTTGTTAGTTTCGTTATTCGAGTGTCTTATGTATATTTTTGTTCTTAGGCTGTTGTGGCTTTAAAAAAATATACGGAGGTATTAAATAAAAGTTGGATGTCACAGGTCTCTTGTAAGTTTACTATAACAACGTTTTTGTTTAAATAACCGAAATTTAGGCTACCAGAAACTTACCAGAGAGTAATGTGAACCCCCCCCCTCCCCCTGTGTAGTATAATGCTTACATAATTAAAACACTCTTGCACTAGAGATAAGTAGCAAAGCCCACCAGAAATGCTACTAAGCTAAGACAATCTCAAAAACAACCAAAAATTTTCAGGCAATCAACAGAAGAAGTAGGTACATAACGCGTTTCAAACACAAAAAAATAAAAACCACGTAATATCAAAAAAAAGGCAGGCAGATGTTAGTTGGAAATAAAGTCTCCCCTCTTTAATTTATGTTTATTGAATGGTATCCAAGAAGATTTTTGTTCAGTACACTTGAATGATTAAAGTTCATAATATGCTCAGTTTCATGCAAAGCGTGCTGCAGTTAGTTGACGATGCTAAGCTTACGCGTTGTCTGGAACCATTACCTAAGTTTCTGGAGAGATTTTAGCGCGCGCGAAATCCCACGTCGATGCTAGGACAACACTAAAACGAGTCACGCAGCGCCCGCGCCGCCCACCTTCCCTCTCTTGCGTCTACGAGGCGTACGATTCCACGAGTACCGACATATCTCCTAACGCAAGGAATGAAAATAATTACAGTACTGTGCGTTAGGGACCTAATCCATCTCTAATTTCTTTTTTAATGTCCTTGAATTCATCTTTAAGTAGGAAGCAAATATGTATATTTGTCGTACTCATACCTAAAGAACTTTACACGTTAGATCCTCCCGCAAGGAGTGAAACAACACTATTATATTCAACGCACAATACAAAAGTCCTGCAAGAGATCTGATAGATCTCGTAATGCAACGAACGTGTTAAGTATATTTGTAAAATAGGAAGAAAAATCCAATAAACAAACGCGTTTCTCCACTATAAATGGAATATAAAGAAACTTTTGACGACAACTTCATCTTACGTAAGTCTTGGTGCTTCCTGATTCTAGGCATTGCTTTTTACATGACTAGAATAAATGTAAGATGGCGACATAAAGCGATTAACCGAAGTTTATATGACTACTAGCTGTTGCCCGTAACTCCGTCCGCGCGGAGTGGAAAGAAAATTAGTAGCGTATTTGTTCTTCTAAACTATGCTCTACATCTATGCCAAATTTTAGCGAAATACGTTCAGCCGTTCTGGACCTACAAACAAACATCCATCCATCCAAACTTTCGCATTTATAATATTAGTAAGATTAAGTGCTTATCATACCAAAATTTTGAAGATTAAATAAATTAGTAAATTATAACAATAGTTTCACTGGTTATAAACATTTAATAAAATAACGGATAAAATTGTCTCCGGTAACCTAGTACTTGAAACAGATCTACTGTTATTTATTATTACCCAAACAAATTTAGGAATAATTACGTTTTATTTATATGTAGATAATAAATGTTGAAGCTTATAGCATTTAACAATGTTGCAGACTATACGTCAAATGTTAATAACTTCAACAAAGGGAGAAAGTTGTGGGAAATGTGTAAAATGCATAGCGTCTTGTTAAGTTGCATCACCAGGATGACTTTCACTCTCCTTGTTGCTTATGTTGAGTTTACATTGACATACTATACAAACCACTTATGTATCTATCTTACTTATTACTAATGTTATTATTGCAAAGGTTTAGGTGGATACATAAATAAATTATTGTCAATGTAACGTAGACCATTTGCTAAGTTCGTATAATTCCACACGAACGAACTCGTGATCGAGGCTAGTAATATTACGAAAAACAGTTAAGTTTGTCCGTTATATTTTCAAAGCGACTTTGATTTGCGATAACGTCACGTATCTAAATTAACGTGTATATAGATTGAATGAAGTAATTAATTTTAATTAGTATTATCGTACGTAACACGCAAACCTTTTGTTGTCTCTATTTTTACAAAGGAAATGAAAAGGACGACACTATGTTTTAATTTATTGGCATAGACTCAAAGAACAAAAGAAACGGATGAAGCATGAGAAACATTCAATTGTTTGAAGTCAACTATGATACAGTGGGAATTATCAAAAGGAAGTTAGGATGTTGGTGAATAGACATCGATTCATAGAGCAAGGGAAATTTTATTTTCATATTACATTCAATGTTTTTAAAGTTATGAGAAATTACAGTCAATTGAATTTTGCGTCTGTACCATAATTATCAATCCTATCGAGGGTTATCAAAGCCTGTACAAAAACATATCGCCATCCTTTTCATTTTCTTTGGCAAAACAGAGATAACAATATGTAAATCTTGCACAGATTATTAGTTAGAATTTATATTCTCTTTACGTTTGTAATCAGGTTTACTTTTAAATACATTGTAACTTAAAACTAATAAATATTTCGTAGGCATTGTGTAGAAGTGTAAATCTTCCTTACAAAAGATTTCAACGCAACCCTCTGTGATTTATTATTACTACGACAATGTGTTATACCACAAAAAACCTTTATATATTTCTAAGAATCTTAAATAACACAAAAATATGCTAATAATGTAAATCTTTTAGTGAAACTGATTTAAAACGCAAACGGAATAGTAAATACAAATGCGAAATGTTATGGTAAGAGTTTCTTACGTAATAATTCGTATCACAAAATGTATATTTGAATATGTTACTTTTTAAAAATACGTGAAAGGAGATTTAATTACTTATCACTATCACTATTTTCTACGTAAGAGAATGTTATACGTAAAGAAATCGAAACTATTTCGTGTACACAATGTCCAAATACACAGCTCAAGTTTTACGTTTTAGAAAGACCTAAATATTTGCAATAAAGGAATGTATGCAATAACGTCGTAATAAAGTAATAAAATATGACAACTTTTTACCTGAGTTATGAATTATGTATATTTAAAAAAAAAACATAAATTAAAACTTTCTTATTAGAATGTTATTTAATAAGTAATAAATTAAATTAATATTTAGGTAAATTTAAATAAGTTTCTAATTCATATCATTAATCAAACATATATTAAATACCTACACTGTTTAATGGGGAAGCTTTTTACAATCGATTTCTCTTAAAGTCACCAATTTTTAGTATTATTACAAAGTTCAAATACTGTATTTTTATCTATCGTAGGGGGTTTTGACGACGTCAGTTAAAGTATACAGTAGTCATTCTGTCACTTACCATCTCTGAGCACGACAATGGGCAAGGTATCGTCTCCGCCGGCATATCCATGTATTAACAGGATGGTTTCGTGCGA
>NW_013533154.1:0-584 GCF_000836235.2 Papilio xuthus | reverse complement strand
TAGTTACGTTACCTATATAGTTACGTTTCCTATAACTATAGTTACGTTTCCTATAACTATAGTTACGTTACCTATAATTATAGTTACGTTTCCTTTAACTATAGTTACGTTTCCTATAACTATAGTTACGTTACCTATATAGTTACGTTTCCTATAATTATAGTTACGTTACCTATAACGATAGTTACGTTACCTTTATAGTTACGTTTCCTATAACTATAGTTACGTTTCCTATAATTATAGTTACGTTACCTATATAGTTACGTTTCCTATAATTATAGTTACGTTTTCTATAACTATAGTTACGTTTCCTATAATTATAGTTACGTTTCCTATAACTATAGTTACGTTTCCTATTACTATAGTTACGTTACCTATACAGTTACGTTTCCTATAACTATAGTTACGTTTCCTATAACTATAGTTATGTTTCCTATAACTATAGTTACGTTTCCTATAATTATAGTTACGTTTCCTATAATTATAGTTACGTTTCCTATAATTATAGTTACGTTACCCATATAGTTACGTTTCCTATAACTATAGTTACGTTTCCTATAACTATAGTTACGTTACGTATAACT
>NW_013533153.1:0-639 GCF_000836235.2 Papilio xuthus | reverse complement strand
ATGTCAGTTGAGAACTGTGAAATAAAATTCAGATGCCTATATTGTCGTGGACTGCAGTTAGCCTTTCTCTCACTGAACGCAAAGCATAGTGGTTTATGATCCGTGTAGATAGTGAACGGTGTTGCTTCTAGCCAATGTCTGAAATACTTAATACTCTCATAAATAGCAAGCAGCTCTCTATCATATGGTGAGTATTTTGTTTGCGATGGACTCAGTTTGCGAGAGAAAAAGGCAAGAGGTTGCCAACTACCATCTACGAGTTGCTGTAAGACACCAGCAATAGCAAGATCAGAAGCATCGGTGATAAGACCTAACTTAGCTGCCGGGCCAGGGTGAGCTAGCAAGGCTGCATTGGAAAGACTATCTTTACAGTCTTCGAAAGCTTTTAAAGACTTTTCATCCATGTGTATAGGTTGTGATGCTTTGACTGAACCTTTAAGCAATGTATTCAGGGGAGCTTGAATTTTGGCTGCGTGGGGGATAAACCTTCTATAAAAGTTTATCATTCCCAGGAACCTTCTAAGCTGCCTTGCATTAGTGGGGAGGGGAAACTCTTTCATGGCTTGAACTTTGTCCTCCAGAGGCTTCGTGCCGTGTTGGTTGATGGAATAGCCTAAAAATGTTACCTCTGACGCTCCA
>NW_013533152.1:0-607 GCF_000836235.2 Papilio xuthus | reverse complement strand
GTCGAGGTTAAGGCCCGGATCAAATATCTTGGCCTTATCCTCGACGGGGGTTGGCGTTTCGGAGACCACTTCCGGACGCTAACCCCCCGACTCGTCGGCGCGGCTTCCGCCCTCGCCAGGCTCCTCCCGAACTTGAGAGGTCCGAGCGTGCAGGTCAGACGCCTGTACGCCATGGTCGTCCGCAGTATGGCCCTGTACGGCGCGCCGATATGGGCAGAAGCCCTCGACGCGCCGAACAGGGCCCTCCTCCGCAGGCCGCAGCGCATCGTTGCGGTGCGCGCATGCATGGCCTACCGTACGGTGGGCCATGCAGCGGCCTGCGCTTTGGCCGGCACTCCCCCATGGGAAGTAGAAGCGGGCGTGCTGGCCGAAGCGTACCGGGAGCGGGCTGAGCAAAGAGCTCGTGGCGAATCGCTCGCCCCAGAGGAGCTCGCCCGCTCCCGGGCGAGGAGAAAGCGGACGACCATGGAGCTGTGGGCCAATAGCCTAGCGGACGCCCAATATGGCGCCCGCACCATAGAGGCTATACGCCCACAGCTCTTGGACTGGTGCGGGAGGCGCCACGGCGCGATCACTTACAGAATGTCGCAGATTTTAACTGGCCATG
>NW_013533151.1:0-1190 GCF_000836235.2 Papilio xuthus | reverse complement strand
AGAAGAATACCAAGAAGAATACGAAGAAGAATACCAAGAAGAATATCAAGAAGAATACCAAGAATACCAAGAAGAATACCAAGAAGAACACCAAGAAGAATACCAAGAAGAATACCAAGAAGAATACGAAGAAGAAGAAGAAGAATACTTTGGTTCCAGTTTATATACTAAAAATCAGCTTTTTACTTATACATATATGTGGATTTTGACTGTTGAAACACATAACAACATAAGTGTTGTTTATTAATTATATTAAATTTTTATTGAAGGTCAATAATGTGTATTTGTACGAATGATTCGGTTTGTGTATTTGTTCGGATTCGTATACCTACGGTAATAGGTTTATAAATAATTGCTGAAATGATGTGTGCTATTTTAGTTATAGCGCAAGTGTGAATATTTATCGGAAGAAGAGTCTATATAAGGGAAGAGGATCACAGACTACAAGCAGTCGACAGCGACAGCGTTGCGGCTAAAAATGCTGCCAGCACACCGAATTCTTAAAGTTGTCGTTGTTGACTTTAGTCGTCCGTGTACAGCTACACTAATATGGCAGAAATGTGGTAACATTGACATTGCGCTGGGTCAGGGACCCGCTTTACTCCATTGCACGCGATCTGCTGAGTTTGGAGGCCGAATGTGTGCTCTAAGCGGAAATGACGAGGCTAGATCCAACATTGAGATATGGTAAATTTACCGGGTAGTAGATAGAAGGTAACAAATAAATAATTTTCTGACTAATTCCGAACACGCCAAATTAGTAAACAATAAACGTATGGTTAATGTTTTAGTTTGTGACTCTTTTTTTTCTAAGGCTCTTTAATGTAGAGAAAATGTGAACTGTAATTAATTAAATTTTAATTGTAAATTTAATTTTCTTATATTATAGTATTAATTTATTCATTTATTTTGTAGTGGTTAGATATTTTAATTATTAATAGAAATGTTTTTTTTATTTAATAAAATTCACAAATCTTATGAACTGTTATTGTTGCTATGAGGTCGGTTGGGTTTAATTCAATATTTGGATATTTCTATTTACAAAGCAAGAACTTTATCATTAATTTTCAAGAAAATTATATTTTATTCGACATCATTAAAGCAAAAGGCTAAAGGACGGGACACTCCAAACATGTTATATGGAGCAGAAACTCTTCAACACGATGACGTACTGGGTAAGGAGGCGGGCA
>NW_013533150.1:0-1211 GCF_000836235.2 Papilio xuthus | reverse complement strand
TCAGATACATCAGTTTATGGCTCTATAATTCCAGTTATTGGCACACATTTTCTGAACATCACTGATCGTCTCTCAGGAAGGGGGAAACCGTGTATATGTGCACCTACAACAAACAAACAGAATGTGATTTCCTGTCAAGTATAGGAACTGATATGTAAAATGTATTAGAAGTAGGGCACCATTCAATATGATAACCGGAAAGTATAAATCACTGTGGTGCTAAAAACTACACCAAAATACGAAAATATTTAAATGTTTAAATGAGTCTGACGTATGGGAATAACATGAAAATTTTTATTGAATTGTAACTTACCATAATCAGTCCATCTAAAACACAGTTGCGTACAGCGTCATTTTTCACGAAAACACATTTTAATTAAAAACAAAATGAATGAAACAACATTTAACTAAGAATACAAGAACAGAAATAGAAATACGAAAAAACGTAGCGGTTTGATGACACATGAATGTCTCGATGACAGAAATGATGCTTCTTCTCAGCCATGAGATGAAATTATTTTTACCATTATATAAAAGGTGGCGCCACTTTCCATACAAACCGTCCTTCTTCTAAGTTTCCACCCCCTGAACTATTCGAAGCTTCTAGCGCCATCTATATTCCATTAAAACAATCTTCGCAACAAAAAGATGTACAATGTTACTATTTAACTCAAAAAAAATAGGTTAAGATATACGCTGTTTTTTCCTTAAAGACCAAAGAGTATATAAAATAAAAAAGTTAAAGACCGCTCGTTTGCCCCCTTTTCTTATAAAAAATATCAAACTTTAATCGCATTGAAATATCTACACAAACCATCCGGAACACATAGCCTACATGATGGTGAAAACCGTATTTTGATGCGTTTCATGGTTTAGCAGAACTTCCTTGCTAAGATTTAATAATAAAAATTTTTTTAGACATATTTATATATCTCATAATTGATTGATGACAACCAAGAAAACGACGATTTTTGGAAGACCGGGTTTACTAATATTTGTTTTAATAATGTCTATCATTATTAATATTAATTATCATTTTTAATAGTATTTGTTTTATTTCGAAATAAAAATATTATTTGTTAATTGAACGTGGATGAACAAAACTAAGTGCAAAAGACTCTGTGTAATATCCGATCATTGATGACATCAGGGGGTGGAAACTTAGAAGAAGGACGATTTGTATGGAAAGTGGCGCCATCTTTTAAATCTTG
>NW_013533149.1:0-1554 GCF_000836235.2 Papilio xuthus | reverse complement strand
TAATCTAAAGGTTAACCGTGTGTCTGTTACTGTCAGTGGTCGCCCCGCTGCGCTGCGCCTGCGCCTCCTAGTCTAAACGCGGTCCAAGACATGAACTTTGTAAAAGCCTCTAGCTAAATTTAAAGCGACAAAGCCAAGAATAGTGAATTTCATTTGTGATTTTTATTTCAGTTTTTAAAAATAATCTTTCCTAAAATTATGTCTTTCCCGGCTAGTTAAGTTAAGTTAATAATTATGTTAACATCAAGTCTAGCTTATATTGGTATATTTATAAATCTATGTAAAAAAATTGTTCGTGAAGGTCTAAGGAAGGAACTAATGAAGTTTTTTCATTCCACGCGGACGGAATCGCGAGCGACAGCTAGTTTAATATAAATTCCCGCGCACAGAGTCGTTCAGAGTCGTTTAGTATAAAACATATTTACGTTATAAAGAGTTTTCTTTACTAACGTAAGTTAAAGTTAAGTCTCTTATGACTTGGACCAATTAAAGTTATAATTTGTTCAACTAAATTGTCTGTAAAACTTACGCATAGAATGTTATGTTTAATAACTAGTGCCATGGGAGGCTGATTTGTAATTGTACGCCTGTTTCGTGCTACGATAGTTTAGAACAAATAACCTTTTGTAAGCCGCTGGTATGATGTTACAAGGGCTCCTTTAAATAAGGTATCACGAATGCATTGTTAAGAGAGGTGTCGTGAGATAAATCTTTCCTGCTCAGTACTGACCCATCTCAATTGCAGCTTGCTTACATCAAATGTCGTCTATTCTATGATTCTATTTTATACTATTTATAAATATTGTCTTAAGTCAAAAGAAATTTTGGTCTAGCAGCGATATAATGATATAAAGAAGGCTGTTTCCAAAAACATAACATATTAGGTGTATTCCAAAGAAGTAATTTGTAGTGCAACTTTGCCAATTACAATTGTCGTTTGTCGTATGGATAAATATTTGAAGAAAGTACGACAATGGGAAAGAAGTAGTTTCGACGCATATATTTTATACATAAATTATTATTGTCGCATCTTATTGTATAAAGTGTATAGAAAATCGAATAGAAAGTAGTCTAGCCCTATTATCCGCTGACAATAATTCCACGTCCCACACTTCGCACAATTTGCTGAGTGTCTCCGTTACTTGAAGGATGGCACTATGCAATAAGTGCAAAATAGTAAGTCATAATATTCGTTTATTGCTACAACTATTTATGCTTTACATGTATGTATATTTTTAAACAGATATGTGTTACAAAGGAATAAGCTACCGAGAATTCCAAGCGAGTGAAAATCATACAAAATTCTTACATCGTAAGCCAACCCATAGACTAAGTATGTACGATTTCTAAAGGATCGCGGTCACTGACATATTAAAATGCTGGTTTGTTGGATTATTAAGGCATTTTACTCATTTTTTGTTACCTGCAAATGTTGTTTCACTTTTGAATAAAACCATTCCACATATGAACAGCAATGCGATCTAGTTACGAAAATGATTGTGATAGGATTATGTGATTCGCTTGTTGCAACAATTTATGATCTCTGTCCCGCTC
>NW_013533148.1:0-691 GCF_000836235.2 Papilio xuthus | reverse complement strand
AATACCAAGAAGAATACGAAGAAGAATACCAAGAAGAATACCAAGAAGAATACGAAGAAGAATACGAAGAAGAATACCAAGAAGAATACCAAGAAGAATACGAAGAAGAATACCAAGTAGAATACGAAGAAGAAGAAGAATACCAAAAAGAATACCAAGAAGAATACGAAGAAGAATACGAAGAAGAATACCAAGAAGAATACGAAGAAGAATACCAAGAAGAATACGAAGAAGAAGAAGAAGAAGAATACCAAGAAGAAGAAGAAGAAGAATACCAAGAAGAAGAAGAAGAAGAACACCAAGAAGAAGAATAAGAAGAAGAATACCAAGAAGGATACGAAGAAGAATACCAAGAAGAATACGAAGAAGAAAATGAAGAAGAATACCAAGAAGAATACGAAGACGAATACGAAGAATACCAAGAAGAATACCATTTTTTTTTTTAGTTAGGAAATGCATTTACGCACGCCTACGCCGGGCGGTGCAATGGCGTAGGGAGTGTGAGACTTGCCGGCCACAGAAGGTGACCAGAATACCCACTAAAACCTGACTGCCCTCTGATGCATCGGGACGGGACCACGGGCACGCTTTCGCTCTCGTCCGCGGCCCCGTCTGCGCCAGCTGCCGAGGCAGCTCCCTCACGGGGGGGAGGGGAGGCCGCCCTCAATGGCGGGCAATGGACTCCCCCGCA
>NW_013533147.1:0-806 GCF_000836235.2 Papilio xuthus | reverse complement strand
CAGGAAAGTGTTCCGCCTTTCTTACTTACGGTACAAAAATAAACTATTGTAAACAGATTTAACTCTGTATTTTTAATCTTACTAATATTATAAATGTGAATGTTTAGTTGGATGGATGTTATTTTAGACAATATTAGTGTTGAACTAGTGGACTGTATGATGGAATGAAATGCTGGTTGGTAGCTGATGATAATACGGTGAAAGATGATGTACAAAATAGACAAATGTGATTGATGTGTCGGCGCGCTGAGTGCTGAAGCGCAACTGAAGGTCGCGGCATGTGGGCGCGCTGGGTGGCGGGTGAGGTCTGAAAGGGACCCTCGCGCTGCTTCCCCGCCGGTGGTGCAGTAGTTCGGAATAATTATAGTTAGAATCCTTTGACGCGAATGGCGCGCTTTCGTTACAAAGTGTTGGAGCGATTAGTGAGGGGACATAAACGTCGACATTTTAGTAAGGTTAGTGTTGCGCCAGTACACCGACACAGTGTCGGATTTTCTTCTTAACAGTTAGAAGATATCTCCGAAACGGCTCAACAAATCTTGATAAAATTTAACACAGATGTAAAACATAGTCTGGAAGAACACACAGAGTCGCTGTGTTTTTCGATTTACATATATACATTTATCCGACGTTCCTACGGTGAAGGAAAACATCGCGATGCTCCACATATCTGAAAAGAAATTCAAAGATATGTGTGAAGTCAACCCACAGTGGACCAGTGTTTAGTAGGGTAGTCACTACCTTTTTTTTTCAGAGGGGAATGCTTTATGCATACTCCGCGCCCCGGGAGGGGGGGGGGACGCGGT
>NW_013533146.1:0-610 GCF_000836235.2 Papilio xuthus | reverse complement strand
TTTTTTTTTTTTTTTTTTTTTTTTTTATGGGTGGCTCTATGCCACCCTCTCGTTCCCCTAACTTAGTCTATGTCAGGGACCTGGGGTGCGGGAAAATCTTTATTTCTTTATTAAAAATGGTTTAAAAAATCAATTACATAAACTTAAATTAATATCACATTCGGTTGCTTAACTCTAATTTAAAACATTAAAAAAACTGTAAAAAAATATAAAATTAAAAGGTTAAAAACAATATCTATATACAATTTAAAACAGTTAAAATTCCAATAAATTAATAAGATATCTATGTACAATTTAAAATTTCAATAAAATGCCAAATATCTATTTACAATTTAAAACCAATAAAACAATAAAATCCAATAAAACAAAATTTAAAAAATACTAATACTAGAGCAATAGGGCTGGTTAAAACAATAAATACTTACAACTACGAATGTGATACAATAAATTAAATCTTATTTCTATTTATGGCTAAGAGGGCCGACGCTTTACAGTACTCTAAAAATCTATCTCTTGTCTTTTTATTTTGGATCAAACTGCTGATCGTGTCAACATTAATCTTACTTCCTAATTCAATTTCAGCGCCGGCCCTCATCGCACCAGATACCGG
>NW_013533145.1:0-1242 GCF_000836235.2 Papilio xuthus | reverse complement strand
TTATTCTGGGATTGTTGATGTCCATGGGCGTCGTTGAACACCTCGGTGTTCTCGCTGCTCGTTTGCCCCCTTCTGTTATATAAAAAAGCTGGAATTTATTTATGTATAAGATCATCATCATCAGCTCACTATACGTCCCCACCGAGGGGCTCGAAGCCTACCCTAAGTTAAGGGTGACTAGGCCATAGGTAACCACGCTGGCCAAGTGCGGGTTGGTTGACTTCACACATATCTTTGAATTTCTTCTCGGATATGTGCAGGTTGCATCACGATGTTTTCCTTCACCGTAAGAACGTCGGATAAATGTACATATGTAAATCGAAAATCGAAAAACACATTGGTACATGGCGGGATTCGAACCCAGGAACTGCAGATTACAAGTCAAGTGCTGAAACCAGTGAGCCACCGACGCTCATGCGCATGTATAAGAAAATGAGTAATATCAATGTTATTTTATTCTATACAAGTTAATTACATCAACATAATAGAAGTTGAACGAACTAAAACAAAGATCTACATACATTGTTACCTAAGCCATTGTACTATTGTCATTTTAAATTGTTTAATGCTATATAGCAATTATAATTATAAGAATGATCCTCATTTATTATGAGGAATGTGTTACAAATAACTATTAGCCAGCATAATCTGATCTGAAATTTGGCATCGACGTAGAATATAGTCTGGAATCACACAAATGCAAATTTTATTTTATTCAGCGCGGACGCAGTTGCGGTCGTCAGCAAGTCTTAAATATAACGTTATATCAATTTACATCGACTGTTCTTTAAATCTTATATCTTCAAATGAGCAATTCTTGTATATATATATGTATATAATTGGAATCTCGGAATCGGCTCCAACGATTTTCATAAAATTTAGTATATAGGGGGTTTCGGGGGCGATAAATCGATCTAGCTAGGAATCATTTTTAGAAAATGTCATTTTATTCGTGTTTTATCGATAATCAACTCAAACATAAACTTAACTTTTTCTATCGGTAAGATCGAAAAATATTATTCATATTTCATCATTTTATTAGTAATTCGTACTTAAATATAATTTCCAAAAAACACAATTTAAAAAATACCGAGCAAAGCTCGGTCCTGTCATCCAGGTACTATACATTAAGTTTGCTGTAATTTTATTAATTTATCTTTCAGTCGTAATACAACTTGACTGCTCAGTTATGTATAATTGTGTAAGGAACGTGGGAAAGCAATAAGGAAATTGCTAACTATA
>NW_013533144.1:368-562 GCF_000836235.2 Papilio xuthus | reverse complement strand
GGTACCTCCAGCTCTGCTGGAGGAGAATCCCTCCCCGCGGCCTCGGCCGCGGGCTGCCCCTCGTACTCTGGGGGGGGCAAAGACTGCCTTTCTCACACAACAACGACCCAGGCAAGGACAATGGAAACGACTGCAAGCGATTCGGTTTTGGAGGTGACGAGGCGTCTATCTTTGGAAGGCGTCGAGATGAAGGA
>NW_013533144.1:0-194 GCF_000836235.2 Papilio xuthus | reverse complement strand
CTTCGAGACCAAGCCGTCGCACCAGGCGATGCAGAGACGGGGCCCTCGCCTAAGCTGGCAGGGACAAGAAAAGGCCGAGGACGGCCGCTGACACCCGGCGGATACACAGGATTCGACCTGGCGAAGCGCGAGTTGGCGGAGGCTACCCGACGCCAACGTGAATGGGAGGCGGAGAACGACTTAGCCGAGATGAC
>NW_013533143.1:0-3123 GCF_000836235.2 Papilio xuthus | reverse complement strand
GGGACACACACTCATCAGACGAAACGCGGAATTGCTTCCGCTTCACGCCTGTCTTCTGTGTGGTCGTGGTATTTCACCGGGCGAGCCGGTACAATTCGTGCGAAGATGTTAAAGCTCGCTCTACCACTGATAAACTTCACACATCTTTAAATTTCTTCTCAGATATTTCGCATTAAGCGTCGGATAAATATACATATGTAAATCGAACACATTGGTACTTTTCGGGATTCGAACCTAGCTTACCTTGATAACAGGACTGCCGTTACTATGGATATAAAAAGATAGACTATCCGGAGAAGAAATCATCCATAGACTTAACGCAAATAATGTACAGCAGAATATCTGTAACAGAAATAAAAATTATTATAAATTAAAAAATGAAAAAAGTATTTTTAGCCAAAACATAATAGGCTGAAAAGACTAGTAGTCTATATATAAAAAAAACATTGTACTGCACTGGCTGTAAGACGTAATATTTTGTGCCTATTTCAAAAATTACTTACCATAAAAATTAAATTAGTCAATATTAATATAGCGGCTGCTACTTGAGACATTTTTTTAGTCTTCTTCCCCATATTTGTTAGTGAAATTATTTTCAAAATGAATTTTATTCCATTTAGTATTAAGATGATGCTATAAAAAAATTCGTTATCGTCTTTTGCTAAAAAGGTACTAAACTTTTTTTCTTCTTGTTTTACTCTGTTTAAATCACTTTTTTAATTTTCAGTTGACACTGTAACCGCAACCTTATTTCCGCGTTGTATTTGTATCTCGCTCTAACATGGGATATCAGAACGAGACAGAAGATGCGTGACGTGACAAACACAAAGGTATGCTTTTATTAATTCAACAGTGAGGTCGATGAAATTCTCAATTTATTATTTAAAAGGTAATTTTTTTATTAGACTGTCCTATTTTAATAATTGTCTTTGTCCTATTTATTTACTATTGGGTCTAATAATTAATGCCAATTTCAGTAATTATGGAGAATTAAAAAAAAATTCAATATACATTTACGAAAAAATACGCAATTGAATTATTCTAATAATAAATTAGAATTAATGTATAAAAGAAATATAATTTAACACTTTTTCAGTAATAAATCGATTTTAATTTATATTTAAAATAAAAATCTTTTTAACCTTTTTGATAAAAAGTATTCACAAGTTTCTAAACGTCACTGACAATTTCCCGCCCTTTATTAACTCTATTGAACCTTTCCCGCGTACGACGTAACTTTTTTTTTGATTCCGTGCACGTCACATCACCGTCGAGTCATACGTCCAACTGAAGACTGAATAGAAAAGCGAAATCCCTGACCTAATAAACATATTTAAGGGTATGATTCTATTAAAATATGTATTTTGTACGGTATTAGGATTTTTACTATAATCAGTTTGAGATGAATTTAGCCAGTAATTTGGAGTAAACAATTTTTTTTGTACAAACCTCAGATTTCATTGTTAAAAAAAAAACAAATTATAAAAGCAATGAAATTTTCCGATTATATTGTAGGTTTCACATCTTTTTCTGCTTATATCATATGACTAGCTGTCGCTCGCGTCTCCGCCCGCGTGAATATATTAAAAAAAACTTAATTGGTGTAGCCTATCTGTTCAATCAGACTATGTTATAAACGTATGCCAAATTTAATCTAGATCCGTTCAGCAGTTCTAGAGATATCTTCAAACACCCATACATCCATCCACATCACATGCATCTAAACATTTGCATTTATAATATTACTAAGTTAAATAAAAAGCAACTCTTCAAGGCATAAATTCGAAAAAAAAAGTCAGTCTCCTGGCTCTAAGCAACCTTATCACCAATTTTTAGGCATATCGGTAAAGCCGTTCTTGAGTTATAAATAGTCTGACTAACACCACTTTCTTTTATATATATAGATTTTTATTCGTTAAACATTCAACAAATTTAAAAACATAAATATAACGCGCGAACGTTTGGATGTTTGTTAGGTGTCAGAAGCTCCATGGATCTCGCTGAAGTTTGGCATAGATGTAGAACATAGTATGGAAGAACACATAGACTATAAATTAAGTTTAGTGACAGCTAATAACAGCTAGTAACATTATAAGGAAGGAATATAAAATCAGAATTCTCCTATTCTTTATAATGAATATAATAAATATTATCCGCTTCTCTTACTAATGTGTCCTATACATTAGTGATGTAATAAGTCTTTATTCCGCATAGAATATAAAACAAAAGTTTTTTTTTTTGTGCAGGCATGTTTTTTTTTTTTTTTTTTTATGCAAGCGCCCATAGACAACCACAAAAAGATGCATTGTGTATAACATAGGAGAGGGTTTACGGGAATACTTTTCTCTTTAATATACACTAGCTTTTGCTCGCGACTTCGTCCGCCAATGTCTTTCCAGACAGTTCTACGTCTGTGCCAAATTTCAGCGGAATCCATGCAATCTGGAGATACCTTCAAACAAACATATATCCATCTAAACATTCGCATTTATAATATTAGTAAGATGAAATATTTAAACAATCGAGTTCTATTTTACGTCATTTTTTCTGGTATAACTTTCAGTATTCTTGAAGTTTGTGTTTAAGTTTACCAAATACTCCGTTTTTAGAAAACTTAGTTATAAAGTCATTATCACTGCCATTCTGATTCTGACCTCATATAACCTGTTTCAAAGAACATCTTCCTGTGTTGCCATGTGAATAAATTTGCAAGAAAATTGGGATATAATAAAAAAAAATTAACGCGAGTTACGTAACCACCAGTTCCATACCACCAGCACCATATCTCAAAAGAACTTGTGCGTTAAAATAATTAATTTAATAAAAAAAATGTACAATAATAATATATTTACAAGATGTTTTTTATCTTACTAATATTATAAATGTAAATGTTTGGATGTATGGATGAATATTTGTTAGAATGTATCTCCAGTTCATGCATGGATCTGTCTAAAATTATATCTTAGATGTAGAGTATACTACTACGGCTATTAATTAAGTTTGTTTACTATTTCACACGAACGGAGTCGCGGGCGACAGCTAGTATTGTCTAATACATAATTAAAATTATGTAAAACTAACGGTCGACAGAGACATCGTCCGCGAGGAATTAAAAAAAAATAA
>NW_013533142.1:0-1017 GCF_000836235.2 Papilio xuthus | reverse complement strand
TGTCTGTGTTTTGTCTGCTCATTAACTATTTATATAATTTCCTTCCTTTTTTGCTTTAATTTTGTTTCTGTCACCGACTACGATACTCATAAGTTGCAGACAGAAGAATTACTTTATTTATTAAAAAAGTTTTCTAATGTAAATATTATAGATTTTGAAATTATGCTTTAAAAAGAGCCTTTGGTCTGAGTATAATAATGTTAAAAACTTTGCGTAAACATGGAGCCTCGATTCCCAGTTAACTAGGTTAATTAGTAGAGAACGCCTAGACTGAAGTATTATAATAAAATTTAAATAACTAGTGAAGTTGTAGTCTTGTTAACGACAAATTAGTAAATAAATATTTAAGAATTCATCCCTAAAAGCTAACAGCGAATGTAAATATTAGTTATGATTGTAGTGTGCTTCTTGTTTATCTATTATAAATTCGAACATAGAAACAGTTAAACGCGAATCTAAGCCATATAATTTTAATATTTTAGCAAGTTCGTATAATTCTTTTCAAATATTTTGGTGGATATTGGCGCGATGGGCAATGACGCCCCCCCCGCATCCTGTTTCGTCCCAACACACCTGAACTTGTGTTCTGCGCAGCGACTCCCGCGTAGTTAGAATCGCCAAGATATCTGAATTCCCATTGGTCTAGAATATTGAATTTGGCATTAGATTTGTCTTGTCGCTAATTAATATACTCAATTCCAAACTACTGAAGTTAAGTTACTTGCTATAATATATTTACTAAACATTCCATTGGTTCTTCATTCTCACATTCAGGGCCATAATATACCTATTCTTTAATTATCGAACTAAAGTGCGGTATAAATTAGACGCTAGAAATAATTTATTTAAACAGTGGCTTGCAAATATCTCGTCCAATAGTCGTAAAGTAAGCTAAGCTGGGTGTTTACGATATCCATTTGCTCTAGCTGCCAGAATAAGCTACGATTTTACCAGCCTTTCTATTTGCACGGACCCAAGATACAATTTTACAAGTTTATTAACTGTACCCGTATAAGT
>NW_013533141.1:0-4264 GCF_000836235.2 Papilio xuthus | reverse complement strand
TTTCCGGGTCAATCACCTTAAGTTCTCACGGCAGTTGGCCGTTTGCAAAACAAATTTTGAATGTTATTTTTTTTTTTAATTTATTGTACTCGTAACAAACGCCACGCATATCGATCGCTTTTAAATTATCGGTTCGAGGTCAAAACAATTACTGCAGAGATGCATATCGAATCAACTTTTTTTTAAAAGCTAAAAGTTTTTAAGAGTTGCAAAAGGCCAGTTGCATTCGAAAAACGAAGTGACTGACCAGACAGACAGACCCATACACGTGCGTTTCCAGATGGATTGCCTATCTTTAATTGACAGAGGAGAGGACACAAAGAAAGAGAGATATTTCCCCTTCCCATTACACATAAGGTCTCCGGCATGCACACTCACTAGTCGCCACGTGAGAAACATATTAAAAAGAAAACAAGAAAACCAAAAAACAAGTGACGCATGAAAATTTTCAACTTTTGATTAAAACAAAAACATACGTATAAAAACATTTTTATAGCAACTTTCTCAAGCAGATTACGTATTGTTTTGAAGTGGAAAAACACTTGCATACCGCATTGTACTTACTGAGAAGTTAACAAGAGTTAAATATATTAACTCCTAGATCCGGGGCTATATCTTTGAAATGTAAAGTCGCATGGATTTAATTCATATTAATTGCAAAAGTTTGAATGGTATACTGTCTCTTTAAACACATATGTATGTCTTTCAAAGCTAACCAATTAACTACAATTATACGTATCATTTATTAGACGTACTTACGGTGAAGAAAACCATAGTGATTCAACCTGCAAATCTGCGAATTCAAAGATATGTGTGATGAACCCTCACTGTGCCAGCGTGGTTAACTATGGCCTAGTCACTCCTAACTAAGGGTAGGCTCCAAGGCCCTCAGTGGGTACGTATGATACTGATGTGATAAAAAAGAGATCGAAAATATATTATTTGTATAATAAATTACTATGTAAAGAACTGTATCTAGATTTCAGGATATCTAGCTGAAGCAAAACCAGATATTGAATATCACTACTTTACTTCTATCCAAAACCTTGCAGTCCTACAGCTTGTTTGTCTAAAGTCCAACAGACCTACCTTCCACCTCTCGATAATCTATCCCTCTCCCTGACACCTCAAAGTTTTTTTTATAACAAAAGGGGGCAAACGAGCAGCGGGAATACCGAGGTGTTCAACGACGCCCGTGGACATCAGCAATACCAGAGGAACCGCAGATGCGTTGCCGGCCAAAGTGTTGCCAGTTCAATTAGCGAAATAGCTAGCAATTAGGGTAGCTAGTGTTTAACATATAACGTACACGATGGAAGGATTATTCAAAGTTCAATCCACTTTCTGGTAGTAATATGACTCACCCCAAAGTCACCTCTACGACTCAGGTAGCGAAACCTTAAAATGATACGAACAAGATGCTAACAAGTTACATACAAAATCGATTCACGATATAATATGTATGTATTATAAAATTTCCATTCACATATATTGAGTATTTTGGATTTAATACATGTAACAAACAGACAGACATGGAATCTTTTTTTTTATATCATAAAGTGGCAAACGAGCGAGTGGCCACCTGAAATCACTGAAATAGCGAAGTGACCGTTGCCCATAGACATACGCAATTGCATATGCGTTACCTACCTTTCATCGACGGAGGAGAGGATGCACAGAAAGAAAACATTTCCATGCATCCTCTCATCCGGAAAGTCCACTTCCACTTCCTATCCTTTCCTTATAAGAAAAAGGGTAGGAAGGGAATCTAATAGAAAGTAAAGAATATTCAAACATGCTTGGGTAATCTGTGGAAATAACCGTGGATTTTCACTCACGGTACACTTGTTACCCTTGGTGGTGAAAACCAACGTTAGCTTTTTTCATCAAATTTTATACTTTTAGGCAAAAGGGAATAGAAAAGAATACAATACAGACTCCCAAATTATCTTACAAATATTATAAATGCGAATGTTTGGATGTATGTTTGTTAGTAGGTATCTCCAGAACGGCTCAATGGATCTCCATGAAATTAGGCATAGATGTAGAACATAGTCTATAAAGACACATAGGCTTATTTAGGATTATAAATCCGTGCAGACTAGTATTATATTTGTGTAGTTAAAATATTAAATAATCGTTAAAATGTATTTACTTTATAGAACAAATTACAGTTTTCGTATATTAACACTATAGTGTAATTGAACTTTATTTGAATTGTCCGTCTCACCTTGACAAAACGGCTAACATAGAACGTTGTATTGCGTAACACAATTTTATTCACAAGTAATTTAATTGACCAATTATTAAAGGCCGTTGTGCAATTTTACAACGATATAACGAAGAAACGTGCTCGTGAAACTATTATAATAGATATATTCACGGCTAAAACACTAAAATTGTAAGTATTATTACTAAAATTAAAGCATTTATAAAAACTATTATTTTAAATGAAAGATTATTAAAAGATGGTATGATCTTATTTATAGTAATCCAAGTCTCTTTCTTTGGTAATCTTGAAAACTTATTTGTTTTTGTGACTGACTAGTCACTGTTTGCGTTGAAGAGGCATTTACAGCTTCACCATGCTTGAGGTTGCCGAGGGCAGATGGCGTTTAACCTGAACCTCGTTTAAGAGTAACAAGACTCGAAGGCTCCCTTAGGAACCTCGGCTCAGGCTGTTACTTCGTTGTTACCGGATTGGGAGGTCATCGATTGAGAACTTAACCGCTAGTTACTCTTTAATTCTTTTCGTTTTCTCTCTCTGTCTCTGTGTGTGTGTGTGTGTGTGTGTGTGTGTGTGTGTGTGTGTGTGTGTGTGTGTGTGTGTGTGTTACATCCTAATTATATATCCTGTATGCTATATAGGGTCTGTTAATCTATCCATAATATCCCTTAGTTTGCCTAAATATAGTTGGCAGTTTCGTTTTATTATTTAGTTAATTTCTCGTTAGTTACTCATGAATGTTATACATAATTTTCTAAGAATAAGCCTTATATTTACTTCATAGATTTATGCAATCCCACTAATTACGACAGATATGTTGGAGATGTAAAGGAGTTGCCACTTCGTAATAGCGAGGATGCTACCCAATTTATTCGTGCGGCAGGTGTTCACAGCAAGCCTACAAAGTTCTCTATATTTATTGTTTCGTTATTAAGTGTGCTATGCAAAAATCGTTCGTATGTACAACAAAATAAGCTTATAAACTGGATTAACCCATAGTGTGATGCTAGAGGCTTAATTTTAGTCTTAGTTCCCTTACCGTTATTATCTTTTTTTTAATATTAAAAATATTAGCAGTTTTATGTCTTAATTAACTAATATTTCTTGCTTGTGCTTGTGCTACAATATGGTTTACAGTAGTCGAATGGTGGGATTCGAACTCTCAACCACATGATCGGAAATCCGTAAACATAACCATTAGGCTATTGGCGCTTTGGGAAAGGGCATTTGATAAGACGCATAGGAAGGGGAAATATTTTTTTACTGTGCATACATCATATCTCTTTGGTACTAGGTCACGTAAGTAACATTTTTTATGTAATATATTTAAACAATGCCCCGCTATATAAACATAGCTTATGTATTATTAAATTATTTACGTATGTCATCATCATCAGCTCACTAAATGTCCCCACCGAGGGGCTTGGAGTTAGAGGTGACTAGGTTTGGGCCGCGGACGAGAGCGAAAGCGTGCCCGTGGTCCCGTCCCGATGCGTTGGAGGAACAGAGGGGTTTAGTGGGTATGCTTCCGCTATGGAGGAGAATCCCACATAACTACCGCGTCCCCCCCGGGGCGCTGAGTATGCATAAAGCATTCCCCTCTGAAAAAAAAGGGGTGACTAGGTCATAGTCAACCACGCTGGCCCAGTGCGGGTTGGTTGACTTCACACATATCTTTGAAATTCTCAGATATGTGCAGGTTGCATCACGATGTTTTCCTTCACCGTAAGAACGTCGGATAAATGTATATATGTAAATCGTAAATTGAAAAACACATTGGTACATGGCGGGATTCGAGCCCAAGACCTGCAGATTGCAAGTGCTTGACTCCTGAGCCGCCGACGCTCTCTCTACATTTTTCTAAATTGTTTCCTTTTGTTTAGAAACTACGTTATAAATATCAAGATTACATTCTATACAAAGAACATTAATATAACTTACTTTATTATTCTATTTCCCACAAGAATACTATCATATGTCGGAAAAACTACCCTACTCGCCGTAAACACTTCTACGGTTGACCGATAGCGATAAATT
>NW_013533140.1:0-579 GCF_000836235.2 Papilio xuthus | reverse complement strand
AAAGCACTTTATTGTTTGCGTTAAAATTAATTAAAAATTTGTAAAAAAAAACTATCGCTTACATTGCCTATAAAAGGGCAACCGTGTCATTCGGCGGAGGCTGCATTCTCCAAATAGGGGGCATCAGTGGACCGGTCTGCTGATTCACTTCGCTCCGGGTCGTGACGTAACAATCTTATGCAAGTACGTGCTAAATCAATTGAATGTTTCGTGAAATTATTAGTCCGCAATGCAGCATGGTAAACTCATTTATTTTAATCAATTTATGAACAAATAAACTAATAATATTTTATACGGTATGTATGTGTGTGTGTTTTCTCAAAATTTGATACATTAGTAATATATATAGTAATATTTTACATTACATAATTTGAATTGATATTTTAAAGAAAGCTCCAAGTTCAATGCCACCAACATGCCTTGCGAGTTTTATAGTACCTTTAAGCTTAGTATGTTATATAAATAGGGTCAAATGACCATTGTATAAAAATGAATACAATTGTGTAACAGAATTAAACAGTTTATCGCATTTGTCATTAACAAACCTTGTAACAGCTGCCTTATAATAAAATGTTTAAG
>NW_013533139.1:0-1178 GCF_000836235.2 Papilio xuthus | reverse complement strand
AGTTTAATTTATTATATTGTAATTAATTTATCCGCCTCAATGTGGACTAATATACAATGATTTTTCTAGATTATATTAATTCTAGACCAGACTTAGTTGTGATAAAGAGAAAATAGGCACACTACCAACTTGCCTGAATTGTGATAGGAATAATAAAAAACAAATAAACATATTGCCGTAGTTTTCAATTTTACTTCTTATGAATTTTAATTTGTTTGATATTGATAATTTATTTAGAACGTAAATCGATTAAAATTAGTTGTTAAATTTGATAGATATACAGAGTGTGTTAATTCTAATATATTTACTACCCACAAACATGTAACCCAATAGTTGTCTAGTCACATCCCTAATTTAATTGCTTATACTAGCATTCATTTACATATTGAATTTAATTCAAACACTTGTTTTTGCCCGCGACTTTGTCCGTGTGCATAAAAGAAAACTAGTAATAAATATAGCTAAATGAAACCAGTCGTTTTTGATTTTATTCGTTACATACAATAAACAGATATTTCCTCTTTATAATATTATAGATAAATTAGACACGCTCAGCCTTCTCTCATACGGAGTGCTTAAGTAATGCATGAAAAAGTTACAAAAAAATGTTACTTGACTTACAAGTTCTACACTTTGAATGTGACTTAGGTTTGCTGGCCCATCTCTCTGCGGTGCCTTTCCACATGAGGTTCCACCGTCGTCGGCAGATCCTTCCCACGGAGAAGTGCTTTGTAAACGTTATGAACGGTCGAGGAACTGGTAAAAACATTACAAATATAAACCAAGCCAACTATTAAATGTAACTAATCTGCTAAACTTTATTATTTTACATCCATACTAAGCGTTACATTAAAAAAATTATAAAAAATTTAGACAGACCAGTTTTTCAATGTTGACAAAATATTTAAATGACTATAGACCTAAGATTAGTTTTTTACTGTGTAAGAGTTGTCAAAAAGTTTGATTAACTCTTGAACTAACTTCGTATCTGATTGTTTCTATGTTTGTGGCACTTTTTGCAGCGTCCCCTGTATCGTACGCTTCTATCGCTGCATCGCTTTGCAACTTCCCGCCTCCAGCAGTAATGGTGATGGTAATCATGAGACTCAGATCCACCTGAAAATAGTACATAGATAATGTTACTGTTACTAATACACAAACGGCTAAAACACTCACGT
>NW_013533137.1:582-776 GCF_000836235.2 Papilio xuthus | reverse complement strand
TATTATTCCAATAGGCCAATGTAGCCTGTGTGTTGATTCAGCTTGTATAATCACTATATCCCCTATTTTAGGCTCTCTCTTATTCTCTTTTCCTTTACTAATCAATAGTGATAAATACTCAGTCTTAAATCTCTTTCTAAAATCTTCTCTTAATTGTTGTAGATACTTGTATCTAATGTTCAAATTATTATGAT
>NW_013533137.1:0-343 GCF_000836235.2 Papilio xuthus | reverse complement strand
TCCATTGGATATTGTAAGAGCTTGTTTCTTCTTCTAACTCTTTCCAATTTACTTCCTTGAACTGGGCCTTGTAGTGTCCACCCCAGTTTTGTTGGTATTGCTACTAAATTGTCATCTAACCGAATGAATTTTTCTTTAATAATGTAACCTAATTGATCCGATCCAATTAATATACCAATATCTTTGATACTTTCCGCTGCGTCAGTTAACCAGATCTGATGCCTCCTCAAGTTTTCTATCAGCTTTGGGTCTTGCACTTTGGGTAAACTTCCGCAAATTACATCTTGTTCTAATGCTGTCATAGTAGTATGAAACTTATCATCTAAACTACTTACTCTAAACT
>NW_013533136.1:0-936 GCF_000836235.2 Papilio xuthus | reverse complement strand
TAAAACAAGGCAGTTACCTTCTGTTACTTCCGGTTCATAGCAATTAGCGGTTAAGGTCTTACGGACATAGATTACTACGCCATCGTTTTGGTTCAATAGTTTTTGTGTGTAATAAACGTTGTAGTCATTTATATTGGGTGGCGAAATCTCTTTTTTTAGCCAACATTCAGTTAAAACTATAATGTCTACTTCAATATCTAGCCCTGAAATAAAACCTACTAGTAAATCGAAGTTACAATTAATGCTTCTAATGTTAATTGTAATTATTCGCAAATTTTCAGAGTTATTTTCGCAATGTAAGAAATGTAAACACTGTGATGTATCTTCTACTAGGCGGCAATTGATTTTATTTAAATCCAAGTCTGATGTAATAGACGTAAACGTATTATGTACATTGAATTTTATATACAGTGAAAAAATCGAGAGTTCGATTCATTGCTTGAATATTTATAGTAGGCGCTTGGAAACATAAAAAATATCATTAAGTTATCCAAATTCATCAACAACAAACATAAACATAACATACATGTAACATTTGCCGATGCAACTTGGTTTATAATTATAACTGTAAGAATATATACATTCCAATTAAATGTACTGTTGCCTGAAAGTAGTATTATTCGTATCGTGTTTTTGTAGTAAACAAAGTAGTTAGTAACTTGGTACATTTGTTTAGTAGTGTCTGTAGTGTATGAATGACATATGGGTTGCAGTAATGTGTAGACATATTGAAAATAAAAATAATAGAATAATCGAATAAAGTAAAACAAAACATATTCAGTAACAATCAACAAAGTTAGCATGCAAAAAGTTTGTAATATCGAGTAAACACCTTCAACACAAAAAACACGAAAAATTCTTGTACTATAGGAAAAAAAATTAAAACAATAATGGTAACTTTTAGGGAGCAATGAAAACGACACAAAATATAAGCAA
>NW_013533135.1:0-772 GCF_000836235.2 Papilio xuthus | reverse complement strand
ATATATATATATATATATATATATATATATATAAATGATTGGATGGATGTATGTTTGTTAGAAGATATCTCTATAACGGCTGCGTGGATTTCGCTGAAATTTGGCATAGATATAGAATGAAAACACACTACTTAAGTTTTTTTCGCGCGGACGAAGTCGTTGGCGACAGCTAGTCTATATATTAACCTATTGTTAACCAACGTTATATTTGAAATATGATGAGAAATAAGACACCGTCACATAAATAGACACGGATATATGTTCAAATGGCTTTGCCAACCACAAGAATGGTTAAGTTGATGCAAACTTAAAAAAACAGTAAGTTTCAAAGATATATATAGATCTGAACAGTGCGGATGACACCTAGTTTAAATTAAGATAACACTATCATAGTTCCAACACAGTAGTTTTATAATTGTATCGTAATTACATTGAAGGCTATTATCGATATCCGCTATCCGGTGGTAGCCGAGATAATCTACGATAGCAAGTGCGTCAGTGGAGCGTTACACTTTCACACGAGGGCAGTACAGCGGTAGAACAGTAGACAGCGCAGTACTGGTTTTGTAACACGTTATTACTGTGTGAACAGTACGAGGGTCCTACAAGGAATATTTGCGACACGCGCTTTCGTAACGTCATCGTCAAAATGAATCGTTGCCTAATGGTTAAGGGTGCAGATTTCCGATCACGTGGTCAGGGGTTTCAAACCCGCCATTAGACTATTGTCGTAAACAATGTCCTATCATAAGCATACAGCTTAGTTGGCATG
>NW_013533134.1:476-736 GCF_000836235.2 Papilio xuthus | reverse complement strand
GCGTCGCACGTATAATTATGTTGTAATTGGACATTAATTACGTCCCATAGGTGTGAAATAATGATAAGGGGTATTTCCTTTTTTAATAAACTTGTAGAGAAAGTTACCTCACAAAGTAGAGTAACCGTAGCTTTGATTCTCTTTTATAGTTAAAAAAAAAATTAACACGTTAGCTGCCAAAATAATTTTTCGAAAAACGTTTTTTTTTTAACTTTGTCCAAAACCATTTGAAAACACCTTTTTTTTTTTTTTTTTTTTTT
>NW_013533134.1:0-219 GCF_000836235.2 Papilio xuthus | reverse complement strand
GAGGGCTATCATGGGGGGGGGAGGGCGGCGACATATTGCCGCCTTCTCCTCCCCATTCTCCGACGTCGGAGCGGGGGCGCCAGAGGGTCTCCCTCGCGCTCCCGCTCCTGTGCCTCCTTCTGCGAAATCACCTCTTCGCAGAAGGAGGCAAGGACGTCCCAGGACCTCTCACTTCCTAGCATGGCGCGTATAACGCCGGGAAGTGAGAGGTCGTCGCCG
>NW_013533133.1:0-1402 GCF_000836235.2 Papilio xuthus | reverse complement strand
GTGGAACTTGTTGCGGCACTGCGGGCAGAGCGCGGCGGGCAGGCGGCCGGTGGTGGGGTGCAGGCGGTAGTAGCAGACGCAGCACTGGCGCGTGCTCTCGATGCGGCCGTTCATCGCGCGCACCCACATCTTGAACGTGTTGTACAGCGACCCGTTCTGCAACATTCGCGCGTTCTCTGTCTCCCTCTCTGCGTGTACAAGCGCAGGCGACACGTCAGAGGAGGAGATGGTACCTGGTAGGCGAGGTAGACGGTGAGCCAGTGCGCGTCGGCGGCGGCGGGGCGCAGCAGCGCGGCGGCGGCGGCGGAGCAGACTCGCGGCGGCACCAGCGGGTGCGCCTCCGCGAACTGCACGCTCAGCTCCAGCGTGCGCTCGTCCAGCTGCAGCCGGCAGCGCGCCGAGCCGTCGCTCAGCACCGCCACCTCCGCGTCGGGCAGCGTGTGGGCGCGCGCGCGCAACTCCGCCAGGTGCCGGTCGCGCAACAGCGGCGCCACGCACAGCGTCACCAGCCGGCGCACCGCGCGCGCCTCCCGCGCCCCCAGCGCGCCCCACCACCCGCGCGCCTCGGCCGCGCCCGCGCCCCCCAGCGCGCACCACACCCCGCGGCACGCCAGCGCGCTCACACCGCTCGCACCGCGCCCGCAGCACAGCTCTGCAGCCCGGCCCGCACACGTCGTGTTAACTTTTCAATCAATTGTATTTGTACGAGCAGAAGTAATTGTAGAGGCGTCACCTCTGAGGCCGGGGTCGGGCGTGTCGAGGAAGAGGCGCTTGTGGCGGGCGACGGCGGCGAGCGCGGCGGGTCCCGGCGGCGCGGCGTCGTGCGCCAGCGCGGCCAGCGGGCCCGGCAGCAGGCGCACGCTGGCCGCCATCAGCCGCTCCGCGAACTTGCCCTCCCTATCGCATACCATTTACATCAATAAAGCGAAAATGCAGAATAACCATCGAGCCACCCCCTCCACTTTACATCTTAATTGCTATAAGTCTATCATGTAAATAAATAAATACTCCTTCGTAAGCGCGGGGACGTGCCCCGGCGCAGTATTCGGAAGTACGAGGAATATCACACTTTCATGTACGATTCAAAATCGCTTTGTGTACAACGCGCATGGAAGACATCGGACCTCCCTGGTAGCTCGGGAGAGTGCTGGCGGAGAATAATATGAACAAGTAGAATAATCATTGAAATAGTGAAAAAATGTGCTTGTAAAATAAATTTTTGTTTTATATTATAGTTTGCGATATTATATATACCTATAGTAGTGCAATTGTCTTGCAATGTTATAGATAGATGATTAAATGGTATTGAAAAGTAGAAAGTGTGTGTGATTCAGACAAGTGTACAGTCAGCGTCATATAGATCGTCACAGACAAGATATGCAAATATATAGGTACATCAAAA
>NW_013533132.1:0-533 GCF_000836235.2 Papilio xuthus | reverse complement strand
TAACAAATAAAATATTGCCTATTAATTATATTTACTAATGTAATAAAGAAGCCTCGGTCAATATACAATGAAAATTACAGATTAAAAAGGAAACACGAAGCAGTTCAAAAAATTATTTGAAAAGAGAGTTTCCAATGCTACAAAACCAAAAAGTTTTGTTAATGGGATACATCTCCACTGAGGGTATCCTACGTTAAGTTAGGGATAACTAGGCCCCGAGAGGGAGTTGCCTCGGTAGCTGACGCAGACGGGGTCGCGGACAAGAGCGAAAGCGTGCCCGTCGCCCCGTCCCGATGCGTTGGAGGAACAGAGAGGTTTAGTGGCTATGCCTCCGCTATGGAGAAGAATCCCACATAACTACCGCGTCCCCTCCGGGGCGCGGAGTATGCATAAAGCATTCCTCTCTGGAAAAAAAAGGGATAACTAGGCCATAAACAACCAAGCTGCATTAGTACGGGTTGATTGACTTGACACTAATAAGAACTAAACATTTAAAAATAATTAATTAATTAAGAAGATTAAATAAGTTCAGT
>NW_013533131.1:0-910 GCF_000836235.2 Papilio xuthus | reverse complement strand
CGCCGCCCGAGCGGCGCACATAACTACTCATTTCGTATTTGAGCTTGAAAAAATACGAACCCGCCATAATAACTGAAGAGGTTTGACAACTATCGAAATCGCGGACAATCGTTCTGATTGGAGTAGAAAGCAATTTCCTACATTCTAACCAATGACAATCAAAATTGTTCAAATTTACGCCAATCACTAAGAAAGAAAATAATTTGTAATAGAGAACAGGCAAGTCGAATTTTTAATGAATGAAGCAAGTGATGTACAAGCATTTAGTAAACCAAACCAGAAATACGAAATGCTTTGAATATGTACTTGTACAAGGATATACTCAAAGCAGATAAGTTATAAATTTAGAAACTTAACCTGAATAATCTGAATTAGATTACAACTCTAATAATTTTAAAAATAAACTCCATTTTTTACTAACAAAAACCCAAGTGAAACCTAAGGTCGTCATATTTTTTGTATATTAATTGATAAACAAACGTGCCACAAAACGAAAATTTGTAGAAGCGCTGTCTACCTCAAATGCCCATATTTGCACCATTTGGAAATTGGCCCATCGAAGGTATACTTTGCTTCCCATACTTTCTGCCGTTGATAAAAGGAAAGAAACCTAAGATGAGAGAAGAGCTCGACCAATCATCCTGTGGCTACATTGCATTGAGGAAGAACCCCGATGATATTTATGGAGTTTTACTTAAGCATCACATAATCCTGGTTCTCCCAGAAGCAAGACAGCTCTTAAGGAATTTAATTTAATTTAAGGAATTCTCAACAAAGCTTGTTAATATTCCCTTTAGAGATTTTCCTCCGAAACAAAAAAAAGGTTCTACTAAAATTACCAGTACTGTCTAAAATTGTTTTCTAATTTAAAATCTAATTTCATCGAAGTAGGGTTTTTGAAAATACAAAA
>NW_013533130.1:0-504 GCF_000836235.2 Papilio xuthus | reverse complement strand
CGCTTTAGCTTCGAACAACATAACTTTACTAAATATAATTCTTAACATCAACCTTAAACTAAATTTATTGGTATTTTCGGTGACCTTGTTCTCTTTTCTAGTTTACTTAGGTAAACTGTTAGATTTAAAATCAGTTCCAAGTTTGTTTGAGAGTTTTCTTAAGCTTTAATAAAATATTTCAATGTCTATCAAAACATAATGAAACGTTTTTGAAGGTAAAATTTATTTGTAGAAATTCTGCAGTTAAATTGTTTCATTCAACCTTCCAGCATTCCGATTTTATACAGAAGAACGTAACTACATACTTTATGTCCTAATGTACGATTATATGAGCATTGTCTTTAACCTTAATAAATTAAATTAGTTTGATATGCATATTCGATAACTTCAAAGTATCAATTACATGACGTTCAGAAATTTCGTGCAAGCGGCTTAAGAGTCTGTTAGGGGACAAAGTGGCGGTAAGTAATTAAACTGAACTTAATTAAAAGCCCTATAATGCTG
>NW_013533129.1:0-606 GCF_000836235.2 Papilio xuthus | reverse complement strand
AGGCAGAGTTATACTTCTTTTTAAGCTGGCTGGTATTTACATCCCTAGCTGCTGACGCCTCAGCTCAGGCTCGATAACAATCCTGCTTGTAGCGCGCGGCTAATTTGCAGGACCTACCAAACCAGGGCCGAGAACTGCCTCCGATGGGCACAACAGAAGACGGAATAAAAAGATCCATCCCCTGAAGCACCACATCGGCGACAGAGTCGGCAACAGCGTCGGGATCATCCAGACTGAAGCAAACTCGCTCCCATGGGTAGGATGCAAAGAAGGACCGCATCTGATCCCAGTCTGCTGACCTGTAGTGCCACACTCGGCGAAAGCCATTCGGTTTAAACCGTGGGCAAACCGAGATAGGCACTGAGGTCCGGATCAGGCAGTGGTCCGACGAGCCCAAAGGGGCGTCGACAGAAACCTGATAGCTGTCCGGATGAGAGGTCAGCAGAAGGTCCAACAGGGAAGGCGTATGATCTGCCACATCAGGGATTCGCGTGGGCGCGGCGACCAGCTGCGTCAGATCATAAGACAAGGCAAAGTCGTAGACAGATCTCCCCGCATGGTCGGTGGTACGAGAGCCAAGCCAATCGGCATGGTGGGCGTTGAAGT
>NW_013533128.1:0-572 GCF_000836235.2 Papilio xuthus | reverse complement strand
TTTACTCGTTGCCAATACGGTGATCTTTAACGGTAATAAGACTACAATACTAGCTTATTATCGCGCCTCTGTCTGCACGGAATTTATGTAAGCATGGGATAATAAGTCCTTCGTGATTAATTACCATTAGCTTTAAATGCACTTCTACATTTATATATATAATTCTTTTGTGAGTGTGTATGTCACTGAACTTCTCTCAAACGATTGGACCGATTTTGATGAAATTTTTTGTGTGTGTTCAAGGGGATCTGGGAATGGTTTAGATTCACAATTTTCATCAAATATTAACTTCATATTAATTTATTCAAATTAAAGACGTGTAGACAGGACAACGTCTGTCGGGTCCGCTAGTCTATATATAAAAATCAATTGGTGTTCGTTAATCTCGTTAAAACTCGAAAACGTATGAACGGATTTATCTTATCTTCGTCTTGAAATGTTCGTAGAGGTCTAGGGAAGGTTTAAAAGTTAAGAAAAAAATCGAATAATTGCCGGGAACTAATTAATTCGCGGGCGACAGCTAGTCAAAGATAAATAATTAAGTGAGAAATCTTATAAAAGCATGTATTTTA
>NW_013533127.1:0-510 GCF_000836235.2 Papilio xuthus | reverse complement strand
CTCCTGTCGACCTCGCTGTCCACCTTTCGGAGGTGATCAGGGTCGATCGGTAGGCTACTAGGGGAACAGTCCTCTACATCTACTCCAAAGACAGATATTATCAGATCGGTTTTCCATCTTATAAACCAAACAACAAGCAAATAACAAAGCTAAATGACATCTGGTTAACACTCCAGTAAAGATACTTCAATATTTCAACTACTATCAAATAAAAAAACATATAAACAAGCTTCGAAATATATTAAACGATGAGTCACGTTTAACAATACCCATGTAATTGTTATGACCTGATAGCACGGCAACAGTTCTCTTAAAGGTACGCGTTTCTTGGCTCGCGCCGGACACACGCACGGCATTAACTGATTTACTTTGTCTTTTTACGAAGCGGGCGGCGCGTATGATAGACGCGGCGCTTTGTAAAATCATACTAAGCAAACTAAAATCTGATGCGGGCCGCGCGTGCGTTGCGTGTAGCCAATTGACGTGTACCTTTAAATTAACCTAAAATCC
>NW_013533126.1:0-517 GCF_000836235.2 Papilio xuthus | reverse complement strand
CCAAACTTACCGCCAGGGCCTCCCCCTTGCCCTCGATTGCCTCCGACCATCGATGCGTGAGGTACACAAGAAGATCACCAGCTGAGCGACGCTGTCGGAAGCCATACTGACGATCGCTAATCAGCTGGTGCTCCTCAAGGTACCTCATGAGCTGGCAATTGATGGTCGTTTCCATGACTTTCGAGAACAAGGTGGTAATGGCAATCGGCCTGTAGTTAGACGGGTCTGAGCAATCACCTTTTTTTGGGATCGGGTGGATAATGGCAGTCTTCCATGACTTCGGGACAATGCCTAGGGAGTAGGAGAACCGAAACAGGCGCGTTAAAACCGGTGCCAACTCAGGAGCACAAGTCCTAAGCACGAGGGGGGGTATCCCGTCAGGCCCACTCGACTTATGAATATCCAGAGATTGCAACGCTTTTCGCACTGATCTCTGGATAAACTGGATTTCAGACATGGAGGTCTCGCCGCGTGGGACTTTCGGCGGCGAGTTACCTTTGTCATCCAGAGTCGAGTT
>NW_013533125.1:0-806 GCF_000836235.2 Papilio xuthus | reverse complement strand
TTTATAATTTATTTTACATTTATATATTTGTCAACTAATATTATGGTGAACTATGATTTGTTTTTACTTTGCTGTTGTGTGCTGTTTTGAATTACAGATGAAACAGAAATGGATTCAATACCAATTCATATTTCCTTTACTATGCAGTGGCAAATTATGAACTTGATGCACTTTTATGTAGGAGTTTATTACTTATTTGTATTAAATTTTTTTGGCTTCATTTTTATAATTTTGTGAATAAAAAAAAATGTAGGATGGGTGAGCACAACAGGCAAATGTCTGCATCAAAGCCGGCTGCGACGTACCGAGGTGGCAGCGGTGGCGGGGGCGGCGCAGCGGGCTACGGCTCTTCCCGCATGGAGGCAGATCGCCGCGAGCACGATGATAGGGATAGACGTGATTATGGCGATATAGACAGGTTTGTTGAGCAATTTATGAGTTGAAACTTTGAATAGTATGTCCCTTAACCTGTAAAACATTCTGTATGGATTGATGTTATCATATGAGTACTAAAATAGTAGTTGTTAAATTAGCATTTATAATGAATTTCTAAAATGTATTTTCAGATACTTAAAAGACAGACCTGCAAAACGGGATGATAGAGACAGAGACCGCGATAGGGATAGAGAGCGCGAGAGAGACAAAGATAGAAGGGACAGAGACAGAGAGCGCGAAAGAGACCGAGACCGACGTGACAAGCACCGCGACCGGTCACGAGACCGCCACCGACAGCGCTCCCGGTCCAGAGACCGCCGCTACAGATAGTACCACGCTAAAATCTTTCAATTTGGTCTAAAAGTGTAATT
>NW_013533124.1:0-851 GCF_000836235.2 Papilio xuthus | reverse complement strand
AGGATATAAAGAGAACGCGCAACATAAAACTGTCAAAACAAAATAGACAAAATTTTATGTTCGCTGCGATGAGCGTCGGTGGCTCAGGGGTTAAGCACTTAACTTGCAATCTGCAAGTCCTGGCTTCGAATCCCGCCATGTACCAATGTGTTTTTCGATTTACATACATATGTACATTTATCCGATGTTCATACGGTGAAGGAAAACATCGTGATTTTGCATTCATATGAGAAGAAATTCAAAGATATGTGTGAAGTCAGCCAACCCGCATTAGGCCAGCATGGTTGACTATGGCCTAATCAACCCGCTTAAGGTAGGCATCGATCCCCTCGGTGGGGACATATAAGATGATGATGAAAACTGTGATGTGTACAGTTTAGTTTAGTTTTAACTGTACAGTTAAAACTGTGCAGTTCAACTTGAAGGTGTGTAGTGGGCTTTAGATTTTTGTCTTGTCAAGCCATAACAATGTGTGAACAGTAATTTGTTTTAATATATTAATCACACGCCAAACAAAAGTATAAAAAAATAAATATATAAAGTTTTCTCATTGAAATTGCAATACTTTGTATTCTAACATATTTTTTTAATTTAAAAAAAAAACAATGTTAAAATTGGTACTCGATCGTCATAGTAAAAAATATGCTAGACTAATATAAACCACTCACCTGTACTGATTAGAAGACCAGCTCCGAGCCATGGCTCCAGAAAGTCATAGGGTCTGTTCTTTGTTATGTTTCTTGAGTGTGCCAAAATTATCTGTAAAACATACATGGAGAAACTTCAAATGTAACATAAATATTGCTAAAATTGGAGGATCAAAACACACTGTTCTTTTTTTTTTTTTTTTG
>NW_013533123.1:323-517 GCF_000836235.2 Papilio xuthus | reverse complement strand
GTGGTGATCAAACGCATCCCTAAGGAAATCCCCATTGAAGACGTAGTCCAGTCCCTTAAAGACCATAAATATCCGGTCATAAGTGTCTTCCGGATGACCAATAGGCGAACAAAATCGCCTATTGACTTAGTGCAGGTTCATTTAGAGCTGTCGCCTGAAGGGAAGGCCATTTTTGACGTAAAGTCAATCTGTGG
>NW_013533123.1:0-193 GCF_000836235.2 Papilio xuthus | reverse complement strand
CGGAGTGCTCTAGGCCGAAAGATAAATCACTTTTAGAGGCTTTCGGAAAGCCCGCCTGCGTTCTTTGCCGCGGTGATCATACCGCTAACTACCACGGGTGCCCAAAAGCACCTAAGCGTAGCCCGAACCAACCCCAGCGATCGGTACGTCGGCCCCCTGCGGTACTCTCAGCCAACGAATTCCCACCTCTCCA
>NW_013533122.1:0-744 GCF_000836235.2 Papilio xuthus | reverse complement strand
GTCACGCCGAATATGACAGATACGTATTAACTAATATCAAATTTTGCCTTGTCACAATTTATATATAGTACTAGATTGGCGCAGTATTCTAGTATGTTTGCCGTAATATGTAAGTTTACCGGTTCGAATCTCAGGCTACTTTTTTTTCATTTTATCAATCACGGGGTTTTTTTTTCATAACCAGTAAAAATTTGGTAATGTAAAATTTTGCTCGAAATTTTTTTTTTATAATTTTCGCTGTCCGGTAGAAAGAAATTTAAATAAAGTTAACAACAATTAGGTCAGACCATCGCAGGTGAAGTGAGTGGGCGGAGCGTGGATTGTCTTTGCGGGTTTTAAGAATGGTACGCGCGGAAACTATACGTACAAGTGTTATCTACATATGTGTGCGCGCCCACGCACACTGGAATGTTTATTGCAATCGACAAAAAATTTGATGTAGTTTGGATATTGACATTCAGTTTTTTTTCTTTGTTTCTTAAATATAATCAGTATCAGTAAAAGGTAAAAGTAAAAGTGTTATTTTTACCGGTACAAGTTTAACAAACATGAGTAATAAACAAATTACATGCCAATAGCATCGCTTTATCTCCTTCATTTTTGTTTGAAATAGAAAAGTACTTTAACGGTCAAACTCATTAGTCCCAGGCAATATCAAAAAGTACCTAATAACTACGGCGATAAAGTTGAATTACAAGTGCTTCGATATTAAAATTAAAAAGTTTAAATATCAAAAAAAAATAG
>NW_013533121.1:461-1422 GCF_000836235.2 Papilio xuthus | reverse complement strand
TTCCGAAGGCGAACGCCCTGGGCTCCGAAGTCGGCCGGGTTAATCCTCTCCTTTGCCGAGGCGATAATGCTGGCGTAAGTTACGCCCCGCTCCGCCGCGCCCGGCTGCAGCGTTATGGTAACCGCTGACGACCGAGGCGCGTGGAGTCTGTCGACGCCCCTCTTCTCCTGGGGCCGCCGTTTAGGGCCCACCTTGACCCACTCGCCCACCGCGGGCCGCGCCTGATGCTGCCCGGGTGGCGAGTCCTTCTTCTTGTTTTTCTTCTTTTTCCTTCTCTTCTTCCTTTCCCCGCCAGGGGGGGAAGACGTCCCCTGGGTCACGGGTCGGCTCTGGGCAGGACCCGACGAGCGATGTTGTGGCATCGGTGGGGCCCTGCGTTGAGTGCCGCTGGGGCCAGGTTGAGCAGCCAGTTGGGGTGGCTGCCGGGCGAGTTTGGCAGCGTAGGTGCCCTCGCCCCTCTTCTTGTCGGCCGCGAGGGGCGGCCGCAGGTTCTTCTCCGGGAGGAGTCTGTCCTCCAGTGAGGCCAGGCGGGCGTTCATCATACCCCCGACCTGAACCATCACTGCACGACAGATCTCCTCCACGGAGGTCGTCTCGCTCGGTGTTGTTTGTGGGGGCCGTGATGCGGGGGCGGCCTCCATTGTCGCGTCCGGGTCGGAGTGGCCCGCGGAACCCCGTCTCCGCAGGTCCTCCCTAATTTCCGCCATCTCCTTGCGGAGAGCGTCCATCTCGGCGCGCAGGCGGGCGTTGTCTGCCTGCAGCCGCCGTGTCTCCTCAGATTGTGTGCGAGCCCCTAGGACTTCCACCGCATCCTTAATGGAAGCCGCGGCGTCCTTTAGGGCCCGCACAAAGGTGCCCTTCAGGCTGGAGGACTTGGTCGCCACCTTCGTGATCATTTCCAAGTCCTCCCGCACCTGTTCCTGCAACTGAGATGCGTCTTTTTGTCCTGCTCCTCCGGTCG
>NW_013533121.1:0-194 GCF_000836235.2 Papilio xuthus | reverse complement strand
GGGTCCGGGGTGTCACAGGCTGCAAGGAGGCGCTGCTGCGAGGCGTTCATCACCGCGATCGGAACGCGCTCCAGCAGCACTCTCGCCTCCTTCATTATGACGTCGTCCAGTGAAGGACGCCTCGTCATGTCTGTAACCGAATCGCATGCTTCCAAGTCCGTGTTTCTTGCCGTGGTCGTCGGTGGTGTCGTAAG
>NW_013533120.1:0-935 GCF_000836235.2 Papilio xuthus | reverse complement strand
TTTAAATATTATAAGTCACATCTTAGACTAATGTTCACTTTTATAGAAGTTCGGTATGAGTTGTAACTACGCTAGGAAGTAAAACTTATAAAGTTAATTTTAATATTGTATTGACATCAAGCTACAAAAGAATGTACTTAATTAGTTATTATTCTTATTCTATTTATCTGAAAGATGAAAATCACATTGTGAATTTGTTATAGAAGCAAGGACAGTTTAAAGTGTATGTGCTTCTACGATTTCCTCTAGCGTTTCTCATTAATTTGCTTCCATTTCAATGAAATATTAGCCAAGGGTTATTTTCGTTAGGTTTCCTCCACGTATATTCTTACTGTGCGCTTCAATTGCTCTAAGATCTGTCCGAAAACATATTTTTTGTATCTATTTTAGTGAATGACAATGAGAGGGATAGCAACATGTTTTCTAAACTTGTTTCGGCAGTGGATACCCACGATTAGAAATAACAAAGGTATTTATGAGAAATTAATTAACAAAACGTACATAGTGTTACTATAATGATGGGAAGTGACTAGAAATAAGACTAAGGTATTTCAAGTAGCTAGTGATTTAATCCTTAATTTTTCATGCAAGAGGAGTAAGGTGTGAGGTTAAGTTTAACCCTAAAATAACTAATTAAGCTGATGATTTGCGGTAAGTATAAAAAAATATGACATAGATTCCACTAACAGAGCGGCATATTTTGACAACTCTAACGCAAGGGAGCTCACACGACAGGTCCGTAATAAAAATTATATGCTCCAATTTACGATGGTGGGGGGAAGGGGGGGATGAGGCCAAAAATGCCCCCCTCGAAACAAACCCCCCCTGATTGCGGGATCGAATCTCGCTAAACGAACGCCGCGGCCGAAGGGTGAGCGAAAAATTTCGCGAGAGCGGCGCGGGGCGGGGGCCGCCCCCGCGTAAAGCGCGATACA
>NW_013533119.1:0-1300 GCF_000836235.2 Papilio xuthus | reverse complement strand
CCCCGCCCCCGCCCCCGCCCCGACCACTGCTGCACTTTGGAAATTAATCTTTAAGGAGCCAAAGCACTTTTTATTAATTGATTCAATCACGACTTGAGTTATATGACTAAAATATTGCTATGTTTAAAAAGATTAAATGTAGCAGTTACTTATGTTTTTTTATGTACAGAAAATAGAGATATGATTTCTTACCATGAATATAACAGTATAATACAATAATACGATACTTATTTTAAAAGACGATAAATATAAATATAATGTCTAATAAAGCTAATTAAATAGTTAGTCGATATAAAATCTTTGTAAAGAATTTAAAGAAACTTGTTGAGATCACTTCTTCTGTACGAGTATATTGTCGATACTCTGAGCGGACAAGTTTTAACAGCGCCACCTGTCGGCAGCGCACGGCGCGCGGCGTCTTGCACTCGAAGATAGTTCGCAACTCTTCTTTTGTTGTGATTCCATCTCGTTAGAGCTTTTGCTGGAGACTTTTCCAAACAACTTGCCAATAGAATTCTTTAGCTAAGGAGAAAAATATAGATAATATTGTCGACTGTAGAAAAAATTTGCAAAACTGAAACATTTATGATTTTTTCTAGATTCAATCTAATTAAGTTTTACTTGAAATTTTTTGTCTTCAATTTACTTAATTTTTGTAGAAGTGCTCATAAAGTTTGGAGTAACTGTTGTTTTATGGCATTATAAAGTAATTTATGCATAACAACCCCATTGTAAATCCGCGCCACCCCCCTGCCTGCTCGTGCGCAACACTTTGTTAAACAAACGACAGTGTTGCAGCGAGACGACGGCTACGGTAGAGGACTCACGCAGTTTCTCATTGTCTGCTCCGACATGTTACAATAGCCGCCCCATGTTTTAACCTATACCATAATAACGCCTTATGAATATAATAACACATCCAAAAACTTATTATTTCCGGAGAAATGTAAAATGGGTTCTTTTCTGTTATAAATCCCACTCGATAATGGATCAAAATGTTAAACGTAACCTTAAATTGAAAATAGATTACGATGCAACTAGTTTGTCGATAAAATGAACCGAAACGCAAATTGTCGCAAAGGTATCGGTATCGATAAAGCGGTGGTTAAATAAAACTTGTTAATCCAATAATGTGCCGGCAAAGAAATGGGCCGTCGCGAGAGAGCTCTCGGACGTTGAGAAAGAAGCGAGTAAATAATACTACGGTAATCCTTCCAGATAGCCCGCCGCCACCACCGCCGCGCCTGCTGCCGTTGTTGTCGAGATACCGGATAATACCGATTAAATAGACCGTCACCGG
>NW_013533118.1:0-1112 GCF_000836235.2 Papilio xuthus | reverse complement strand
TTCTCCGAGGTTTGATGAAAATAATTTACAAGTCAATGGTTAAGAATCTTGTAAATTTATGAAGTTGTTGTTATTTATTATAGATCTGTAACAAATATATTTTGGTGCTTAATGTGTATTATAGTCTATCTAGTATATGTGTGTAGTATATTTTGTTTTTTATAGCCTGGCTATTTTTATGTCGTACAAAAATTGAGTAAATTTGTTATGTTTTTAAATAAAACTAGTTGTCTGTCGTCCACGCGTTATTAAAAAAATATAATTATTAGCCTATGTCATCTTCCAGACTATGTTCTACATCTATGCCAAGTTCTAACCCTGTACCAAGATAAGATAAATCCGTTCAGCCATTCTCGAGTTTTAGCGAGATTAACGAACGAAAATTGGTTTTTATATGTATATAGAAGAATATTACAAGTTTTAGCAACAAGTTTCCTATGTACCACATAGCTTTCTGACTTATGCTTTATATCCTAATAGTATTCAGTACCATTTCAAAAGGAGTATACTATAAATATTTACAAAGACGAAAGTTGTAATAAGCAATCGTATGAGTTGTGTTGAAAGGAAATTAATTATGCAGTGAGTCTCATCTGCAGACGACGCGGTTGGTTAATACGGTAGCACACGGTAGCATTTTGAAGCGATAGACTTATGTTACACGATTGGAATTGCCTCACCACGTTTGCGTCTTTATCGTATTTGTAACGCACAATATATGTACCAGACAACATTTTAGGAAGTAAATTACATCACATACCATTTAGTTTTTATTATGTCTCTTACTAACAATCAATCGTTTAGTTTTGTATTTTCATAGATACAAGAAAATAACTGTTTTTATTTTATCCATAAGAAGATTTAGAGAATCATAGTTCTAATATAATGTAGTTACAGTCGTAAAATAAACGCAACTCAATAATATTTGTCGTTTTGTGATAGTATCGCATCTGCATCGCTATTGATGGTTGATAACCTTTATTGGTTTGAAACATTGTAATTACGTCAGCGGAGCCAGCGGCGAGCGAGCCCTTTAATAAGCTCGGCCTCTAGCCGATTGTCGTACATTCCGTATAGCTTTTGTATCTAGAACAATTAAAAAGTCATTTAGA
>NW_013533117.1:402-596 GCF_000836235.2 Papilio xuthus | reverse complement strand
GCCCCGCCGGAATTAGGCGAACAGCCAGTCAGTGCGAACGCTCAAGGATCAAACACCGGTATCGCAGGATCGGAGGAGGACTATTCGGAGGGGCCGGCGCGAGCGGGGGCGCCGCGCGTGGCCGAGCCGCCGGCGTCGCAGCCACAGCCCGCTCCGGCTTCACCGGGCGGGACGGGACAAGTTGTGTCCCCGGC
>NW_013533117.1:0-247 GCF_000836235.2 Papilio xuthus | reverse complement strand
TTGTTTTGTTATTATTGTGTAAGATAGTTTTAAGATAGTCCTTAATTCAGTGTGAAGGAATGTAATGTAGGTACCTAGAAAATAGTCTTGTATAAAGTACCTTATTCAACTGCATACTTTTGTACGTCGGTCCGAATAAACACCTTGAACATTTCACTCGCGTTTCATTGCAAATATTACACTTTTTTTTAATAATGTCTATGAAAAAAAGATATTGAACATCCATGATATATTTAGGTGTAAGACG
>NW_013533116.1:0-732 GCF_000836235.2 Papilio xuthus | reverse complement strand
TTTTGATTGAGGCGGGCCCCCGCGGCGCCCCGCCCCTGGTACACCCGGACTCGGCACTCGGACGCAGCCCAACTCATTTGTTATATTGTACAGTGATCCAAACAAGTTTCTGCGCGAGAGTCCCTACATCGATTTAAGTAAAAATTACTAATCTTTTACAATATACATAAGTTTTACAAATAGTGAAATATAAGAAACAAAATCTTAAAAAAACAGTTCAATCTCTAATATTTCAATGAAAATTAGGTATTTGGTTTTAAAACTGAATAGCGATAGCACTATATAATTAATTTAGACTATAAAAATAGTGGGAGGAAACATATTAAGAAAAATGCTATATACTCTGATCGGTTAAGGTAAAATATTATAGAACTCTTTACAATGGAAGTGCACAAAATAAATATAAAGTTACTCTTATTGGAAGAACATAAATAATTTTTGGTTAACTTGACCTGACATTTTTAACAACCTTTATTCCATTATGATGATGACTTAAACATTTTTTACATAAAACCTTTTCATTGTCATTATTAGTTTGAATTAGTGGAAAAGCCAAACACTTTTGTAGTGTGTTATATTAACATGAGTTTTTACACATAAAAGTAGAAATCAAATAAAATAATTGTATATTTTGTACAATAATATACAAAAATAATATTAAATATTTATAGTAAGTTATGGGCGAAACCTTTTTTCACCTGGATACTCAACGTCGCCGCATTTAAAGGTGGT
>NW_013533115.1:0-1299 GCF_000836235.2 Papilio xuthus | reverse complement strand
GACGGTTAAATAGAACGCTTTGTAACTCACGAGTTCGTCCGCCATATTGCTTCGAGATAATCACTATGGACGGATGAGTCACGGCGAAGGTAGATACGCTAAAATTGACTCCCTTTGTCAAACCCGACGCTGTTATAGTTTCACACGAGGGTAGAACACTGAGGCAGAGCAGTAGCTCAGTACTGCCACTCTTTACACACTTCTATTTGAATACTGTTAGCACATTATTGTTGTTCATAGTATGTCAAATAATAGCTGTACTGTTCTTTCCTACTGTCCTTACTATGCTTTCCTTGTGTTTGTCAAGCAATACGATAAAAAACTAAAGATATTCAACCTTAAGTATTAAGGTGCTAGTACATACAAGTCGGATAAGGTATGTTGGATCCATATATAGGTTTTGGTCTTAAATATCATCTCCTTTGTTGGGCCGCTATGCGCCGTATGCGGGGGTTGCATTTTTGGCATTGACCGGTTTTGGCACTTTTCGAAAACATTAAGTGTTTACAAATGAGACTTTAATATCCCTAGATATAAATCGAAATTTTTTTTTACTGTTTTCATTACGTTAAATTCAATCGAATCCGTTCACCTGGAGATACCTTCAAACAACATCTTAACATTCGCCTCTATAATATCTGTAAGAATAATATTATCTGCAATAGAACTGTTGCCGACAGATACGGAACCTCTTTACACGTTTTTTAATCATAATTTTTATATTTTTGTATTTGGAACTTTATATATTTTTCTTCCTTTTTCTCTATATTTAAAAGTTTTAGCGGTAAATATATCTTCTAACAGTGTTTGTTCAGTTAAAATCTACTTCTGACTGAGAATTCTTGAATTTTTTTCCAAAAGAAATGCATTAGGAAAGTCCCATCTCTCAGATACCATGTAATATAATTCGAATGATACGTAATAGATACATGTCTCATGGGAGGTGTAACCTGTGTCTAGACGACCTGATACCTTCATCTGCGTGCGAATGTTTTTGTGAAATCTTACTAATATTATAAATGCGAATGTTTAGATGGATGGTCGTTTGAAGGAATCACAGGAACGGCTTTGGATGTCTGGAAGAACACATAGGTTATTTATTAAGTTGTTTTTTTAATTCTGCGACAACGGAGTCGTTGGCGAAAGCTAGTCTTACATATTTGTCTTACTATAAGAACTGTCTAAAAAAATGTACTTCTCATTACATTGTTTGAACAAAATAACAGGTTTTTTGTGGCCTTTCAACTTATAAGCAGTTGCATTATAATCTTAAGTTTACTAAATGACTTACATAGGATA
>NW_013533114.1:1572-3835 GCF_000836235.2 Papilio xuthus | reverse complement strand
TATTACTTGATATAATTCGACAATATTTTTAATAAATCTATTATGATAAAGATAAATTGGGTGAGATTGATAAATTAAAAAGGAAATTATCAAACTAAGCAAACTTTAATCACTCCTGAAATAAGATATTTGATTACTTTAGTAGTATTACTCTGAGTCTCACGCGACGGCTAGTGTTTTATAAATAGAATTTTATAAATTAATGATGATAACGATTACTTACGAGTCACTAGTCAAGCTGAAATTTTATGGAAAAAAAATTATGAAATTGAAAAAAAATATTGTTTTGCTTATAATTCATAATGAACAATCACTACTGTAGATATCTCGTAGATAGACTTAAGCGGTTGTTGAAATAAACTCCAGCTTGATACCTCCACGCGTTTTCGAGAAAAAGGGTCTTAACAGACAGACGGACGTACAACAAAGTGATCGTATAAGGGTTCCGTTTTTTTCCTATGAGGTACGGAACCCTAAAAAGATATTTTTATGTTTTGATCTTAATAAAGTGACATGTCCGAGCAAATTCGATGGGCATCGTTTGTATTTAATTAAAAAAAAAAACAATTGACACGACAATCACATCAACGTATATAAGTTTGCATGTACTTACGAAAATATCAACCTGTTGGAAAATAACCGATTTAAAAAAAATAGAAAATATTAACAATTCTTTCATGAACGATAAAAACAATTGTATATATTTTTATGTTAAAATACGTAAATCATTTAGGTCTTTTACAGGACTAGGGATCAAACAAGTCACCTTTTTAATTTTAATTGATCCTAAGGGCACGGATATCCGCAACATTTACCAGAAAAGCACCAAAGTACATATTTTTTTTTATATTATAAGGTGGCAAACGAGCGAGCGGTCACCTGAAATCGCTGAATAGCGAAGTGACCGTTGCCCATCGACATACGCAATTGCATATGCGTTGCCTAATTTTAATCGACGGAGGTGTGGATGCACAGAAAGAAAATATCTTCCCTTTCCATGCATCCTCTCATCCGGAAAGTCCAGTTCCACTTCCCATCCTTTCCTCATAACAAAAAAAATTGGAACGGAAAGAGGACTAAATTAGACCTCCAGGACGCACACTCATCAGACGAAACGCGGAATTGCTTCCACTTGACGCCTGTCTTCTGTGTGGTCGTGATATTTCACCGGGCGAGCCGGGACGATTCGTGCGAAGATGTTAAAGCGGGCTCTGTCACTGTTAATTTTTAACTTATCTTAATTGCTGAAATTTAGCTTCGCGCTATCCAATGTGTTGCTAACTCCTTTACGGCCTGCTTATTTTAAAAGTATTGTAAATATACTAAAGAATAACATCAAATAACGCCTCCCTTGAGACCTGCGGCGCCCACAAGGGGGCGTTATACTGGGAAAGACTGCTCTACAGTCTCTTCAGAGCGAGACAAAGTTATTATACGTTTGTTTCGCTTTAAATCTATTTCCGAGAGTTGTTCGTACGATTACGAATTCTGCCTAAATGGAGTTTTATCATGTAAAGCGGTTCTAGCTTAATTATAACAGTAAATATATACTAAAAGTAGATGAGATACGTACAATTTTAAAAAGCCAACCAATTTTACTCAATTTCTTTTTTTCAAGAGCTTTGGGCTTGCTATTTCCATCAAATATTTCCTCACCACTGTTCTGTCGTACATCTGGTTTGATGTGATTTTTTTTATTCTGTATAAACAAAAAAATTGGTGTGATAAGTTTTCTTCACTACTTTTTAGTTTGAATTGTTTTATTATAGATATAAATAACCTACAATATTTAATAATTATTCCAAGTATTTTATAATGATTTTAGTATTATCTTTATGCTTCAATGTATTAACGTTTTTGTTAGCAATAGAAATATGTTTCAATATTAATTTAATTTTCGTAACTAAATAAAAAAAAATCATGTAAAAGACTTGGCAGTCGACATCAATGCACTACTGTAGATGGGTTTATATATTACGTAGCTTAATTGTTAACGAAGTACAGTCGTTGTCGTTCGCAGTGTTCTACTTTAAAAGTAACAACTTGAACGTCTTGACATTGCATTTTACACTAAATATAATATTCAAGGAAACGGTATAGGTTCAACATACTATTTTTAATTTGACCGTAACATCGATAGCACTTAAAATTTTTTTGCAAAAAGAGGCGCAGTCTGTGTTAGTTGCGTGGTGTAATAGAATCATCGCATTTGAAGGCGACTGTACGTCAAATTCTTTAGGATATAATAAGTGTAATTAATATT
>NW_013533114.1:0-1541 GCF_000836235.2 Papilio xuthus | reverse complement strand
TTTCTGGCGTCGTTGATCAAACATGATCCTTTACCCATAACACATTGTGTACGATTTTTTGGTGGCTGAAAAAAATAGCCGTAGCGTAGAGTTAAGAGCGTCGGTGACTTAGGGGTCAAGCACGTGACTTGCGATCCGCAGGTCGTGGGTTCGAATCCCGCCATGTACCAATGTGTTTTTCGATTTCCGATTTACATATGTACATTTATCCGACGTTCTTACGGTAAAGGAAAACATCGTGATGCAACCTGCACATATCTGAGAAGAAATTCAAAGATATGTGTGAAATCAACCAACACGCACTTGGCTAGCGTGGTTGACTATGGCCTAATCACTCTTAACTTAGAGTAGGCTCCGAGCCCCTCGGTGGGAACTTGTAGTGAGCTGATGATGATGATGCGTAGAGTAAAAAAAGTAATAGATTTAATTAATTATTTCTTAATTTTTTGACTATTCATTAACTTTTAATTTTATTTTTACTTCAAGAAGCAATGTTGCAATACCAAAGTGTATATAGAAAGACACACTAAATAAAATAATGTAAACTAGTGAAAATTTACCTTTAAAAAAAAAACTGTTTTTAATATCGCAAAATTCTTTGGCATCACAACATTTTGGCAAAATTTGTTTAGTGAAGAAATAACTTACTTCTATAAGCAAAACCGAGGTAAAAATAACTCCAAAAAGCAAAAATAAAGTATACATGGTGTTCAATTCTGAAAATGCAAAATTTTTTATAATTCTATGGGTAATCTCAGATTAAAAAAAAACTAATCATAAAATTAAAGTAAACTTACAAACAAAACAAAGTTTAAATTTTCTCCATGTCTGATTATTTTTAAGAACTGGTTAGGAAATGAACACTTATAAGTTAGTGGAAAAAGGCATACCAAATTATTGTGTTCTTTTTTAATTAATCTAGCTCTGACTGTGTTTTTTAATTTCGACGTAAATTACATACTAATTTTATTGATTGCATAAGAGTAGTTAGAACAAAATGGAATTTTTTGTATGGATGTCTGCTACCAATTCGTAAATACAGTGTAAACTTGTACGTCACTCGATGTAACGTCGAACTCCTTAATACGTCGAAATTGATTGACTTTGGTTAGTTTCCTATATATTTATAATAATAATAATAATAATGCGGGATTATGTTGTTGAATTCTCTACGATTTGCACCTGTGTAAATTCTTTTGTTTGCCGTTTTTTAACTTTATTCCCAGTGTATACGAGTAACATAATTCTAGGGAATTTGGGCTATATTTTTGTTAAATGACCACGAACGACGACGAAACTTTTGCCAAACTGGCACAAACACAGTTGCTTTTATACTTTTGAATTGTAAATATGGCAAAAGTTCTTTGTGTAGTGATGAAAAAGATTTAATCGCCTCAATGAAAAGCAGCAGAAGGGACAAATTAGTAAATGAAAGTCATTATAGAATAGAAAAATAATATATTTTTCGTCACTCGGTATAACGTCCACTCTATATAACGTTGCGAATCCTTGATGCCTTGTGCAACTAAACTTGAACTCAA
>NW_013533113.1:0-4888 GCF_000836235.2 Papilio xuthus | reverse complement strand
TTTTGTGTAAGGCGTTTCAAGGGAACACGGTCGAATGCCTTCTCATAATCTAAGTAGATGATATCAGTAGGCTCCCCATTATTGTGGTTCCGCGTCCACTCATTTAAGCAAATTAGCAAGTTTGTAGTGACAGACCGTTTTGGTATAAAACCGTGCTGCTTATTCAGGGTAATCTTTTCTTGATTTAAAAATTCTCTTATGTGATTAGCTATGATCTTCTCTAAGGCTTTACACAATATACAGGTTAAACTGATGGGCCTATAATTGTCGGTGAGTAATTTATTACCTTTCTTATAAATGGGTACTATATTTGCTCTTTTCCAATCAGCTGGCACAACTCCATCCTTGAGAGATTTATTCATGATCCTAGCTATGTGATCGCTAATGGCTCCAGAGCATTTATTTAGTATTACTGAGGGTATGTCATCAGGCCCAGATGCTGTAGTGTCGTTGAAGCTAGATAATGTTTTTCTTACTAATTCTCCCGAAATATTTAAGTCATGAATTGAATTTATTACTCTGGGAATGTTGATGTTTGGCACCGGTCCGTCGGGCTCTTTGACGAAGTTCAAGTTAAACTGATCAGCAAAGGCTTCGGCAATTTGCTTAGGCTCTGTCACAACTTCATTCGAGTTATTTTTTATTACGTTAGGGATACCGACTTTAGAGTTCAGTTGTTTTCTTGTATAACCATAGAAAGCTTTAGGACCTGAGTCAATTATAGTTGATTCGAAGGTGGCTCTTCTGCTTCTAGTGAGACTAATAATTTTGTTGTTTACTTTTCTATATTCTTGGTACGAGTGTTGAGTTGGATAAATTCTATAATTTTTCCATAGTTGTTTCTTTCGTTTAGTTAGCATAAGTATTTCTTTGTTGATCCAGGGTTTATTTTTGCAATGTTTGTTATGTATTTTCTTTTTTGGTATGATATTTTCGATTGAATCTAACATTTGGTTTTTTAAAGTAGACCACATATCGTTTACAGAATCATCCGTTGTGATCAAGTTACTGGCCAGATACTGAGATATTTTTTCGTAGTCGGCTTTGAAAAAGTCGTATTGAACGCTACTTAGGTTTTCATCGGTTTTAGCTTGATTACTGATAGCTTGTATCGTGGCCGTAATAACTAAATGGTCGCTTTTACCTATGGGGGGGTGGTAATCAATGTCACAAATAAGTGAGTCATCATTACAGAATAGAAGATCCAAAAGTGATTCTTCAAGGTTTCGTTTTCTGGTAACTTGAGTAACAAGCTGGTTTAGATTGGTATTTGCATACATATTAACAAAGTTATCGCATAGACTGTCATAACCATGAGTTTTTTGGAGAGGCCACTTTATTTTCGGTAAGTTGAAATCTCCAGCAATGATGGTAGTATTTTCAGATGCAGCTTTTTCGATGGTACCAAAAAGAATTTCGTCCGTGTCAGAAAGAGAGCTAGAGGGTGGTCTATAAACACAAGCTATAAGAAAGGTAAGTTCTCTGTACCTGATATCGAGCCATATTGCTTCGATCAAGTTGTTTTGATAAGTTGTATTAAGTTTAGATATAATAGTTGATCCATTTATTTGATTGGCAACATAAATGGCCACACCACCACACTTTTTATTATCCCTGTCTAATCTGTATAGCATGTAATCCGGTATGTTAATAATGCTGTCTGGTATTGACGAATGTAAATGAGTTTCAGTAATTAAGATAAATGCAGGCTTAAGTTTGTTAATCTCGAGAAGAAATAAATCGAATTTTGCCGTTAGGGAAGCCAGGTTTGTGTAAAAGAGAAGCAGTTCAGAGACCACAGATCTGCTTAATTTTTTGTGGTCCTCATAATCCTGGGGACTTTGTTTATGTATTTAATGGTTAGGTCTTTTTCTCCTTTATCGATCCTATCGGCTAACTCGCTTCGTAGCTTCGTGAGTTGGTCTCTTTGATAGGGCGTCATGTCCGATTGGGCGCTGATTTTTTTAGGTAGTTTACTTTTGTTTTTCAGAACAGCAATAGCGACGTGCTTATTCGTTAGTACCACCTTGAGAGGACGAGGTTTGGCATTGTTGGATGAGGGTTTCCCCAAACGGAACGTCGTCACTATTTCAGATGCTTGTATGGGGAGCGTAGCCAGTGTATTAGTCACTGATACCTTATCGTAATGCTTTCTCTCTTCCGACGTAGTCGACTCAGACTCCGGTAGTCCATACAAGATAATATTACGGCTACGGCTTTTGCGGTCTTCAATCTCGTTAATTACCATGTCCAGGTTTGTTACATTCGAGTGTTGTTTACTGAGCTCTTGGACTTGGTGTTGGAGATCAGTGACTAACTTGCGTAGATCAGGAATCTGCCTCAGTCCTTCTTCACATTCATCACACAAGTATGACAACTTAGGATTTTGTAGACCAAACACACGTAATTCAGTAGCAGTTAATCCACTACACTTGATACATACTGCCCTCTTACAGCCTTTGCATGTTATTTTGGAATTCTTATCATCTTGAATTTGTACCTCACATTTATAGCATTGGGCCATTGTGAATTAAAAATACTTCCAATTTAGCAATAATTGTAATAATATAACACTTGTAACACTGAACGTCAGTCAGTTGGGTGACAGTGTTGATTCGACAGATGACACAATGTTAAATCAGTTGTCAACTTGACAAATTGAAAAATTTCAGATGAGGGTAACAGAAAATAAAGTTTTGTTATGAATGTCAAACGCGTATTTTAACACACATTTTGTACTAGATTCATCACAGTTTTCTTAAATACTATTAGTTCACAATTAGCAACAGAGACTTATCTCCAAACTGAGCACAACTGACACTTCGATTGTTCACTTTTATACGGGTTTTTTAATTATTGTTGGAAGAGCTAACAAACGCGATGTATACAGAGTGACAACCGGATGACGTCCAAATGGATGTTTGTTCACAAGTTTCTAAAGAACGGTAGAACAGATCTTGACGAAATTTGTTATGGACGTAGAACATAGTCTGGAAGAAAACATAGGCTACTAAAGATTTTTTTTAATTCTTCGCGCACAGGGTTTGGGTGCGACAGCTAGTTGGAACACAATTTCCAAAAAAAAAACACTACAACGAACTCGTCTTTCTTCTCTTATCTGTCTTAATATTCTTAGCACTAAACTGTGGGTTACAGTTAAGACAGACAATATTTGCAGAGACCTTAATAATCCAGAATATAAAAGAGATCCAAGGGAAATTGTTATCTCAGCGCATCGAGCAATAAATCGTGCGATCTGTAATCCGAGGCTGCAGCGAGCCACGCTCTATTTGCGGATTGTATTTTCAAGCGAAATAATAAGAAAATTCCGTTTCTGTATGTAAATGGATTTAGAAGTTTAATCGGAAAAAGGCTGAAAGATATTTTTATCAATTGTTTTCTCTGATTTGTTATGTACTCTGTGCTATTTTATACAGAGAACCTGAAACCGAAGTGCTAGTATGCGTAGATGTATAAGTGTAGAAGAACTCTGCCTACCCCTCTGGGATACGGATGTAAGTTATGTTGTTGATATAACGTTTTTTTTTTTTTTTTTTATTTTCTTTATTTAGGATTAATAAATTACTATAACATTGAAGTTACAGTTTAAAGTGTTTGCCCATTTGTCTATTTTTTCGTGCGTAAACCACAAGCCAAGTTATGATGAAATTTTGGTAGCGAATTCTTAATTTAGAGACCTTATAATAAAGTAATTTTTATCAGGTTTTTTTTTATTTAAAATATTAGCAGATTTTTGTGAATTTACTATAATAATATTTCTTTCTACCATTCCAACTAAGCTCTAGGCTTGTGCTAGGATATGGTTTACGACAATAGTCGAATGGCGGGATTAGAACCCCCGACCTCGTGATCGGAAATCCGTACCTCTAACCATTAGGCTATTGGCGCTTAATGAAACTGTTTACTTATACTATAAAATTAGACTCTATTTTGATATTTTTCTTTTCTATTTTTGACGTTTGAATTTTACTTATCAACGCATTCTAGTTTGAGATATAAATGTTGTGGCAAATAGTTGTATAAAATACACCATTGCTGTCTTTTCATTTAACGAGATGCGCTAACAAAGAGGTGTGAAAACGTAAAGGCTAGGTATAAACGACCTCGAGGGGGTCAAGTTTACAGGCCTCAAGGCGACCGCTTTATTGCCCAGGTTAGAAGGTAACGTAAGCGTTAAAACCTTGAGTAACTTTCATGTTAGCTGCAGCTAGCAATATCTGTTTGAACGATTTTATCGTTAAACCAGACATAAGATTGTTATTTAAGTAAATATTGTAAATTGTGATTTAATAAGTCTATTATCGTCGTTGTAATAAAGAAAAAAACTAACTAATTTTTCTTATGCAATGTTTGTTAGCCACGTGCATCTATTACTATTCAAAACGTCTCATTGTTAACTGTCTGAACAATAATCATCTAGATTTATATAAAATGAAATAGAAACTCCGCGGAGTTCCTCGGAGGGTAACACCATCGAGAGCGACAGTCGCAACATGGCAACTGGCCGTGAAACTTTTGTTTTCACTTTCCCCTCGACTCGTCTCTTTTTGGCGTACCGGTATGACGCTGTGACTTATTACTTGCCATTACAATTCAATATGAAGCAACTTAACAAAGTTACGTTTGGTTATCTTAAATAATTTGATACAAATCCTACTACAAACCGTTGAAAAGGGATCATAATTCCTCCTAAACCTTTATGTAAGTTAGCTGCCGCCCGCCACTCCGTCCAGAATTTAATTAGTAGCCTCTGTGTTCTTTCAGACTATGTTCTATATTCATGCCAAATTTCATAGATAGGATAGATGCCCAAACACAAATATCCAGCTATTTGCAAAAATTTGCATTTTTACCTAATACAAGTAAG
>NW_013533112.1:0-5509 GCF_000836235.2 Papilio xuthus | reverse complement strand
TGCTAGACGTTGACCAAGGGTGGAGAAGTAATCATTGTAAAGGTCGAGGCGCGTCTGGGTGGTATAAGTGTTTTCTGCTAACAATTCAGTGGGCTCGAACCTCTTGTCAGTGATGCCGCATAACGTTTTGATTGACCGCCATAGCTTCTTCGGGTTATGTTTGTTTTCATTAATTTCATTTCTTTCATGTTGTAATCGTATTTTACGCAATAGACTGACCAAAAAATTGTGGTACCTTTTAAAAGAGATTTGCAGTATCATATTATCCGGATCTAGCTTTGCACGCTGATGAAGACGGTCTCGATGCCTCATGCAGCGCATAAGTCCTGGAGTGATCCAGGGCTTGAGGTTATATTGCGTTCTACTCAGGTGGACTTCGCGTGTATGCCTTTTTAACGTACCAACTAAAACATCCGAAAAAGATTTAACAACTTCATTTACGTTAGTGTTAGTAGTGACATCACTCCAGTCTCTCTCTAAAAGGTCTTTCCTTATGCCAGTAAAGTCTCTTTTAAGCACGGTACGGATTGGTCGTCTATGGTGATATTTGTTAAAGCTCATCCCAACCATAACGGGGAAGTGGTCAGTAAGATCAGATTGGCAGACAATACCTACTGGGGTCAGGTTACGATGAAAGTCAGTGAAATATATGTGGTCTAGACACGACGGCCCTCTGGTGGGTTTTGTAATGGCCGGAACAAATCCGTGCTCCGCTAGGAAGCATTGGTATTCTAAGACTCTAGAGCTGGATGTATCCAATATATTTATGTTTAAGTCGCCAGCCAGGATCAAAGGTACACCGTTACTATTTTTTACAAAACTTTCAATGGAAGATAAAAAATTATCTATGTTATGACATGACGGTGAGCGATAAATGGCGAATATGGTGGCTATATTTTGTATATTAACAGCCAGACAATTAGCATCATCAATGGTTGGCTCTGTAGTTGACAGGTTCCAGACATCACTTACGTAGACTACAACTCCACTGTTTTGATTAGTATTACGTTCAGTAAGGTAAGGTAGGCAACGAATATGCAATTGCGTATGTCTATGGGCAACGGTGACTTCGCTATTTCAGCGATTTCAGGTGGCCGCTCGCTCGTTTGCCACCTTATGATATATATAAAAAAAGAACAGTTGTAACTAATAAATTACATCTACGCTGACAATAACTATGCCACTGTCCATGAATATTAATTGTTTATATGAGAAAGTGTTTTCCGTTCTTCGTTTATCGTTAATGTTAGATTTTCCGATCATTATTGACGCTTCCATTAAGGCGCTGTCAGTCAAAGCGGACTGTTGTTGTTTACATTAAAAAGTACCTTTTTTCCCTAAATTAATCACACTTTTTTCACATCTCCGCCCACTTCAGTAACAAAGAGAAAATGTTTCAACTTTCAAAGACAATATCATTTATTTTTGCTTTCAAATTACTATAGAACTCTGGGTAAATTAAAATTGTAGTCGTTATTAAAAGAGAGATTATAAAATATAATAAATATAAATTTATTATATCTAAGAATGGTGATAAATTTGGATAGCTATTTAGAACTTAATAAGTCGTAGTTCAACATTTTCCTTAAATGGGTTCAAGTATATGAAGTAGATAGTAAATCTCTCCGAGTTTTATCAAATATTTGATATTATAATGAAACTCGTAGTTGGAAGTTGTTCGTATGGTATTAAAAAATATCTGATATATACATATAGCCTATGTTACCCCTGAATAGTGTAGCTACCAAACAGTGAAAGAGTTTTTCAAATCGGTTCAGTAGTTTCGGAGCCTATAAATTAAAAACAAACAATCAAATCTTACCTCTTATAATATTATATCTTTATATGAAACCGACTCTTTCTTTTGTTTCAGAATTAAACGCAGTGAAGATAGTGAAATTAGTAGTGCCAGAAATTATACAGTACGGTGTACAAGACGCCGTGATCTTAGACTGTGATTACACGTACGGAAACGACACGTCTGGGCTAGTGGTGAAGTGGTTCTTTAGGAACAAAGCTAGGCCGGTGTACCAATGGATTGTGTCACAGAAGCCGCAGGATATGGGTATATTGAGGGGTCGAGTCGATTTAACGTACAGAGCATCGAACGATCCATTAAAAATGCACAGAGCACTCCGCATAGTGAAACCGAACACAGACATTTCTGGTGATTACACTTGTGTCGTATCCACTTTCATGGAGGAAGACTCGAGGACCAAGCAAATGGTTGTTTTTGGTGAGTTGCTTTCGATTAGAATATTTAATACTTTAAAAACAATGGTGACTTAATCGTATCAAATCGTAATATTATACATTTTATTGGTAGGTAGAGTTTCGTACTCTGTATAGAAACAGTGTAGAATATTTATGTTTGAAAAAGTGGTAACTATATATAAATAATAGTAGAAAAGAAGAAGATCGAAACTGTTTAAGTTATTATATTAACATTTTAATTTACATTTTTAAATTGAAAACTAGGACAAGTGTATACAAATAGCGACAAGCTTTATAGAGGCATCTGCTTCGCCGTGATTTGCACCGTGACAACCCTCCGACAGACATAAGCTCGACTGAACGCTATGAGTGGCAACCGAATGACGCTTTATCACTTCTTATATTTAATGCAAATTGCTTAAGTGCTAATTAAATGGGTTTCTTACTAATATTATAAATGCAAAAATTTAGATGTATGGATGGATAGTTGTTAGAAAGTATCTGCAGAACGGTTCAACGGATCTGGATGAAATTTGGTATAGATAAAGAACATAGTCAGTAAAATCACGTAGGCTACTGATTGATTGTTTTCCATTTCATTTGAGCTTAAATCAGATTTATCGTTTCAGGTTAAGCGTTAAGTTACTAAGTGTAATCTTAGATTAGTACACCGCATAAAAAATACAACATAACTCACGCGGTATAAATTTTGACGAGTAATTTTACATATTATATGTTTTCGCGGTCCTCTGTTCATTAATAAGTAACCATAAGTTCATTAGTGACAAACACCGATACAAGTCTTCCTAACGCAATGAAAATCGAGGACTTATAGACTCGTATCAACTGAGAAATATCCGTAGTACATGATAGAAAAATATAACTTTTTATCTGAAATCGTACAAGTTTATTCACAAAACATCTGCTATCCGTTTCGCATCTTTTTTTACGCTTAAAGCGTTCGTAAGGCTTTCAGGGAAATGAAACAAGCCCAGCTTATCTTCACGGATGGCTTCTCCAATCAAGATTGTTTTTAAATTAGGATCAATATGAAAGAGATTCTTCCTTCGTATTGTTGTATTAAAGAAATAGAAAATCTCCATTATCTAAAGCTTTAAAATTGATCGAAAACATCCTCTAGGTAGTTACCTCTCAATACCTCAATCTCGCGTCTTAATTTATAAGATTTCTATAGCTATGTGTATAAACGTTATTGCATTCTTGATTTAAAACCTAGGACATAAAATCACTCTTGATGCTACGAGAATAAACTAGATTCTTCGCTAAATTTGGTTTTATAAATTCTGGTTGATATGTACATCTGCATCATCTTTTATAGACTTTTACTGCTTTGTTTGTTATTAAATTTCATAAGGAAAAATCTTAGTAAAAGTTTCTTTGTAGTTAATTTTATTTTTTATTTTTTTAACGTTTAATATTGTTGGAGACTGCAGTTATTATATTTACGATAATACGTTTTAAAGGTCGTCTGGAATTTAATTAAAGCAGACTATACTGTTAATGCTAAGTAGAAATTAAGCGAGAAAAAGATATAACTTCCAATTTCTATGTTAATGTTATTAAAGTAAGTAGCGATAGCTGTTGTAAAATGTAAGCGTCGGAAATCCCAAGTTAAAATCCATTTAATAGTTACTCGGATTATCCAATAATACATTTCTTGAGAAGGGTTTAGCGAGGCCTCCATATCGTATTGTAGGCTCGATATGGGTAAACTGTTCGTAGTGTAATTTAGCAAATTGTCTGCCTTTGAATTATATAGAGAATACTATTCTATTCATTCGCCAAAATTTCAACTGGTTTTGGGAACGGTTACGAGTTTTGTTAGAGCTATAAAATCGATCGATTGTTCCAAACTTACATTTTGTTTCGAGATAAGAACGAAGAAATTACGTTTCATTTATTACTTTTAAACATTTTATGGAAGTAAGTCGCGATATCATTTACTAAGGGATAATAAAATAACGAACTGTATACGTAAATTATTTCAGTAATAGAAAGCCATTATCAGTAAATTACTTAAACTGGTTTTTATGTATTTACCAAAGCGAAATCGTCACATAGCTAGAAATAAATAATGACTATTTGAATTGTTATCACATCTATATTCGATACTAGCCGTCGCCCGCGTCTCCGTCCGCGCGGAATTAAAGACAAACTTAATAAGTAGTCTATGAGTTCTTCCTATGTTCTACATCTTTGCCAAATTTCGAGCGAGATCTATTGAGCCGTTCGGGAGATATGTTCAATTAAACATATATCCATCCATCTAAACATTCGTATTTATAATATTAGTAAGATATAACTGGTAATATATCTTTTTTACAAATTTCTAAACGTTAGTTAACAAAAATTCAGACATTTCAAATGTGAACAGAACGTTATAACAAATCGCATCGTAGAACTCGGATAAGCGTTAGACTTTTAGAATACATTAAAATAAAACTTTAACCTTTTCCAGAGAAATGTTTACTAGTACGAATAAGATTCCAACTCTAAAACAGCGAGCTTACGAGGCGTTTCCTGAACCATTTATATAAATTTATATTATGTTACATTGACTTATACATAGTTTACAAATAAGTGAAATATAATTTTTGAAGCTTTAATTATCGTATTCGAGATGTAAAAAATGTGACTAAAATGTCCAATGTCTTTATTCTTTATTACAATTATAAGGACAAGTAAACTAAAATTTCGACAGTGTTATTGTCGTATGGAACCGTAATCCCTAAGGAATATCTGTTTTACAAATAGTCATCAATCTTTTTGTCCTTGGAAAAAGCATAGACAATCATTTTTTGTACAAATATTTTGGCAATGAAATCTCCCAGTGATTCGAATAGTATCCGCAAATACCGGCAAACTATCCGGAGAGCAGGATCAAAGAGGTTTCACAACGGAAGTGGACTTCCGTATAGCAGTTGTCAATTAGCTTTCTACTTTAGGCCGCTTCATGCTGGATGGTTTAAAGTTAAAGTAAATAAAAATTTAGAGACCATTTAAAATACTTAAGTTAACAAATAAAAAGAACAATAAATAATAATAATTACTATAATATACTAACATAAAGTATAAAAAACCTCTATGAACAATTGAAGCAAAAAAAAAATTTTTACTAATTTTCACGAATTTGCTAGCTATGTATCATTGCTTTATTAATTGACTCGCTATCGCCTGCGACTCCATCCGAGCGGAATAAAAAAAAAGTAATAAGTAGCCTATTTCTTCCTCCGGACGTTCTACTACTGTGCCAAATTTCATCAAGATCAGTTGA
>NW_013533111.1:0-756 GCF_000836235.2 Papilio xuthus | reverse complement strand
CCTCTCAATGGTGTGCTGAAGTCCAGCAACTTTAGTACTAAGCTAATTAGAAAGCCAAGTTTAGAGAGGGAGCTTAATCTCCATAGAGGAAGTCCCGCGCTCGATTCTGGCGCCGGAAGCTCGAGGTCGGACAGTCCCCGGCAGTCGGACGCGCCGCCGCTGCCACACGAGAAGTTGAGTAGACAGTACTCTCCGTCTGGTTTCTCCGAGCCCCCGCCTCCGCCGCCGCCGAGATGTCCCTCTACGCCGCCCGTGCCGCCCTCCGTGCAGCAGCTTATGAAGCGGATGTCGCCGGCGCCGCCCCTGCCGCCCGCGAGAGGCACCAGCCCCGTCGCTTCCGGGGCGCCCACGCCGCCGGCGCGACAACCTATGATAGTTCAGAACGGACCTCAAGTACAACAGCAACTAAGTCAACAAATACAAGCGCTAAGCATATACCAGCCCGGCTCGACCGGCGCGGAACTCCCACCTCCTTACCCCCTGTCAGGCGTCCCTCCGCCTCCGTCCTACTCTGTCTCCATGCAGAATCGACAGAGCCCCACCCAGTCGCAAGACTACAGGAAAAGTCCCTCGTCGGGGATCTACTCGGGAGGCACGTCCGCGGGGTCGCCGAGTCCGATTACCGTCACGCAATCGACGGGCTCGTCGTCCGGCATGACTCGCCCTACGCCCATTCAGCCGTGGACGGCGAGACAGGCGGTCCAGCCTCCTATCATAATGCAATCTGTAAAAAGTACACAAGTCCAAAAACCAATT
>NW_013533110.1:0-635 GCF_000836235.2 Papilio xuthus | reverse complement strand
TTTACATTATTATCTTTCGATGGTTTATGTATTCAAGTTCACCAAGACCACATTGATTACTGTATCCATTAGGCGTTCGTATTTTTACCAAACCATATGTTCCTCTTGGACTTGTGGTTCAAGAATGAGATTGCTCATTATCGCCAATTTGAGATTATAGCAAGTCGAAGCTTAGTACTGTTATACGGAGTGGTGAATTTGGGTTTTTAAAAAAAGAAAACCCTTTAAATTAACATTTAATTATAGAGATTTAGCAAGGTTTTGTTTCACAAATGACAGTGATGATTTAGTAAAAACACAGTAATGATTTAGTAAAGGAAAAGCAACCTTCGCTTCCGAAGGCTGGAGTGAGACTACTCGTCAGTATTAATTATAATTATGATAAGCTTAATCTAATGTCTACTCAAGATTTTGTGCATAGGTAGCAAAAAGGTTAGTAGAAGGAGTATATATAACAGTACGAATCCAAATTCAAAACATTTTCAGAGAATTTTAAAATAGGTTCAGTTCCCTACTTCACCCGTAATTCTTCTGTATACCTATACATATTCTGTGACGTATTCGTGTATACTTTGCCTTAAAATTCAGTAAGAACGCTGCTACGTGGATTGGAATCAATTTGCGTTCACAGTGCT
>NW_013533109.1:0-528 GCF_000836235.2 Papilio xuthus | reverse complement strand
AAGCTTTGCTGGTGCCTCCCCCCCCCCCAAATAAAATGTAAAATAGATATAAAATTAAACCTAGCATAGATCATCGGCTTGCGGCTCCAATGTTCCTTAACACGTTAGCTGCCAGAATGATTTTTCGAAAAAAGAATTTTTTTTTTAATAATTTTGTCCAAAACCATTTGAAAACGCCTAAAAATATAGTAATACCTTATTTAGATTGCTCATATACTTATTATTTACATATGAATGGAAGTATGGCTTGTCGGACACATAGTCCGACACGGCCTGATTGAAACTAGCTTGTCGGACATATAGTCCGACATGGCAGCTAACGTGTTAATGTTGATTTATAAGGTAGATAACTCATTTAAAGTTTTTTTTTAATAATGATAATTCAGATCAAGGTTGAATACAAAGGAGTGGTGCAATCAGTTACATTTTCGTGTCCAACATGTAATGAGACATTTAAAAAAATCCAGTGATCTCTGTACGTAACATAAATTTGTAACGTACAGTCGGTGGCGATCGCATCTGCAGTGA
>NW_013533108.1:0-988 GCF_000836235.2 Papilio xuthus | reverse complement strand
GTGTTTGAGATGTCGCACATCGTGTATTGCATGTGTGTATGTGTGCAGGCGTGGTCGGCGGAGGCGTGGCCGCGGCGGCGGGCGGTGGCGAGGCGGACGAGAAGCCGCTGGCGCTGGGCGAGCTGGCGCAGCTGACGGTCAGCAACGAGCCCGAGGCGTACGACGTCGCCGGCGCCAACAAGGAGTCCTTCCGCAAGACCTGGAACGCCAAGTACACGCTGCGCTCGCACTTCGACGGGGTGAGACACATTGCACTGCAGCGGCGCCAGACGAGCAACTATCTACTGTCGTGGATCTAGTAGGACCCGACTGAATTAAAGTAAAGGCATAAAAGCTCCCTTAGGGTATTCAAAATCTTTAGGGGTTGCCGGTAAACGTTTAAGGTTGAAGGTGTAGGATAAATATCTCTATAAAATATGTTAAAATTAATTTTCTCGACTCTATGTTTCTAGGTTCGAGCTTTAGCTTTCCATCCCACCGAAGCCGCTTTAGTGACGGCCTCCGAGGATCACACGCTGAAACTGTGGAACCTGCAGCGGACCGTGCAAGCCAAAAAGTCGGCCGGCCTCGACGTGGAGCCTCTGTACACGTTCCGAGCGCACACGGCGCCCGTGCTCTGCCTCGCCATGGGCCTCCCACGCTCCGAGGAGTGCTTCTCCGGGGGCCTCGACGGCACCATCCGCGTCTGGAACCTGCCGCCGCCCACCGCAGACCCTTACGACCCCTACGATCCCGCGGTACAGGTAACTATCACTGTTTTATCTTCTGTTACCTCTAGTACTTATTTATGCAACGAATAGAATATTTATTTTGTGAAGGAAATGATGCATCTTTGGATTGTAAATTTGCTTGCAGGGTCCGGTACTGCGCGAGCACACGGACGCGGTGTGGTCGCTGGCGTGCGCGCACGGGCGGCTGCTGTCGGCGTCCGCGGACGGCACGGCGCGGCTGTGGGCGCCGCGCGCCGCACGCCCCCTGCTGTGCACGC
>NW_013533107.1:3351-4307 GCF_000836235.2 Papilio xuthus | reverse complement strand
GCGGGGCGTGCGCGTTGCCGGCGTACATGTAGTCGCGCGCGGTGAGCAGGTGCGTGTTGGCGTTGGGCGCCATCGCCACATCCGGCACGCACGCAGAGAGACGTCCGCGCACTGATCTGTACATACATACATACATACGTTATAATTAAAAAGTGGTAGAAAGCAACAACATCTGTACCACGACCACAAAGAAGAGATACCTCAAATGACAACACATTTTACTCCTCTATCCCTACCTACCCTTTTCTTATAAAAAAAAGGATAGGAGGAGGAGGAGGAAAGGGGATTTGATGGAAGGGTCGAATATAGCAGTCATTTCGCCATTTCGGCGAATTCAAGACCAAAAAACCGAGTTAACACAAAAAAATCCGATTGACTTGGGTAGAAACTGTAATTACTATAAATGACAAAAAATGTATATTACAGTATACAGACAGCCGGACAGACAGACAGACATACCTGTGTGTGTCTGGCCGCGGCGGCAGTTCTCGTCTGCAAGTGCTGGACTCGCGCTCTGAAAATCACGAACAAAATACTTCTCTAAGTAAAAATGCACACATGGTCCTTCGAGTCGGGATAAAGAAAGGGAAAACATGTTACCCGCTTGCAGGAAGACAGCAGCAGCGCGCGAGTTGCCCGACCTCAGGGACCCTGAGCCCGACCTGATACAAATTGCACGCTTTGTTATATATCACTTCAAGTTTACCTTTTTTCATTTTAATAACAGATATTGTAGGTGGCGCTGCGATCGATTTTATTTTTGTCACATTTAAACACCAATTTCATACATTAACAGGCTGTATAAAGATAAAATAACTTTTTTACTCATTAATTTAATCTACTTTTTTAATAGGAACATTATATTTACTTAAATAAAAATGCATATAAAAATCGTATAACCTGCAGCAATCATCCACATCAGGCAGGTCCGGCACGTCAGGCAGGCGGGGCGGGGC
>NW_013533107.1:0-3322 GCF_000836235.2 Papilio xuthus | reverse complement strand
GCGGCCACGCCCCCGCCTCAGAGCCGCACGCCCACTCCTCCTCCACACACAAACTGCTGCCTCCACATTCCCTGGTACACAAATATTCCTTTAAATTTACTATCCCACTTTTGATGGATGAAAAAACCTAATTTGTATTTCTGAGACCAAGAGAGACAATATCTCCGTTGAAAACATATTGTTATCTTTGTTTCGTCAAAGATGAAAGAGGGAGATGACGATATATTTTATACAAATATATTGGTCTCAGTAACCCGAGGTTATATGATTAATATATATTTTATAATAAATCATTAGCGTCTAACACGATAACATAAGGGAGAGAATGAGACCGCGTAACAAAGAGAGAGCGTCAGAGAGTAAAAAACTTTGATATCCAACACAAATAAAAACATAATTTGATAACGTCATAGCCAAAAAAATATTTATAAATAGTTAAGAATGAGTGTAATATGTACATACTTGTCGGAGTTGTCGGAGTTGTCGTCGAGGTCAGTGAGGAGATCTGCGCACGTGTCCGGCAGAGACATCTCGCGCACAGCACGCAGCGCTATCTGTTGTATCACAGCTTTCTTATATCTCATATATTTATTATTTCTTGATATGTATAGATATATATAGATGTTGTGATGTGATATGTTTACCTGGTGATGGACCTGCTTGGTGTCGGTGGCGTGCAGAAGCAGCGCGCGCTGTGCGGGGGGCGCGGCACGCAGCTCGCGCACGCGCGCCCGCAGCGCCGCCAACACGCGCGGCGACACGCACGCCGCCTCCGCCCCGCCCACACCTCCGCCGGCCCCGCCCACTCCGCCCACACCGCCGCTCGCAGAACTGGCGCCGCTGCGTGCCGCCGCAACCTGCAAGCACAAATTAGAAGATATCTCCAAAACGGATCTTGATTAAATTTGTCATAGATGTAGAACATAGTCTGTACGAATCACATAGGCTACTTATTCAGTTTTTTTTTGTTTAGCCCGAACGAAGTTAAAGGGTACAGCTTTTTAACATATAACTTTGTCCATTCCGAATCCTAATTTTAGTTTTCTTTCCTTTGTCATTCCTTTCTTATAAAGTTAGGTAAAGTAAATTTGATGGAGAACAGGACAGGTAAGGGGAAATATTTTATTTCAGTGCGTTTTCTCCTTCGATGAAAGGTAGGCAGGACATATGAATATGTACGTACCATGTATAGTGTGTCGGGTATGCGGTGCAGGAAGCGCGCGCGCCGCACTCGCGACACCTCCGCCTCCGGCACCGCCTGGTCCTCCAGCAGCGCCTGCTCATGTCATCTTTGTTCAGTACATTATAAAGGTACACAGTTTCAAGGTCAAACGTTAAGATATTTGAAAAACACTATACTCTTTATCTTTATGATTTACTTATTAATAAATGTGAAAGTTTATATATATGTATGTATGTGAGAAGATATATCCTGTGCTGGTGCATGAGGTGCACGAGGTGCATGAGGTGCACGAGGTGCATGGATAGTCCAGATAGTGTTGTGTAAGAGAGATGTATGCGCTGCGCTAACTTTAATTTCATCAAGGTAAGGTATGAAGCAGCGCGGCGGTCTGCTCGCGCCGCGGCCGAGCCACGCCTCCGCCCCGCCCCCTCCCTCCACCATCTGCGCCGGGGGCTGCGCCACAGCGCCGCGCCGCACCGCCTGCATTTTGTATCTCAATATTAACAATACTACCTTACAGTTATTGCTATACTGATAAAGTGTTCTTATAAAATTTCCCATATAAAATATCTTCTAGCATCAGTAACTCAGTTGAAAACTTGATTTGTAATCAGCATATCCTGTGTTCGGTGATGCTGGAGATATGTGAGGTGGAGGTGGTGGTGGTGGTGGTGGTGACCTGGTGCAGCAGGTCGCAGTCCGGGGGCAGATGCTCGAGGCGCACGAGGGGGAGGAGCGCGGCGAGGAGGTCGCGCACCGCCTGCTCCCCGCTCTCCCTGCGCCGCGCCCCGCGTCGCGACACCGAGTGCGCCGTGTGCCAGATCACGTTCGGCTCTGACGTATACATACATACATACATATATATATGTGAGAGAGAGGGAGAGAGAGAGATCACACATCGTTGCTATGTGACCAGCTTATTATTTATAATAACTCACGTATATTCGTCCGGTGTCGGCATCGACTAGTGACCTGAAGGCGAGGCTTGTTCGCAAAATAATACCAGTCCCACTCACCCTGATGAAGGGCCCCCGATGTGCTCGGAACTAGTCGGTGCCGCCACCGGACGTATATATGTGAGTGTTTAATCGTTTTTATTTAAGTTTGTTTTAAACTTCTCCAGACGTTCAGGAACATTACAAGAGCAAACTAAGATGAATGAGTTGTCGAGTTTTAGCGTGACGGCGGAGTGCGGAGTATGGAACATGAAGTTCATAGTTACCTCTGTTGTCGTGTTGTGCGTGTTTGGGTGCGGCGGCGCGCTCCGCCCAGCGCAGCAGCGCGCGCAACGCCTGCGCCTCGCTCGCCTGCAGGAAGGGGGAGCCGAGCGCCTCCGCCACGGCACTGCGCGGCAGCCGCGCTGACGACGCCTGCCACATTATCGCCGGGAACTCGTCGCGCAGGTACCGCATCGCCTGTCTGCACCGCACGTTGCGCACGTTACACGCGTTGCGCGCCATGCGCACGTTGCGCGCGTTGCGCACGTTGCGCACCTCGCGCACCGTCACTCACAAGTGTAGTCGTGTACAGACCTGTGCACCCACTGGGAGGCGTGCGGTGCGGCCGCCCAGCGCAGCACGTGCGGCAACGTGTCCGCCGACAGCGCCTCCACGATCGCGTCCTCGCAACCCTGCACCACTATCGGCATCTCCAGGAACCTGAACACATCACATCACGTCACATCACATCACACAAACAACAGTTCAGCAGTACACACACATATATATGTATAACATTAACAATACCTAGCTATCTCATAAAGCTGAAAGGCATCATCTAATGTGGTCGTGTTGTTTGGTCGCGGAGAAGTGCGCGACACGCCCGACCACGCCTGCAAATACAAATACATTAAGTGTCGCACTTAGTGTACATTAATGACATCCGTACACGAGGCTATTTCAGTCGCTTAGCAACTTACGCAATGTGATATCGTACAGCGGTGTCGCCGACTATTCTGTTATCGTTAAAGACAATCGCTCACATGTTTATCAAGATCGTCATGAGATGAGCAATTTTCAAGATGGCGGAGCAAATCTACACTTCACATGTAGTTAGTAATGTCGATTAACGTTGTGTGTCGACGATTTACGTTGCCTCGTGTACGAATCTATACTCTGTGTAATGGTGGGGGGGGGGGGG
>NW_013533106.1:722-941 GCF_000836235.2 Papilio xuthus | reverse complement strand
CGCACTCGCTCGGCTGCGGCGCAGTGCCGGCGGGCGCTGCAACGGGGGGCGCGCCGTCGACTGGTCGCCGGTCGCCCCTGCGCGTTGTCGCTGCGCTGCGCGGCGCGGCGCACTCGTGCTGCGCTGCGCAAAGCCTAGTAGCTACAAATACATTTATATGTAATAAGTGGTTATAAAGGAGACATAAGGCCTACTTTCCTTTGAAAAGATTGTTTTTTT
>NW_013533106.1:0-332 GCF_000836235.2 Papilio xuthus | reverse complement strand
TTTTTAAGTGCTTTGTTATAACTACATTTGATGGGATAGAAGGTCTAGTATCTATTTATGTGGATATTACTTCGGTTATGATTGTTATTACTTTCTTTTCTTTTTTTTTCTTAGCTGTCGCCCGCGACTCCGTCCGCGCCGAATTAAGAGCATATACAAACTTAATAAGTCGCCTATGTGTTCCTCCAGACTACGTTCTATATCTACGTCAAAAATCAGCGAGATCCATGCTGCCACTCCGGCGATACCCTCAAACAAACATCCATCAATCCAAACATTCGCATTTATAATATTAGTAAGATTTAAGCACAAAAATTAGCGTCGCGGCGCAA
>NW_013533105.1:0-1164 GCF_000836235.2 Papilio xuthus | reverse complement strand
AAGACGTTTTAGGTATAGAGTCGTACCAATATAATTTAAAAACATTTCCAAAAATTTAAGAGAACTGGGTTTCAATTTTCCTTATAAAGCGGCACGAACTTACTGGGCAACCCAATATTTTTCTTCTCCTGTCATAACGCTTAAATATAAAAGTTTGTCACGCCGAATATGACAGATACGTATTAACTAATATCAAATTTTGCCTTGTCACAATATATATAATACTAGATTGGCGCAGTATTCTAGTATGTTTGCCGTAATATGTAAGTTTACCGGTTCGAATCTCAGGCTACTTTTTTTTCATTTTATCAATCACGGGGTTATTTTTTCATAACCAGTAAAAATTTGGTAATGTAAAATTTTGCTCGACAATTTTTTTTTATAATTTTCGCTGTCGGGTAGAAAGAAATTTAAATAAAGTTAACAACAATTAGGTCAGACCATCGCGGGTGAAGTGAGTGGCAAGAGCGTGGATTGTCTTTGCGGGTTTTAAGAATGGTACGCGCGGAAACTATACGTACAAGTGTTATCTACATATGTGTGCGCGCCCACGCACACTGGAATGTTTATTGCAATCGACCAAAAATTTGATGTAGTTTGGATATTGACATTCAGTTTTTTTTCTTTGTTTCTTAAATATAATCAGTATCAGTAAAAGGTAAAAGGTAAAAGTGTTATTTTTACCGGTACAAGTTTAACAAACATGAGTAATAAACAAATTACATGCCAATAGCATCGCTTTATCTCCTTCATTTTTGTTTGAAATAGAAAAGTACTTTAACGGTCAAACTCATTAGTCCAAGGCAATATCAAAAAGTACCTAATAACTACGGCGATAGAATTTAATTACATGTGCTTCGATATTAAAATTAAAAAGTTTAAATATAAAAAAAAATAGTGGCTTGGGATTTGAACCGCCGACCTTACGTACCAACGGCGGCGAACGGTAAGGCCACGAGACCAAACTAGCATATATGATGACAAACTTAAATTTGATGTTGGTTTTATCTACCTAATATCAGTCATCCGCGTCGAACACTTTCAGTAAATTTTGAAAAATGGTTTGATGCAAAGTGTCAAATGAATGTAACAGAAGTACTTTATTCCAAATTGTATCACAAGTATATAGAGATAGAGTTCAATTTTGTCAAATGTACCGATATT
>NW_013533104.1:0-1189 GCF_000836235.2 Papilio xuthus | reverse complement strand
GTTGATTTCCCCCCCCCCCCTTTGAAAATAAAAATATAAAATAGATATATAGACTACTTCGAAATACTATAATCGATACATATTTATATATATTCATATAACATAAAAAAATAAGTTAGTAGTTCCATTCCCTTACCAATAAGCATTACCTTTGGAACAAAAAAAATTTACGCCCTTTCAGTACGAAAAGTATCGCTACCCTTTGGGATCTCGATTATCCATGTTTGTCTGTAGTACCAAAAAAATACTAACCATTGTGTGAAAAACATTCTGAACATATAAGTGCCATGCGATGGTTGGGTCCATCCTTCATCAGATAATCTATCACTTTGTCTAGTGTCGAGCGGTTTCTATCCAGCAAGGGTCGAGGAAGTTGATTTGACTGGAAAAAATACAATAAATTATAGTGTCTGGCATTTGATTTGGCACCTCAGGAATAAGAGTATTCCCTAATGTGCCTATTTCCAGGTGCAATACATATAAATACTCATTGGTGCCTTCCTGGTTTTCAAACGAAATAAATAATAAATTAATTTAAACAAAAAAACCAGAATGACAGACTACATAAAAGCGCCATCTATTGACAGCATTTTAAAACAAATATTAAAAAAATAATAATCTGTAATACTTTAATAAATATTTCCTTACTTTAAAATACACACGAAAACATCGAAAAATAGATTTAGCAATTTGCAAAATGACTATGAGGTATGAACTCTTTTCAGATTTTATTTTGGATCTCATATATCAAATTCACTGTCTTTTGTGTCTATTTAATGTACTCGAATGTCTCCCCCCCTACCCCACTTGTTAAAATCAGTTGTTTAGGCTCTAGACTCTAGACCAGTCTTTCCCAAAGTGGACGATAACGCCCCCTTGTGGGCGCTACAGATCTAAATTGCGGGTTATAGTAAAAGTTTCGTTTAGAATTCTCCGTTAATATACATATATAGGTCACAATAATTAATTAATTTAATTTGAAGTTATAGTGGTTTTTATACATGTGAAAATATGGGGGCGCTAAAAAAATATTTATTCTCAAAGTGGGAAGTAGACAAAATAAGTTTGGGAACCAATGCTCTAGACAATCACAATAGAATTGACATACAAACAAAAACACATATATAAGATCTTACATACGCGCGAAGAACATTACCCTCTTTGTCAGTTGGGAAAATAACAAACAGTC
>NW_013533103.1:3194-3694 GCF_000836235.2 Papilio xuthus | reverse complement strand
ATCTAATGTAATCTAATGTAATCTAATGTAATCTAATGTAATCTAATGTAATCTGTAATGTAATGTAATGTAATCTAATTTGTAATGTTTTCCTATGTAATCTGATCTGTAATGTTATCTAATCTGTACTGTAACCTAATCTAATCTGTAATGTAATCTAATGTAATCTAATCTAATCTGTAATGTAATCTTATGTAATCTAATCTATAATGTAACCTCATCTAATCTATAATGTAACCTAGTCTAATCTGTAATGTAATGTAATCTAATGTAATCTAATCTGTAATGTAATCTAATCTGTAACCTAATCTAATCTGTAATGTAATGTAATCTAATCTGTAATGTAATCTAGTGTAATCTGTAATGTAATCTATATTGTAATCTAATGTAATCTAATCTGTAATGTAATCTAATCTAATCTGTAATGTAATGTAATCTAATGTAATCTAATCTGTAACCTAATCTAATCTATAATGTAACCTAATCTCATCTGTAATGTA
>NW_013533103.1:461-3020 GCF_000836235.2 Papilio xuthus | reverse complement strand
ATCTATAATGTAACCTCATCTAATCTATAATGTAACCTAGTCTAATCTGTAATGTAACCTAGTCTAATCTGTAATGTAATGTAATCTAATGTAATCTAATCTGTAATGTAATCTAATCTGTAACCTAGTCTAATCTGTAATGTAACCTAGTCTAATCTGTAATGTAATGTAATCTAATCTGTAATCTAATCTATAATGTAACCTCATCTAATCTATAATGTAACCTAGTCTAATCTGTAATGTAACCTAGTCTAATCTGTAATGTAATGTAATCTAATGTAATCTAATCTGTAATGTAATCTAATCTGTAACCTAATCTAATCTGTAATGTAATGTAATCTAATCTGTAATGTAATCTAGTGTAATCTGTAATGTAATCTGTATTGTAATCTAATGTAATCTAATCTGTAATGTAATCTAATCTAATCTGTAATGTAATGTAATCTAATGTAATCTAATCTGTAACCTAATCTAATCTATAATGTAACCTAATCTCATCTGTAATGTAACCTAGTCTAATCTGTAATGTAACCTAGTCTAATCTGTAATGTAACCTAGTCTAATCTGTAATGTAACCTAGTCTTATCTGTAATGTAACCTAGTCTAATCTGTAATGTAACCTAGTCTAATCTGTAATGTAATGTAATCTAATGTAATCTAATCTGTAATGTAATCTAATCTGTAACCTAATCTAATCTGTAATGTAATGTAATCTAATCTGTAATGTAATCTAGTGTAATCTGTAATGTAATCTGTATTGTAATCTAATGTAATCTAATCTGTAATGTAATCTAATCTAATCTGTAATGTAATGTAATCTAATGTAATCTAATCTGTAACCTAATCTAATCTATAATGTAACCTAATCTCATCTGTAATGTAACCTAGTCTAATCTGTAATGTAACCTAGTCTAATCTGTAATGTAACCTAGTCTAATCTGTAATGTAACCTAGTCTAATCTGTAATGTAACCTAGTCTAATCTGTAATGTAATGTAATCTAATCTCCAATGTAATGTTATCTAATCTGTAATGTAATCTAATCTGTAATATAATCTTATGTAATCTGTAATGTAAGTAATCTGTAATGTAATGTAATCTGTAATGTAATGAAATCTAATCTCCAATGTAATGTTATCAAATCTGTAATGTAATCTAAAGTAATCTGTAATGTAATCTGTAATCTAATGTAATCTTATCTCCAATGTAATGTAATCTAATCTGTAATGTAATCTTATGTATTCTAATGTAATTTAATGTAATCTAATGTAATCTAATCTGTAATGTAATCTTATCTGTAATCTTATCTGTAATCTTATCTGTAATGTAATATAATGTAATCTAATGTAATCTAATGTAATCTGTAATGTAAGTAATCTGTAATGTAATGTAATCTGTAATGTAATGAAATCTAATCTCCAATGTAATGTAATCTAATCTGTAATGTAATCTTATGTAATCTAATGTAATCTAATCTGTAATGTAATCTTATCTGTAATGTAATCTAATGTAATCTAATGTAATCTAATGTAATCTAATGTAATCTAATGTAATCTAATGTAATCTAATGTAATCTAATGTAATCTAATGTAATCTGTAATGTAATGTAATCTGTAATGTAATGAAATCTAATCTCCAATGTAATGTAATCAAATCTGTAATGTAATCTAAAGTAATCTGTAATGTAATCTAATCTGTAATGTAATCTAATCTGTAATGTAATCTAATCTGTAATGTAATGTAATCTTATGTAATCTAATGTAATCCAATGTAATCTAATGTAATCTAATGTAATCTAATGTAATCTGTAATGTAATCTGTAATGTAATCTGTAATGTAATGTAATCTAATCTCCAATGTAATGTAATCTAATCTGTAATGTCATCTAATCTTTAATGTAATCTAATCTGTAATGTAATCTAATGTAATCTGTAATGTAATGTAATGTAATCTAATTTGTAATGTTTTCTTATGTAATCTGATCTGTAATGTTATCTAATCTGTAATGTAACCTAATCTAATCTGTAATGTAATCTAATGTAATCTAATGTAATCTGTAATGTAATCTGTAATGTAATGTAATCTAATCTCCAATGTAATGTAATCTAATCTGTAATGTCATCTAATCTTTAATGTAATCTAATCTGTAATGTAACCTAATCTCATCTGTAATGTAATGTAATCTAATCTGTAATGTAATCTAGTGTAATCTGTAATGGAATCTGTAATGTAATCTAATGTAATCTAATCTGTAATGTAATCTAATCTAATCTGTAATGTAATGTAATGTAATCGAATCTGTAATGTAATCTAATCTTATCTGCAATGTAATGTAATCTAATCTGTAATGTAATCTTATGTAATCTAATCTATAATGTAACCTCACCTAATCTATAATGTAACCTAGTCTAATCTGTAATGTAACCTAGTCTTATCTGTAATGTAATGTAATCTAATGTAATCTAATCTGTAATGTAATCTAATCTGTAACCTAATCTAATCTGTAATGTAATGTAATCTAATCTGTAATGTAATCTAGTGTAATCTGTAATGTAATCTG
>NW_013533103.1:0-204 GCF_000836235.2 Papilio xuthus | reverse complement strand
GTAATGTAATCTAATGTAATCTGTAATGTAATCTAATGTAATCTGTAATGTAATGTAATGTAATCTGTAATTTAATGTAATTTGTAATGTAATCTGTAATGTAATGTAATCTAATCTCCAATGTAATATTATCTAATCTGTAATGTAATCTAATCTGTAATGTAATCTAATCTGTAATGTAATCTTATGTAATCTGTAATGTAA
>NW_013533102.1:0-502 GCF_000836235.2 Papilio xuthus | reverse complement strand
TTATTGTACTATTTCCAATACACAAAATGGTAAGGATTTTCTTTTGTTAGGGCTGATGGTGTCCGTGTGCTGTACCAAGTGTGCGGCGAGGCAGCGACAGGTACGTGTGGTGTCCTGGTAACCGGCACGCATCGCTCGCTCTGCGCCAACCTGGCCGCGGCGCAGCGCTTCACGCCCTCACACCTCGACACCGACGCCTGCAGAGCTGCGATACAATCCGCCAAGTTTATATACGCGTCGGTGAGTGAATGACACAACTCTATTCTCTATGGTCTCTATATGTTAGTGAACGACACAACGAGACAATGTTACTGTACTTACCTATAATATTTAGAAGAGTTAAAATGTTGATTGAATAACACTCATTTTTTTTCACCGCGGTGTCTTACGGTTACACGTCTTTATGGCTTGATTATTTACAAACTAAGTGATATTGCAGGGTTTCTTCGTGGCGGTGTCACCTGAGTCTATAATGCGACTGGCAGAGCACTCGCATAATAAC
>NW_013533101.1:0-624 GCF_000836235.2 Papilio xuthus | reverse complement strand
CCGAACAGGGCCCTCCTCCGCAGGCCGCAGCGCATCGTCGCGGTGCGCGCATGCATGGCCTACCGAACGGTGGGCCACGCAGCGGCCTGCGCTTTGGCCGGCACTCCCCCATGGGAGATAGAAGCGGGTGTGCTGGCCGAAGCGTACCGGGAGCGGGCCGAGCAAAGAGCCCGTGGCGAACCGCTCGCCCCAGAAGAGCTCGCCCGCTCCCGGGCGAGGAAAAAGCGGACGACCATGGAGCTGTGGGCCAATAGCCTAGCGGGCGCCGAATACGGCGCCCGCACCATAGAGGCTATACGCCCACAGTTCTCGGACTGGTGCGGGAGGCGCCACGGCGCGCTGAGTTATAGACTTGCACAGATTTTATCAGGTCACGGCTGCTTCGGGCGCTACCTACCTATTCCGGATACGAAGAGAGGAGAGAATGTCGTGCCACGAGTGCGGCGCTGATGAGGACACCGCGCAACACACCCTTCAGGTGTGTACAGCGTGGTCCGAAGAGCGCCGCACTCTGGCAGCGGCAATTGGAGATGACCTCTCACTCCCAGGCGTAATTCGCGCCATGCTGGGCAGTGAGGGGTCATGGGAGGCAGTTTCCTCCTTCTGCAAAATAGTAATTTCGCA
>NW_013533100.1:0-556 GCF_000836235.2 Papilio xuthus | reverse complement strand
TCTCCTGTCATAACGCTTAAATATAAAAGTTTGTCACGCCGAATATGACAGATACGTATTAACTCATATCAAATTTTGCCTTGTCACAATATATATAATACTAGTTTGGCGCAGTATTCTAGTATGTTTGCCGTAATATGTAAGTTTACCGGTTCGAATCTCAGGCTACTTTTTTTTCATTTTATCAATCACGGGGTTATTTTTTCGTAACCAGTAAAAATTTGGTAATGTAAAATTTTGCTCGACAATTTTTTTTTATAATTTTCGCTGTTGGGTAGAAAGAAATTTAAACAAAGTTAACAACAATTATGTCAGACCATCGCGGGTGAAGTGAGTGGGCGGAGCGTGGATTGTCTTTGCGGGTTTTAAGAATGGTACGCGCGGAAACTATACGTACAAGTGTTATCTACATATGTGTGCGCGCCCACGCACACTGGAATGTTTATTGCAATCGACCAAAAATTTGATGTAGTTTGGATATTGACATTCAGTTTTTTCTTTGTTTCTTAAATATAATCAGTATCAGTAAAAGGTAAAAGTAAAAGTGTTATTTTTA
>NW_013533099.1:0-699 GCF_000836235.2 Papilio xuthus | reverse complement strand
TTTTGACTGTACGGCAATGGAAAGCAAATTATAACACCCATTTTCTGACAACCCTGACAATAAGATCGTACCTACGGATTTTCTTGCAACAAGAACATAATTGTATTATATAATTTTATTTGTCTTACTTTGAAAGAAGTGTATTCGATACGACTAATTATTCAGTTATTGCAAACAAATTAATTAATAGAGCGTCGGTGGCTCAAGCACTTGACTTGCAATCTGCAGGTCCTGGGTTCGAATCCCGCCATGTACCAATGTGTTGTTCGATTTCCGATTTACATTCTTACGTTCTCACGGTGAAGGAAAACTAAGTGATGCAACCTGCACATATCTGAGAAGAAATTCAAAGATATGTGTGAAGTCAACCAACCCGCACTTGGCCAGCGTGGGTGACTATGTCCTAATCACCCTTAACTTAGGGTAGGCTCCGAGCCCCTCGGTGGGGACGTATAGTGAGCTGATGATGATGATACAAATTAAAAAAAATTATAATACATCGATAACAACTAATCCCTTTATCCGATATGTGAAATTCAATGCGGTGACTATATTAATATAAAACCTTTTATCGTTAAAAAAATTAACAATGCTAATTATGCGTAAACTTTTTAAAACATGGTATGGTAAATCTAAAAAAAAACAAACTACTTCCCTAACGACAATCGACAGCAAAAAATCTATAAGAAGTTGCATTTT
>NW_013533098.1:0-605 GCF_000836235.2 Papilio xuthus | reverse complement strand
TAGTACTTTAAATATTATGGATTTCGCAATGAATTTTACAACAACATAACAATATATATCTGCTTTTTGTGTCATAATTTTTGATATAGTTTTTTCTTCAGAAATAATGCACCACATAACGTGTACTACTTATGTTAGGTTTAATTACTTTACATACATTTATCTTTATCAAACCTCCAAGTACATAATGTACTAGTACATTAGATAGAAGATATTTTAACTATGTGTTTAATGAGACAAAGTCACCTTGCGACCTGACATTATGGAATCATCAAACTGCGAGTTTTTCCAATAGTCTAATAGCAGAGTTAAATAATACCATAAATAAATAACTATAGAAAAAAATAATAGAAAAAAATACAACAATGCATATGAAATCGGCCGATGCGGAACATCGTTATAAACAAATTACATTTTGTGCTCAACGAACTGTAAACAAGATCTTTATATTCATTAAATCAATATTCGTACATATTCTTTACATAGGATACTCATGTTTTTTTGTGTTACGTTTGCAGGTGTCGCAGACGTGGTAATGCAGTTTGTGCCGGAGCCCGCCGCCCGCCGCCCGCCGCCCTCCGCCCTCCGCCCGCCGCCCGCCGCCC
>NW_013533097.1:0-549 GCF_000836235.2 Papilio xuthus | reverse complement strand
CCCTGCGACCGCGCCCGCCGCGCCGCCCGCCGCCGCCGCCTGTCCCCTGCTGCTCAACGTGCTGCTGGCCGATACCGTGCTCAACGTCTTCCGCGATCACAACTTCGACAGCTGCACGCTATGCGTCTGCGACATCGACGACACCTCTGTATGTACTCTCTCCTAATATTTCATTTTATACAAATTATTACAGTTAAAGCGCCGGTAGAAGTTACAAGCCTTACAATGATGATACGAACATGTAATGTATTTGCAGCAAGTGGGCAACATCCGCGGGGCTGACGTGGGCACGTACCTGTCGCACGGCGAAGCGGCGGCGGGCGAGCTGGACGCCGGTCGTTGCGACTGCGGCTTCAGCGCCATCGTTAATCGCCGCCTCGCGCACCGTGCCGGACTTTTCTATGAGGTTATACATTGCGATCGTTTTATCTCCTGACGATGATACTTTTTTACGAACACAAATACAATTGACATTGTTATGTCTATTAGGATGAGATGGAGATAACTGGGCTGGCGGAGGATCCGGGCGGGCGGGGCGGGGCGCGGAAC
>NW_013533096.1:0-608 GCF_000836235.2 Papilio xuthus | reverse complement strand
TCGACAATGAAATATCAGATATTTATCACTACGTAATTTAGAATGTAGCGTGACTTGTTGCGGAGTTATTCAGTATCTCGTAGACGAAATTTAAAAACATTTTTTAATCAATCAAAAATACACTTAAACATATAGTACAAAGATAACTGGTCACATCTTTCACATCATCTAAACTACACGTTTAATCGTCACTCGTGTTATTGTTATCGAATTTAATAATTTAAACGTCCCGTATCCCGTGCAGTTGTTGCTCCATTATTAGACGAAATATGACGCTGTCTAGAGGACATTGTTAGTTAACATATTTTCCAACTGCTATAAGAATCCTTGTGGCAAACTTGTGTAAAACTGCATTAGCATAGAAAAGGAAAAAAAAAACAAAAGACTGCTACTTTTTGACATTGGCAGGAGGGCGCTAGTAAACTATCATAATTTAGTTTTACTTATGACCACCGGGACAAATAACTATGACGGTCTATACTATGAGTTACGACTGCAGAGACATTTTGTCATCCCTTAAATTCTGTTCTGAAAAACAGAGACAACATGTGCCACCACAAGTTCCACGACAGTCAAAACACAATCAGTTTTAAGTAGCTCAAATTCGA
>NW_013533095.1:0-582 GCF_000836235.2 Papilio xuthus | reverse complement strand
CCCCCCCCCCACCGAGGCACATCGAGTCAACTAACGCACGTTTAGAGGCACAATAAAAACCGATGAGAGCAAAATAAAAATCCAAATGGAAATCGAACTTTGTACCTAAACATGCATGGACTAGACAACATGGAATATCTAAATCTATCGTACTGATAATAACTAAACTAACAGTCGGGTAAAATACATTAAATATGAATATTCATGCCAATTCAATTGAAATCTAATAAAATTGTAAAAGTCAAACTATTGGAAATGACTTAAGTAGTTAAAATATTAAATCTACTTACAATATTACGTAATAAAAGTTGTCAAATAACTTACAGATAAATACTAAAACGGTAATACAAAAATAAATTGATATTAGAAATGAAAAATATTACGTAAGAAAATTCTATATTATTCCAACTATCTACTTAGTAATCTACGTTTTTTTTATCCTTAAATTATGTAGGGTTTTCTTACTCATGCCATAGGAAATTGGACATTAAAAACATTCAATATAAGACTCTATTTTGTATAAATAAAATCTTACCTTCATCGAAGGTGAGTCCAACTCATTTATCGTAGAATTATTTTCGT
>NW_013533094.1:0-2829 GCF_000836235.2 Papilio xuthus | reverse complement strand
TTTTCCTTTGAGTGTCTGGAGTGGGGGTGGGGCGGGGTGAGGTGAGGGGTCACGCACCGCGGACAAATAATAAAAACATTTCTGATAACAAATGGTGGCATCACATCACGTGTGCTCACAGACACAGTCCATAATACATCTCAAACAACCGCACCAAGGGCACGAGTTACAACACGATAGACAAGACATTACACTTTTTTTAGATAGCTTAGTGTTTCTTACTTCTGTAGATTTGTGTATAACTTGCTATAATTTTATCCTAAGGCAAAATTCCATAACGAAGTATACCGCTTTTTGTGATATGATCAAAACTGGTTGCGAGCTGAGGGCGGTCGAGTTCTGTGGACTGAGGACACACAGCAAAAGCACACACATCGGTCAAACAATATGTTGAAATCAATAATGTGTGGGCGCGGTGCGACGTCGCTTGTTTGTTGAGCGGTGAGCAGTGGTCGAGCAAACAGCATGCTCTGGATGAGGATACTGCGAGTCACTCGCCGTAGCTTTGGTGCGGACTACATCGATTCAGAAAGTTGGGAAGCTAAGATTAAAGACACGCTGCGGCTGCGACAAGTCACATTTGGGTCAGAATCGAAATAAAACGCGGTGTTAATTGAACGTAGTATTTTTGCATCCAATGATCGCGCGCTCTCACCTTGAAATATGCATTTAGCATTTTCATAACAAATTTTAACATCTTTGGTGAATAAATAAATTTTATTTATTCAATTATAATTTTATCAAGACATGTAAGATCTTAAATAGAAAGTGGATCGCGATATTTATGTTGTCTCAAAGATATTATCTGAGCTTGACGATGATGATGTCCAACTGACATCCGCGACATATGAAGCCTGTTGCTGAACGTTGCGCACTATGGTAACGCAGTGAATCGCAACAATAATATAAACACCAACCAAAATCGAGCAGCTCTAAGACTTTTTTCAGACATTCAGATATGTCATTAGTCATTAGTGTACCTGACTGTGTGTTGTTTATATACCATTATGAGGTTCTACTTTAGTGTCGCCTGCTGCGCTCAGAGCTCACGTGTTGAAGACCGCCTTGCGATGTCAATGAAGTCAATTAGTAAAAAAATATTAAGCAAAATGTGCTGAACCCTAATTAATTCATGTCACCGCGGCGGTGGCGGTGGCGGCGGCGGTGGCGGGTGGTAGACGCAGGTGATTACAGTGATAAGATACTCGCAGCTTATCATCGCGCTGCGGGAAAGAAAGGCAGGCACTGAGAGCCGACATAATGATAATATTTTTGCAGTAACTATCAGTAGACATTCGCATTAATAATGCCAGTAGTTAATGGAGACAACAAGTAGGAGGATGAAGTGATAAGTGAGAAGCTAAGCCGCGTCGCTGTCGGTTGTCTTTGCAATAGAAAGCTTGAGGAGGAAGCGCCGGCAACATCAAACAGAGATTGCAGTGGACAATGATCACGCGGGCGGCGGGGACGACGCGGGTCAAATCCATTAGCAGCCGAGTGCCAATAAAAGATTCGATCCACTAGGACAAGCACAATTCTTGTGGTACAACTTAAATCATTTAATAGTTTTTGTCCTCAACTTCGTTCGCGCCAAATTAAATAAATCTGTTTAATAAATATAGCTTTTGTTACTCTTTGATAATGTAGCTTTCTAATGGCAAAGAGATTTTTGAAATCGGTCCAGTAGTTTTTTCTTTACACACAAAAATAAAAATCTTATCTATTTAAAATATTTAGTATAAATATTAAAATACGCGTATAAAATATAAACAAAGAAGATACTAAAATAACGAGAAGTTGTCGTATGTCAATTGCCGTACCACAATATAATTATTTGTAGGCTGAATAACTTGCTACCAGTGTCCAGAATCAGCGAATAGTTTGGTAAATGTAGTTAAGCGCCGCGCGTGACGCACGTCCTGGGGCACGTGCAATCATCACAGTCGCCGACTGCCACAGCCACAGGAGTGCGCCACTCCCGTCATCACTCACACCTCTACATTGTGCACACATCGTTACAGTTCATTTTATACCAACACAAATCATCGATCTCAAAATTTGCACCTCTTTATGTTAATAATGTTTCTTTAATGTTGACCATAGAAAGACATCATGCTTCGTAACCTCGAAATGTATCTCTCGACTCTAGAATCCAACTAGAGTGTAGAGACAGAGGTCAGAGTTATATTGTCAACAATCTAAACATACATAAAATAAACAAATAACCGATCTGTTATCAAGTGCTGCTGCACAACTGAGGGTCGGTGCTCCGAGCGGCGGCGGGGCGGCGGGGCGGCGCGGCGGCGCTGGGGCGAGTCAGTTTCATATTATTCAAATAATTCACGTTTCTTTTTAAGTCAATTCAAATAAAACATGAATCGTTAAAGATTCATTTTTAAAGATTCGATAGATGACTTTACTAGAATTTACGAGTATGAATAATCATTTCCAGATTTTTCAAACAATAACAAAGCAGCGTATGTTTATAGAGTGTACGAGTAGACAGTATTCAAAGAATACAATGTCATTATCATCAACGTACCCTCGTCCTTACGGAGGGTCGGCGATTACTACTACTCCATACATGTTAATATAAAGACTGGCACGCTAGTAGCCCCGCTAGTTGTCCCGCGCCAACCAGGGGTTATAAAAAAAATAATAAAAACAGTTTAATGGAAATATATAATTATCTCTTAAAAAAGTGAGTAAGTATGTACGTATCAAAAGTAAATCATCCCCGTTGGATAAAAACGCAAGTTTAAATTAAAAGCATCGTTCTCTTCACTTAATGTTTATTATAGAATTATGATGATAACTTAACAAAACATA
>NW_013533093.1:0-763 GCF_000836235.2 Papilio xuthus | reverse complement strand
CACCTAAAAAAAAAAAAAAAAAAAAGTTTAAAAATTAAGATATAAAAATCTTTGAGAAACACATTTGGTCACATACTACAAAACTGAAACAAGAAGAATTTTCTCAATACGGAAAAAATTGCCTTTAACACACTGTATACCACAGATAAACAAAAACCTTATTTAATATACAAAGTACTGCATGGACTTGTATTCTGTCACTTTAAAAAAAAGTCATATTTTTATTGTCTGTAACAAAAGATGAAAAGGGAAATGCATTTTTTAAATGGCTAGTTTGACGCACAAATAATTTGACAGGTGACAGATGATAGCCCAGATTTGACGCTAGCGCCACCTACGTTGAGATTTTAGTTTTTCTCCCCTTGTCTGTATTTATTCGTTTTTTTAGTTTCTAATAATACACTGGCGTTCATTTAAGGTATTGCTTAATTTCAGCTATTTACGAACTTTTATATTTGAAACAGTACAATGCAATCTATAGACTAGTCTTACTTTCTTTGCACTTAATCTTACTAATATTATAAATGCGAATATTTAGACGGATGAAATGATGTTTGTTTGAAGGTATCTCCAGAACGGCCGAACGCATCTCGATAAAATTTGGTATACATGTAGAACATAGTCTGGAAGAAGACATTGGCTACTAATATTTTTTTTAATTCCGCGCGGACGGAGTCGCGGCCGACTGCTAGTACAAGTAATAAACTTGACAATACATACCTGAAGCATTGAACATAAGAGATATGTCAAGCCAAACGCGAAC
>NW_013533092.1:227-2190 GCF_000836235.2 Papilio xuthus | reverse complement strand
TACAGAATATTGGGACGCTATTTTAATATATATTATTATTTCAAAATTAGATGAAAAAAGCCTAATGCAGTGGGAAGAGACAATTAGTGCAGATAGTACAAATGAAATACCAAAATTACAGAAACTAACAACTTTTCTCGAAACTAGATTTAGGACATTGGAAATAATTGACAGTACTAACTACAGGTCAAAACTAATGAGACCGAAAACATTTCACGCTAGTGTCGAGCACCAATGTTCGTTCTGCAAGGGAAATCATTATATATACAACTGTAAGGAATTTGTGAAACTGTCCATCGAGAAGAGGTATGACTTTGTACAAAACAACAATTTATGTTTTAATTGTCTTATTCCTAACCATCCCGTTATCAAATGTAAACAGCTAACGTCTTGTAAAATATGTAATAAAAAGCATCATTCACTTATACATCCAGAAAGAAAGAGTATTGCAAATATGAACAGCGCAGAATTAGAACAAAAGGACCCGAAGGAGAAGGATTCAGTAGTAGCGGCACACTTCTCTGGAAGAAAACAACCTGGTCAAGGTGTATTGTTACCAACAGCTCTAATCGATGTTATTTCAGATAAAAATAATTCACACGTCGTACGGGCTCTACTTGATCAGGGATCACAAGCCTCGTTTATCACTGAGAAGATAGTTCAAACACTTAGTTTGAAGAAAACAAAATGTCAAAACGAGGTCGTTGGCGTAGGTGAAGGCAGCAACAAACTGTACTTAAAAAATACAGTTACTTTTAAGTTGAGATCAAGGTATGACACAACCTTCAACCTAATTGTCCATGCGTTTGTTTTAAGATCCATAACAACCCTTTTACCAAACTGCGGTATAAAAGGGTCCACCTGTACTTTGATAAAGGATTTACCGTTAGCAGATGCAACGTTCAATACTCCTGGTAGAGTTGATCTATTATTGGGTGCCGATGTATACAGTAAGATTCTAGACAATGGAGTAGTAAAAGGTACAGATGGTGTTTTAGCACAGTTCACTCGTTTAGGATGGATCCTGTCGGGTGAAGTCACGGATCAAAAACAAAACGGACAAAGAGAAGTTATTAGTATGCACATAAAAACATTAGATAATGATTTACTAAAGAAGTTTTGGGAGATCGAAGCAGATTTAGGAAGTAGTAAGAAAATATTAACAAAAGAAGAAGAAATATGTGAGGAAATTTATAAAACTACGACTAAAAGAGACGAGAATGGAAGATATATCGTCAACCTTCCGTTAAAACAATCTCCTGAAAAAACAATTATACAATGCGGTAACACAAAAGATCAAGCCATAAGAAGATTTACACATCTGGAAAATAAATTTAAAAGAAATCATTCTCTAAAGGAAGAATATCAAAAGGTGATTAAGGAGTATTTAGATTTAGGCCACATGGTAAAGGTAGATGAAGAAGCACAAGGTTTGTATTTACCACATCACGCAATTGTTCGAGAGGACAGAGATACCACTAAGGTTCGAGTTGTATACGATGCCTCAGCGAAAGGCAGTAACGGTTATTCTCTCAATGATTGTATGCTAATTGGACCTACACTTCAACCCGATCTGCGCACTTTACTAATTAAATGGAGATCATACAAAATATGTATTGTAGGAGATATTGTTAAGATGTATAGACAAATTAAAATTGCTGAAGAACACTCAAGTCTACAATGCATCGTGTGGCGCGACGAACAGGAACAACCTTTGCAACACTACAAATTAGTTACAGTAACATTTGGCACCGCGGCCTTATATTTGGAACTTTAATTAATCATTTGTGAATCAATTTTTAATGTTGTGTAAAATACTTGTTTTTATTTAATTTGTTTTGACATTTGTGTGACTATTATAAAATAATTTTGAATGGTTAACATTTATGTGGAAACTTATAAGTTTCAATCCGTTGGGGATCTTTGTTCAGGGAGAGTGCTGATATGACAGCATTGTCGCTTG
>NW_013533092.1:0-193 GCF_000836235.2 Papilio xuthus | reverse complement strand
TGGAGGTTTTGAGATGCAAAAATGGTCAAGCAATTCAAGTGAGTTATTAAGTCAGATGAAAAATAAGTCTAATTGTGAGATAGAAAAGTTGACTTTCAAAATGGATCCTATTTTCAAGATTCTAGGTATGACTTGGAATAGGCAAGATGACACCTTCCATATTACAGTCCACTTACCAGAGTTATCCTATTCC
>NW_013533091.1:0-1084 GCF_000836235.2 Papilio xuthus | reverse complement strand
AATTTCTAATCTTTTGAGCCGTTCTGGAGATACCTTCAAACAAACATCCATCCATCCATCCAAACATTCGCATTTATAATATTACTAAGATAAAAAGCAATATTGCAAATTTCTTTCATGTAATATTACAAAATAGAGTGAGGAAAATGTTACTATATTCATTTAAACGTTTAAATAATAGAAATAAACATGAATAAAACCAACTTTATATTTCTAAAAATAAAACACTGTTCCCAATGTGAAAACCGATACCTCTAACTTTATATTCCGCCGGTGTATTTTTTATCAGCTTTAGATGTAGGTCCACTTGTCAATCAATGGAGTAATCATCTATTTTTGTTCGGAACCGAAATCCCACGCTTACAGATATAATCTCTATTTACGTTCCAACACAATTCATTTGAACAAACGTAAGTTGGAATAATAATTAAAATTATTTGATTATCTTCTATGAATACTATTATTATGAACTTAATATTCGACTTGGATAGTTAACAGTCAGAACGTAATTTCATACCTAACAGAGAAAAATTGGATTGATTTATAATTTATAATATAAATTTATATAATTTTTTGTTAAATGATTTTTTTAGTGCATTTGAAGAGAAAATTGATCTACAGTTGAAATTCTAAATGGGAGTAACATCGTCACTGGTTTTGCAACAAGTCCGCCCCGAGCGATATCGGTCTCGCTACTCGAAGCTTATTGTCTACTCATACGTCACTCGTAATGACGTCATTAATATTCGAAATACAGTCAATACTGATTAAATTGACATTCAACTAACATATTTAAATAATTATTTTGACTTAAGTTACACTTATAAAATATGTATTACGTTGAAGGACAAATACGAAAGTTGAAGCAGAATTTTTACAGTAATGATCTTATTTCGGATCACATAAAATGACAATTTGTCGTTTCTGCTTACTCCTTTATATTAGTGATTAAGGTGTGTTGATATTTTTTCCTGTTGTATAAAGTTTGAAAGAATTTTACATTTATACCTAAATATTTGCTATCAAAAATATTATCGAACAATAACTAGAGTGTAACAAAGTAATTTGCAAAGGCTCGTCGCCG
>NW_013533090.1:0-1879 GCF_000836235.2 Papilio xuthus | reverse complement strand
AATTTGCGATGTAAGGCTGCAGGTACATTAAATAATGTAAATATAAGTCATTTCCTTTCCTTTAACCCTTCTTTGCATGATTTTTTCTATTTTTATAAAATAAATCAGGGTGATGTAATTAATGCTCTAGATTAAAGAAAAAATATTAAAAAAAATCCTAGTGTAAATGAAAATATGTATTATGTAAAAAACAATATGATGGAAATTTACATCATCATGCATTGTCGCATATTTAGCTCAGTACTAAATAAATTAAAAATATAGTTTACTCAATCTTCTTTATTCCTTATGATAATTTAAAAAACAATTATTATTCTTATTTAAGAACAAATTGACGCCACATTTATTACACGAAATTGTGGAATAGCCTTTACATTTGGGAAATTTGCACCAGAGTGAGCCACCCACTTTTGACCAATGTTCAGCACCATCTTTTCTTATGTCTTTTGGAGGTGGTGGAGCCAGAGAACCTTTTCTTTTTTTTATTGTAATTGTTCTTCTAGTACACTGGTACTAGGACGCCCTCTTTTAGCTTCTTTGGTGGTTCCTCTGTTGCATAGCACAAAGGCCAATTCATTTCTGAATTGTCCCATTGTAAGCAGACTCTTTTTAGGTTTACCTCTTTCTTGAGATTTTTTTTACATAAAATCAAAGAGTTACTACAGAGAGAACTACAACATTTCCTTTTGCACCAAGATCTGGTTCATTTGGGAGTTTCTCTGTATTCTCTTGTCCAGAATATACCTCAGACTTGTGGGCATATCCCATCAAATCACAGAGAACATATAATTTGAAGCCCCATAAATGGGGCTTCTAAAGCAGATACTTTAAAAAAAATCCCTATTTTGATAGAACCCATCTGTTCATCCACAGAAAGTCTTTGATTCATTGGCACTGTGGCAAAGCTCTCATTGAGATGTTTGATAACAGGGCGGATTTTATAAAGCCTGTCATGCTTTGGATGACCTATAGGTTTGTGAAGATCATTGTTATTAAAATGTAATGATTACTTTATTTTCTCAAACTTGTTCAGTGGCATTGTTGAAGAAATGGGCTCATATCCAAACTTTGGCGACCAGTATGATCTTGTGCTAGGAAATTTGATTACTGACATGTAAAATAATATACCAAAGAACTTATACAAATCATATTCTGTAAATGTTGGAAGAAGTTGATGGGTGAGATGGTTCTTGATCTTCTGGTTCTACCAGAGGAAGATCAATGTCAGCAGTTTCATCAACATCATCAGCATCGCGGTTTTCATCATCGGAATCTTGGTCCTCAAGGCCATCTTCTGAGAGCCAATCGCCTTTTTACTTCCTAAGATAATTTTCAATATCTCTTTCATTCAAGTTTCCCTAAAAAACAACATAAAATAAACATTTACAAAAAAAAGTTTGCCATACATTACAAGTGAAGTTACTGCATAGTGACGTAAATTTCCATCACATAATTTTCAGAAATTTATTTACAGTGTTTTGATGTAAATTGTACATAAAATAACAAAAACATGAAAACAAACCTTTTTTCCACTCATTTTCATTTTTATTGTATTTTTATATCTCCGTTTATTTCCAAAAAAAAATTTAAAATCTCGCTCCTTTCTTCCAGTCACAAGAAACAGCGGAATTACAAGTTCTAGGGCTGATAATTCACAGGGACGTTTGCTATTTTTTAACAACTGCGTTTTCTTGTACGCAATAGTCGCTTAAAAAGTTGCCAACAACAACAAATTTACAGTACAAGGGTTTTGAGTACCTTTTTTTGTTGACTAAATATTATGATTGAAATTTCCATCATCATGCAAAGAAGGGTTAATGTTAACATTTATTCAGGATCTTGGAGCACCTGCACCAGATGTTACACCATTGGCAAATCA
>NW_013533089.1:0-679 GCF_000836235.2 Papilio xuthus | reverse complement strand
AGACATCATTTGAATAAACTCATTATGGTACGGATATGAGCTTTAAATTTGAAATTTAAATTGTTAAAGCGGTCCACGAAACGACTTAATATCGAGTGACAAATTTTATTTCATGTTATGTATGAAAAGAGAATATTTATTTTGAAAAATACAACATTGGATATTTGTAGTAGAAGTTGGATACAGACTCTTATAAGTATAGATAGCGTTCTAGTTATTTATAGATTGATTTATAAATTGACCTATACTGCACACATTAAATTACACAAATGTGTTTTTCTGTTATTTTCTATCATTTCTACTCATTTTTACTTTTTAATTTAGTATTTAATAATGAGTTTTTTATCATTTTTATTTGTACGTTTTGGTTAACTCTTTGTATTTTGTTTTGTTTGTTAAAAAGAATAATTTGTCTTTGTATAATATATAGATTAAGAAGGTACCATTGATACTGTTTATGTGACACGGAAGAGCGGGACTTCCAATCACAAGCCCGTTATGGATGCTTAAATGGAAGTCCCGGCACAAATGTTAGTATGTACCATTTTTGTTTAAGCAATAAATAAATCTTTTTTCATTTTCATTTTTTTTCAAATTGGTTGTGAAATGAGTTACAAAATATTTCATTTTAAATCGTTATTAAATAATAAATTATAACGAAGTGAAAATCTTTTGGAAT
>NW_013533088.1:595-763 GCF_000836235.2 Papilio xuthus | reverse complement strand
TACCCTCTTAAATTATTTAAATGCAAAAAGACTGTAACTGACTGGTTAATGACTAAAACTTATGACGAGACTGAAACATTAATTCAAACTATACCACGTATATGAAAGATAATTATGTAAATTCAACTGTACTTACACACATGCACTCATGTACATACACGCTCATAC
>NW_013533088.1:0-351 GCF_000836235.2 Papilio xuthus | reverse complement strand
TTATGTGACACGGAAGAGCGGGACTTCCAATCACAAGCCCGTTATGGATGCTTAAATGGAAGTCCCGGCACAAATGTTAGTATGTACCATTTTTGTTTACGCAATAAATCATTTTTCATTTTCATTTTCATTTATTGATGAACTATATACAAACTCTTTCACTAAATTTAATTTTAAAAGGATTATGATTTTATAAATGGATAAGATGAAATAAAAAGGCTATACTAAAAATATTTAGAAGATTTTTGTTTACGCAATTGATGTAATTCAAAGCGAGAAAAATTCAGTTTTTTATCAAATAAAGATAACGATTCGCTTTTATCTGCTTTTAGCGAAAGAAATTTGAAAAAT
>NW_013533087.1:0-696 GCF_000836235.2 Papilio xuthus | reverse complement strand
AAGCAATTCCGCGTTTCGTCTGATGAGTGTGCGTCCCGGAGGCCTAATTTAGTCCTCTTTCCTTTCCCACCCTTTTTCTCTAATAAGGAAAGGATGGGAAGTGGAAGTGGACTTTCCGGATGAGAGGATGCATGGAAAGGGAAGATATTTTCTTTCTGTGCATCCTCTCCTCCGTCGATTAAAGGTAGGCAACGCATATGCAATTGCATATGTCTATGGGAAACGGTCACTTCGCTATTTCAGCGATTCAGGTGGCCGCTCGCTCGTTTGCCACCTTATGATATAAAAAAAGAATTCAGACTTTTTAGTCTACAAAAGGATCATTCGATTTTAGTCGGACACAAAGCTCGATTGTATTCGAAATGAATCAGCGCGTATTAGTAATACAGGTTACGAAAGACTTTATCCTTGAGCAAGGATCATTACGTCAGGAATTCCGTTATCGGACCTCTCAGAGATTGCCTCTTATTATACTAAGCTACAGAATATTACTTCTTCATTTAATATTTAACAACGGAAAATAAAACACAAGCATAATTTAAAACACATTTTACAATTATTCAATCAATCTTTAGTATCAAAAAGGTTCTTTTAATCTTAAATCTTACTAATATTAAAAATACGGATTTACAGATCTCGATGTTATTTGGTATACATATAGAACATAGTCTGGAAGAACATAGGCTACTAATTATG
>NW_013533086.1:0-993 GCF_000836235.2 Papilio xuthus | reverse complement strand
TCGATAAGAATGAGAAACTCAGCAATGGATATAAAAGATAACGGCCGACAATTGAATTGCAGCAATGTGACCCGACAATTAAATAACACTTCCCTTAATAACCCGTTAATTGCTTTAAAAGCTTCAAATTGATAAAAGAATCAGTAAACTGATACGTTAACACTTTCAATGCTATTACAATCTTATATTATCATCTTTACGTGAGATGGCATTGAGTGTGTTAAGTCATTGATTGTAAAATACTGAACCATATTTAATTATTAACACTTGTTGTCGCCCGCGGCTCCGTCCGCGTAGAATAAATGAAACTTAATTAGTAGCCTATGTGCTCTACCAGACAATGTACTTTATCCATGCCAAATTTTAGCCATTTCCATGCAGCCGTTCTGGAAATATCTTCAAACAAACATCCATCTATAACATTCGCATTTATAATGTTACAAGGCAAGATCTCATTTTGAATGTAATAAGTCACAAATATTTCGCAGAAACCTAATCGCTAATATTATAAAAGTGTATGCAGAATTAAAGTTCCGTTAAATATTATTTAAACACTTTTCACGATTTAAACCAATACACAAATACATCTTACTAATATTATTAATGCGAATGTTTAGATGGATGAATGGATGTTCGATTAAAGGTGTCTCCAGAACGGCTGCACTGATCTTACTGAAATTTGGCACAGATGTAAAACATAGCCTGGACCGCCGCCTGGCCGCCCCCTCAAGACGCGCCCTAAGAGCGAAGGCGCGCAGTGACCGACGTCATACCCGACCAACTAAATACCGAGCAAGACATGGGTACCGCGATCGGCTCTCTAACGAGTCACGTCCAAAACGTCATAGACAACTGCTCAAGGCAGGTGCCAGAGACCAATAACCATCGTTGGGCTCTACCACCAGACATTAGGGACCTGTTGAGACGCGAGAACGCAGCTACCCGTGATCATGATATGTATCCCACTGAATTGAACCGAAAACAGCTACGTAA
>NW_013533085.1:0-530 GCF_000836235.2 Papilio xuthus | reverse complement strand
GCCCACCAAAACATAACATTAAAGCTAACCATTTCAAGGAATTCTTCTTGACTTTAGGAAAAAAAATTATTGCTGGTGGTGACTGGAATGCCAAACATTCTCACTGGGGATCTAGACTCATAACCACAAGAGGAAGAGAACTAATGTCATTTATATCTACAAACAAGCTCAAAACTCTGTCTACTGCAGAACCAACGCACTGGCCGGCCGACTCAGCTAGGCTGCCGGACCTAATAGACTTTTTTATAGTTGGTGGACTTCCGAAAATATCTTTCAAGATCGATTCATGCCTAGACGGATCATCCGATCACACTCCAGTCCTATTAACAGCTAGCTCTATTGTACTTCAAACTGATAAATATTCACCACTATATAACTCTTTTACAGACTGGTACTCTTTTCGCGAAAAAGTAGAGAAGGATATAGAACTAAAAATACCACTTAAAACATCTGAAGATATTGAACAGGCTGCTAAAAATTTTACTAATATCATACAATCAGCATGCTGGCGAAGCACTCCGGAGAATCGA
>NW_013533084.1:0-633 GCF_000836235.2 Papilio xuthus | reverse complement strand
CAGCCAGCGCACAGATAGATCACGCACGTCATTACCATCAATGCAAACCTGCCATAAATAATTTAGATTCCAATGTGATACAATTATGTATAAAAAGCATTAAAAGGTATTTTATTATGTTTTACTATAACAGGTCAGCTTATGAATTTTTTGTGAAAGCTAAAGTAATTACAATCCTTTATGTTTTGTCTTACTATCTTATCTTACTAATATTACAACTGCATAAGGTTCGATGGATAATGTTTGTTTGAAGGTATCTTCGGAACGGCCGAAAGGATCTCGCTAAAATTTGGTATAGATGTAGACATATTCTAGAAAAACACATAGGCCGGGTCGCGGGCATTAGCTATATAAGATAGCTAATAAAAGAAAGTCACGTTAGTAACACAATTTAAAACATAAGAACAGTTTTATTAAGTTTCCTTTTTTCATTCCATGTGGCCATAGTTGCGGGCAAAAGCTAGTTTATTATAATATAATATATACTTAATTCTCATTTTATGTGTTATCTGTTAGTTCCATAGTATGAATCAAGTTTACCAGAGTAGATGATTGTTGATATAAAATTGTGATATAACTATTTGCACACCAGTCTGAACACGAGGCTGATATGATGTACGAGTACATCAAATA
>NW_013533083.1:378-572 GCF_000836235.2 Papilio xuthus | reverse complement strand
TTTCGGGGCACGCAGTCGCCGTCGGGGGGCCCTCTTCCTCTTCTTCTTGGAGGCGGCGGACGCCGTAGGGGCCGGGGCCGTCGGCTTTGGGGCCTTGGCCTTGCGCGCCACCACACTCCAGCCCTCATCGGGCTGGGAGGTGGCAGGCGCCGGCTGTGGCTTTCGCGCGGCCTCGGCCTCAATGGCCGCCAGGC
>NW_013533083.1:0-194 GCF_000836235.2 Papilio xuthus | reverse complement strand
CTCGGCTCGGGCAGCAGGCGGTCACCTATTCCCGCGATCCGGGAGTCCACCATAAACATGATCTCCTCCCGGGTCATCTGCGGGGGGGCAGCCGCCTGCCGCTTCACCGCCTCCAGCTCCGCCCTCATTACGGCGAGCTCGGCCTGCAGGTGGGTCACCTCTTGCGACTCGGTGCGGGCTCGGAGTGCCCGCAC
>NW_013533082.1:1248-1802 GCF_000836235.2 Papilio xuthus | reverse complement strand
GCCAAGGTTTTACGATCGCTTCGCGAAGCACCTTCAGTTTGATGAGTGATTTATCTGTCGGAGTGTTTATTTCCCTGGGGTCGTTCGGAATGATGTCACGGTTGCTCTTGGGTCACTAATACCTTCAAATTTATTGTTGTTTTATTTACAATGTTTGACTCCGATAGAATTTAAATAACATCAAAATAATTTTAATTTGTTTATTATACTTAGCAAAGTGATATTGTATATTTAACAAAGTGATTCTATAAGGGTTCCGTTTTTTTCCTATGAGGTACGGAACCCTAAAAGTATTTTCACTGAATCATTTGGCCCGAATGACGTACTTTCGTTACAAAGTCCAGTATCAGAATGAATAGTGAGATGACATAAACGTCGACATTTTAGTAGGTCTAGTGTTGAGTCAAGACACTGGCACATTTTCGGATTTTCTTCGTAATACTATATATTATCGTTATTTGTCAAAAACTACTGTTAGGAGGAAAATCCGACACTGTACCTGTGTACTGGCGCAACACTAGCCTTATTAAAATGTCAACGTTTACGTCTCCCCC
>NW_013533082.1:0-1231 GCF_000836235.2 Papilio xuthus | reverse complement strand
CCCCCTAATCATTGTGACATTTGTTTTTGGTAATGAAAGCACGACATTCGCGCCAAATAATTCAAACTAATAATGTCTAAAACTACAAATTAGTAAAATAGACGTGATTACAATCAAGTATTTTTTTCTTTCCGTACCAAATTAGTATTGTTGTAACGATGCAATTTACATCGTTTGAAAACAAAATTGAAATGTAACATTAAACTTTAAATTCAAACTATAACTTAGGACTACACCGACAATATATAAGAAACAATGTCAATGATGTCAGGACGGAGGCGACACAGTTCCTGCCACCTTCCCTCGCACTGAGAGAATCAATTACTGTTCCGTTCCCTTAGTCATTTCCGTGCATTGATTTTATGCAGCCACCGTCCCACATTGATGTTTACGAGCAATATTGTGAACGTTTCCGCACTCATGTTAAACCCCCCCCCCCCGCGCCCCTCTGACCCCTCTCACGCCCGGCTGTAAATAAATAAACATCACGGCCATCGCTAACTGAATCTTTTACTTTAAAGTTAATGTTTTCTTTTTGAGAAACTCTTTAAGTTCATAAATTATCTTGTGCGGGTATCAGTAAGTATAAAGAATCAGCGTGGTTGACTAAAACCTTATTTAGTGAATGCTCGAGTCACTGTTCGGATTGTATGACGCGACAACGACGATTACAAGCCGGCGATGACCTTGCCTAAGGCCTTAGTATTGATAAATTATTACATTTTTTGAGGTTGGATGCTTGGTTTTTTAAATTATCATGGACGTAGAGAAGTGCGAATAATAAAAATTACGCAAAGTACCAAGAATCAAATATAAACAAACGTTAAAGATAAATCCATTTTATTGTGCTAAACAGTGAACTGTTTAATTCTTGGAATGTGCCCGAGAGAGATCAGAATGACAAATATTGTAGGATTAATTCTTAATTAATGTTTGGAAATCTAGGAATACTCCAAATAATATCAAAGCAGTTTCAATGAAACTGGTAGAGTTTCAAATTAAACGGTAAAATAATATTTCAGAACGGATTCAACAAATCATAAAATTTTACCAAAATTACCAAACACAAAATATAAATTTATTTACCGACTTTGTTGCATATTTTACTTCTTAGTTTTTTTTTACCAAAAACAATATCAAGTTGATTGAACAGGTTGATCGTTGATAAATACTTCTCATAATAATGTGTCCGTGTAATTTGTATTTACAAAGGTACCTTTTAGTAGTTACC
>NW_013533081.1:0-708 GCF_000836235.2 Papilio xuthus | reverse complement strand
TCTGGAAAATCATTATATGGGTTTAGTGATGCAGATTGGGGCAATTGCTTGATTGATAGATGTTCTTATTCTGGATATGTGTTTATACTTGGCAACGCCGCGATATCTTGGAAATCGCAGAAACAAAAATCGGTAGCTACATCTTCGACGGAAGCTGAATACGTGAGCCTGGCAGAATCTATGAAAGAGAGTATATATTTGAATAGTTTATTAACTGAATTAGGTTTGGTTGAGCTTGCTAAGGTGGTGATGCATGTTGACAATAGAGGTGCGATTTGTTTGTCTGAAGATCCTAAATTTCATAACAGAAGCAAACATATTAATATTAAATTTCACTTTGTACGTAGTATTGTGAAAGAAAAATATTTAACCTTAAGGCATCTGTCAACGGATTTAATGATAGCTGACATCTTTACTAAAGCTTTGCCAATATCGAAACATTTATTTTGCGTAAAAGGTTTAGGGCTTGTAGATAATGCAGATTAAAGGGGGCGTGTTGGAGTTTGTAATCTGCTGACATGTGCACTGGCTGGTTTTAGTCTAGTTTTTAGTTTATGAAAAAAGGTGTACATCTGTCATACGTAAAATATTTTTCATTGTCTTTCATAAATATATTTTCCCAAGTAAACTTGTATTATTCATCAAAACGAACAAACAATTTATTATTTCACTAAACTTTCTGATGAAATAGCTTTTATGGTACAGAGT
>NW_013533080.1:0-600 GCF_000836235.2 Papilio xuthus | reverse complement strand
TAAGACAATTAAAACATAAATTGTTGTTTTGTACAAAGTCATACCTCTTCTCGATGGACAGTTTCCCAAATTCCTTACAGTTGTATATATAGTGTTTTCCTTTGCAGAACGAACATTGTTGCTCGACACTAGCGTGAAATGTTTTCGGTCTCATTAGTTTTGACTTGTAGTTAGTACTGTCAATCATTTCCAATGTCCTAAATCTAGTTTCGAGAAAAGTTGTTAGTTTCTGTAATTTTGGTATCTCATCTGTACTATCCGCACTAATTGTCTCTTCCCACTGCTTTAGGCTATTTTCATCTAATTTTGAAATAATAATATAAATTAAAATAGCGTCCCAATATTCTGTAGGCAAACCAATATGTTTCAAAGCATTGATGCATTCGACGGAGGTGTCTAATAGTTGTTTGATATTAAAAGCTGATTCCTAAGTAATATTCCTTTGTCCAAAAAATTTCTTAAAAATGTAATTTGTAACATACCGCTTGTTGTCATATCTTTTCTTTAAGATATTCCATGCTTCTCCATAATTGTCTCCAGTCACCGGTACTCCTTTAAGCAATGTTTCTGCATCTCCTGACAAGCTACTTTTCAGATAGT
>NW_013533079.1:0-622 GCF_000836235.2 Papilio xuthus | reverse complement strand
GTCATTGCCGCATTAAAAATGGCTACGAGGAGTTGTATAATTGTAACGGGAAGCAGTTTGGCCACTCTATTGGTGATGCTATCCGAACCGGGAGCTTTACGTGGTCGCAAATTTTTAATTAATATCTCGACTTCATCGCTGGTAACCGGAGTAATTGAGTCAAGGAGGGGCTCGCTTTTTCTCCTGTCGACCTCGCTGTCCACCTTTCGGAGGTGATCAGGGTCGATCGGTAGGCTACTAGGGGAGCACTGGGCTTCGAGACTGTCAGCCAGGCATTCGGCTTTCTCTTCGTCCAACATGGCTGGTGTCATATTTGAACGAGAGAGTGGTGGCATCGTCGAGTACGTGTCGCCTTTAAGTGACTTGGGAAGTCGCCAAAAGGCTAAGTGGGATGGCTTTATATTACGAAGTGTTGAATCCCACCGTTCGTTCCGGATAGCAGCTATGCGTGTTTTTACTTCACGCTGTAATTTACGTAGCTCTTTTCGGTTCGATTCAGTGGGATACAAATCGTGTGCTCGGGTGGCCGCGTTTTTGCGTCTCAACAAGTCTCTGGTATCTGGTGGAAGTGCCCAGCGTTGGTTGACTGACTCTGGCATCTGCCTTGAGCAGTCCTCTATGG
>NW_013533078.1:0-1206 GCF_000836235.2 Papilio xuthus | reverse complement strand
TTAAATTACAACCAATTCGGGTTTCCACTATCGAAATACACGTACAAAAACATGTTGTCATCCCATTTAACCTACCTAAAAAGAAGACATAACAAATTGTTTCTTTAGAGATGTTTCAGCAGTGTAAACTGTTATCTTTGTTTATAGATGCAGGCGTACGATGGATACCATCGTATTGCGCGCTCAAGGAGCTGAGCGTATCGGACTGTACCGGCGTCACTGATTTCGGCCTGTATGAGTTAGCCAAGCTAGGACCCGCGCTACGCTACCTCTCTGTTGCCAAGTGCTCGCAGGTCAGTTTATACTGGTTACACCAGCTTGTATGTCACTTTTAACTAAATAATACTGTGAAAATACTCTTGAAATTAGCATTCAATTACTGTTGAAAGTTGAATAAATTCATTTTGAAATGTATCCGATAAATTAAATTACAAATAAAAATTTTTTGTTTCTGTTTTGCGCTTTTGATTATGATTGTCTTCATAATATTCATGCTCATATAAAGTGGATGCACGTAACTAAAATTTGTATCATTATACTCTGTTTTAATCTATAAAGTCGATCATGTATTGTAAATAACGTGACTCTTTGTTATGTCATCATGTCCATACAACCTTATGGATGTATGGATGGATGTTTGTTTGAGGATATATTCAGAACTGCACAATGGATCTCGATAAATTGTCAAATATATAGAATATATTCTGGAAGAACACACGCTCATTTAGTTTTTTTTTATATCTGCGCGAACCAAATCGTGAGCGACGCTAGTGAGTAATAATTATTTTTATGTAGGTGTCAGACTCCGGTATAAGAACATTAACACGTCGCTGCTACAAACTGCGGTACCTGAACGCGCGCGGTTGCGGTGCGGTTGGTGACGACGGTGTGGAGGCGATCGCGCGGGGCTGCTCCCGGCTGCGCGCGCTCGACCTCGGCGCCACTGACGTCTCTGAACCTGGATTGCAGGTAAATTTCATATCACTACTAGCTCTCCATTTGTTTACATTTTTTTAATTTTATTACACAAAAGCAGTACTTAAAACCCACAGGGTTTAAGTGGTATTGGTCGCTAATCTTTGTATTTATAATTCTTCTGTGAGTGTGTATGTCACTGAACTTCTCTCAAACGAGTGGACCAATTTTGATGAAATTTTTTGTGTGTGTTCAAGGGGATCTGGGAATGGTTTAGATTCACAATTTTGT
>NW_013533076.1:0-801 GCF_000836235.2 Papilio xuthus | reverse complement strand
GAATGAAAATTAATTAAGACTGTTTACTAAGCGCATAATTATGTCGTTCATTAACTACAGAAAAATAACTATCGGAAACAAAAGACAACAGGTTTTTTTAATTGTAAGATATTTAAATTTCTTCTCAGATATGTGCAGGTTGCATCACGATGTTTTCCTTCACCGTAGGAACGTCAGATAAATGTACATATGTAAATCGGAATTCGAAAGACACTGGTACATGGCGGGATTTTAACCCAGGAGCTGCAGATTGCAAGTCAAAGTGCTTGACTCCTAAGCCAGCGACGATCTCTTTCATACTCGTTGAAAATTAAAGATTATCTGTCCCCTTCAGTACTAAAACAAGCAGTTAAGGATATGTTCAAATTGTTCTAATTAACTATTTTCTATACAAATACAATTTTAATTAATTATTATAATTAAGTATTACACAATAGGATTATTTATTCAAACGTCCTTTAATATATTGACATTGAATGTAATTTATGAGTACTGAAAAACAAAATAGTACTTTGTTTAAGATACACGTGTACATAGTTTTCAGAGTTCCGTCATCGGACGACACGACACACCGCCAGGTTCCATCCACACCATCTCGATGGCTGGCATTCCACAACGGTGCGATTCTCGCGCAATTTCTTGTCTCGCACAGCCGCGCTGTGGAACGGTCTGTCCTCGGCGGTATTTCCAAACCACTACGACTTAGGGACCTTCAAGAAGCGAGCGTACCATTTCCTTAAAGGCCGGCAACGCATCTGCAGTTCCTCTGTTGTTGCAGATGTCCATGGGTGTCGTTGATTA
>NW_013533075.1:0-627 GCF_000836235.2 Papilio xuthus | reverse complement strand
CCCTCCTCTGATAACAGAGGAGGAAATGGTATGGGCGGCTCGCCGGCTCCAAGGACCCCGAAAAGCCCCGGGACCGGACGGCGTGCCCGGGAGGATTCTCCCCACCGCACTAAAACACCTCGGGGATCGCCTACGCTGCCTTTTCAATGACTGCCTGGCAGCGGGGCGTTTCCCTGAGGTGTGGAAGGAGGGGCGGCTGGTGCTTATCAGGAAAGACGGCCGCCCCGCGGACTCTCCGGCAGGATACCGCCCGCTGGTGATGCTGGATGAGGTCGGGAAGCTACTGGAACGTGTGCTGGCTTCCCGAATCATCCAGCACCTAGCGAGGGACGGGCCGCAGCTCTCCGTGAACCAATTCGGGTTCCGGTCGGGACGGTCCACAATGGACGCCCTGGCCGCCCTGAAGAGGTTCACCGAGGAAGCGGCCCAGAGGGGGCAGGGAGCCATAGCGGTGTCATTAGACATCGCTAACGCCTTTGGCTCCCTCCCCTTCTCGGTAATAGAGGAGGCGCTCCGGTACCATGGAGTGCCCCTCTACCTGCGGAGAGTTGTAGGGCACTATCTGCAGGGACGGGTAGTGTCCTACATGGGGAGAGAGGGCCGCCAAGAGAGGCGGATGGCCTCCGG
>NW_013533074.1:0-2040 GCF_000836235.2 Papilio xuthus | reverse complement strand
TAAAAAACTTGCCAGTTAAATAAAATCTGAAAGCCATTTAAAATAGAAGAAATAAAGACACAATAAAAAAGAAAACGTTGAAGAGGCTTTCCATGAAGGAGTATATATTTTTTTAATCTGTCTGAGAATAAAATGCGTTCGTAGTCGATTCTTATCGGATTGTTTTAAATAATAAAAACACAATGACCATATATATAAAAGCGAAAGAACACGTGCTTAAAATAAATAGGTATTTTGATGTTAACTTTGTAGTCTTCTAAGGGCTGCTGTAAGTATCGTCACCGCTGCTGCCAACAGCTGCAGACGGCTTCAAGATGTCCGTGTATGGTAACCTTGGATTTAAATTTGATCCTTGGAATTGAAATTAGCATAACTTTGGTAAGTATAGTAGTAATATGGCATGTTAACCTAGGCAGAAATATGTGTCCAACGTCATGATCGTCGTCAGTCGTTTACCTGGCTACTATTAATATCGTATTATTTGATGTAGTTTTTATATCGATTTAACATTTTTCGAATCTCTCAGGCTCTCCCTCCCCTTTTGTTTCGGCCATAGAGAAAAGTTTTACTTTTGACACTAGAAATAGAATAAATAGGAATAAAATCGATATAAATTTGATAATAATTGAAGAGCGTAGAATGACCTTGAAAAAAGTCATTGCTACTTTAGTAATTAATGATTCTACTTAAATGTTTTGGAAACCGGCTTATAAATAACGTATATCTTTATATATACGAGTATATAATTCTTCAGTGAGTGTGTATGTCACTGAACTTCTCTCAAACGACTGGACCGATTTTGATGAAATTTTTTGTGTGTGTTCAAGGGGATCTGGGAATGGTTTAGATTCACAATTTTCATCAAATATTAACTTCATATTAATTTATTCAAATTAAAGACGTGTAGACAGGACAACGTCTGTCGGGTCGGCTAGTTAAACTATAGTTCGATTAAGTTTCAAGATAGATTGAGCAGAACAGTAATTAAAACAATAATAAAACAATCAAATAGCAATATATCTCATCGTAATATTGTTTATAACGTGGTGACCTTAATTATCTTTAGAGTTGGAGAAATAAGAATATGACAGACCTGCTATAAAAAAAAAATGATATAAATTAAAATTTAAAACTCTACATGGAGCGTTTGGAGCACAAAAGTGAGGCATAGCATGGCGTAAATCCAGATTTTTGTGGTTAATTTTCAAAGTGTCATCAACATCAACCTATCCTTATCGTCACGGAGGGTCGGCACAGTATTTACTACTCCTCCATACATCTCTATCAGCCATCATATCTTCTTCACATAATCCATCCGTACTGTCTTTGGTCTTCCTCTACCTTTGTAGCCATCCATATTATACATTATAATATTAACATATTAAAGTAAAACGAATACAACCACTTTTCTTATGTTTATTTTTTATTTCTTAGTTTATAGTAAGTTTAATAAAATCATTAGTCGTGACATTTTTAAAACAGTAATTACTAATTTTACGACAACAGTAAAATACAATTATGTTTTTGTTAATTTTTTTGGGTTCTTATTTGTTTGAAATAAACGTAATATTAAAAAGGTAAGTTTTACTTCATTTTAATGATAATATTTTGTAACTTGTCTTACGATTAAACGTCAAACTTGTATAAAACACTCCATCTTGAGGTTATAAATCTATGGTATTGAAATTATATTCTTTATTACTTTTGTGTGTCGTGTATTCTGTTTTAAAGAATAAGCCAAATTAAAAAAAAAACTTATAGACAAGTTGTTGCTGTTTGAATGAACATTAAGAATCCCGAAAGATCTTTAGTTTTAAATAAAATATTTGGTTATTATAACCTAATTAAAGATGCTTAGAAAAATATAAAACTTATCTCAAAAATTCACAAAAATTCTCCGTTTTATTATTGAGAAAGGGTTCATAAAATTACATATAAAATTAAGATAATAATAAAATGTCTAGTAAAGTAGTTGAAACATACCAGTCGCTAAAGACGCAATCCCCAATAGGGCAAATGCAAACTTCATCGTAACGAGGG
>NW_013533073.1:0-636 GCF_000836235.2 Papilio xuthus | reverse complement strand
GCAAGGGCTAAAGTAGCTTACCATTGCTGAGGGCACCCAGGAGGCAACTATAGTAAATAACACCCGTAAATATAAAGCATTACAAATAAATCTACAACGCAGTCAGACCGCAACAGCGGAACTCATACTAGAAGCCATGTCGAGAAAGCTCACTTTTGCCATGATCCAAGAACCGTATATAGGAAGCATAGGAGAAGTTAAACAATATCCCGGAACTAGAGTAATCCAATACACAAGAACACCAAACTCAGACAAAGTTATAAAATCAGCAATTATACTATTTGACAACACCATTAACATAACACAATATCCAAACTTAACAACAGAAAATATAGCGGTAGTAAAATTAAGAACAAGATCATGGGAGATAGGAGTGATCTCGATATATCTGGAAGGAGATAAACCCATAGAACCCTACTTGGAAGGCATAAAGAGAGCAGTAGACAACATAGATACACAAAACATATTATTAGGAGGAGATGTTAATGCATGGAACACGTGGTGGGGAAGCCGGTTCACAAACAGTAGAGGTGAGGAAATGGCAGCACTACTGGACCAGTTGGAACTACAGCTCCTAAATACTGGATCTGAATCTACCTTTGACGCAGTCAGAGGAGACAAGAGATTCTCCAGCTG
>NW_013533072.1:0-2281 GCF_000836235.2 Papilio xuthus | reverse complement strand
CAATGCGCCCCTCAAGAAAGAAATCCCATTACGTTCAAATTCGATTAACGTTTTAACAGGCGCCCCCCGCTACCCTCGCGACGACCCCTGCGCCCCCCGCGATCCCGCGCCGACCCCTGCAACCCGGTCGTCTGTGGCTTCCTGGAATGTTGTGCACTGGATTTGCACCGAATTAAAGTAGTTAATCTAGCCATTGTGATACTGAGGTTTGAAATTCCTCTGACCACTTCTAATGCAATAACGAGAGGTTCTAAAACAACCACAAACAACTCATTCGTTAGTAATTTAGCCAGATATTCTATGTTCTATGTTCGAAACCGGTGGACCGATTTTGTTGGGAGTTTGACGGGAAGGTAGCTAGATATATTAGGCTATTTTTTATTCGCTAACAAAGTCGCGGGCGACCGCTAGTGTTGAATTAAGTTTATTACATTTAAAAAGAAAATAGATATTTATAATCTGTAACAGAATATTTCGATTTAAAACTATTCGAATAGTCTGTGTCGTAGCAATAGTTGTTGATTTAGATTCAAATTGAATTTAAAAATAAGTTTTAACAAATATTAGAATCGTCGAATGCTGTTTAAATTCTACTTTCCTATGCCAACAACAGATCAAACAAGTCCGATATCTTCGATTACACTCTTTTACCAAAATAGGGTGACCAGGTTCGAGAAAGTCAGCGGATTAAATTGAATTAGAATATTTAATATACGTAGATAAGATGACTCTACATTTGTAACATCCTGTACCTGTAATCTAAATGAGACCTATTTAGACGTGTAAAGTGACATTTATATTCTTTCCAGTGTTGGTAAAAACATAGCGTTTCGCTCTTTGAATTAGCTTTACCTTAAATCATTGTCACGCATAGACATAAATGTGGTAAAATCAACAGTAATATCGCACCAAATATGTCTGCATTGACCTATAACTTGGGCATAAGCTACGTTGTTGTCTGTATGTTAATGTCCTATGAAATATCATAATGTTGGTCAAACTAACCAATGTATAAACACTCGATATGGGACCGTGGTCCGAGTCAAATAGTTATTTGAATGCGGAATCGATTTCTGTCCGATGTGTCCCTGTGGGGTGGTCGCAAATCTGATACTATTCGGCAGTTATTACCTATTATAACGGTGATATATAATAAGTTATTGTTTAAGATGACATAAAGGTGGTTACAAAGTACAAATAGACATTTTAATTCATTTTAAAAAACGAATAAAATAAGATAGCAAATAGCTCTTAGAAATTGCTGTTTTGCTAAATGCTATTACTACATGGCCTAGTCACCCGTGACTTAGGGTAGGCTCCACCCCTCAGTGGGGACGTATAGTGAGCTGATGATGATGATATCTTACTAATATTATAAATATTAAAATATGTGGATATTTAAATAAAAACCACAATATGAATATACCGAAGGTTCAAGCTAAGTGCCATCAGCGCTCGGTCGCCTTAAGCCCGGTGAATCTGTAAATGCCTCTTCAAGGCAAACAGTGACTACTCAGTCACAAAAAAATGAATATACCGCGTTTTGACAATTTATTTTATACATATTTATTATATTAAAAGCTGACGCCCGCGATTCCGTCGCGCGAATTTTAAAAAACTTAATAAGTATCCTATGTGTTCTTCCAGATTATGTTCCACATCTAGACACCTTCTAACAAACATCCATCTATCCATCCAAACATTCGTATTTATAATAGTAATGAGATGGCAACATGTAATAGAAAATAAAGTTTTTTAAGTTATCATTGTTAACAGGTGGGACTGACGATAAATCAATGGTAAAGGGATTGCATGCGGTCACCAATGTACGCAATCACTGTGTTCTTGTTATGGTCAATACATTTAAACCATTATTAGACAGTAATAAAATTATATGGCGAGCTTAGGGAGTTTAAATTTATTTACTAGTTGTTTGAAATCCATGAGATAAATAATATTAAAATTTAAAAAATGGAATGCGATAGAGATAATTTTGATTTTTTTTAGAATCTCATCTTTCTGCTTTCTTATAACGTCACGTTACTACGTAGTATAAACAATGACGCAACAAAATTAACAATAATTCATTTCAAGATCCGACTACAACTTAGGGTCCTTCAAGAAGCGAGCTTATCACCACCTCAAAGGCCGGCAACGCATCTGCGGTTCCTCTGGTATTGCAGATGTCCATGGGCGTCGTTGAACACCTCGGTGTTCCCGCCGCTCGTTTGCCCCCTTCTGTTATAAAAAAGGGTCTAAAATCACATTGTAGTATGTACAA
>NW_013533071.1:0-1684 GCF_000836235.2 Papilio xuthus | reverse complement strand
AATCATCTGTGTCAATGGGGAGAAAAACTGCCTTTTGCTTACTACAGATGTCAGCATGATCAAATCTTCGGAGTAGTTCTTTAATTCCGGCAGAATCAATAAGGAATACATATTGATTTTTTTTAAATTGCGAGAATGACGTATACTTTGGCAGATGACAGCGGTCTTTTGACGGTGGCGCCATCGACATAAAGCTTTCAGTTTTTCTCTCCACTTCACTTCGTCAATTTAAAGTCAAGAATGATGTTTTTTTATGTATTTCAGTAGATAATCATCAAGATATAAAGATTTAGCTCCTTTTATTTATCGGTCGATAACATTATGTCTATTAATGTCAAGAATTTTGTAATTGAATGTCAATATATGTTATTAGAATTAGAGATATGTTAGACACATTAAAACGTAACGCTTGTCAGGCAATTCATCGCGCTTTGGTGATATTCAAACTAAAATTCGAAAAAAACTATTAAATTGGAACTAATTATAAATTAATCAATAAAAAATCTGACATAAATCTTCATTCAAACTACTAGTGGTCGATTCTATTACTAAAAAGAATATAAAAAAATTATTTGCTTCTATTTAATTTTAGAATCCTAATAAAATAACTGAAGGGTTACACGAAGTGCATTCGCTTAGAAGCGATTCCATAGAGAATTTCATAAATGTATAGAACTGAAGCGCGACAGTCACGTGACTTATCGAATGTTATCAGTTCTATACATTTTTGAAGTTCGTTGTGGAATCGCTTCGTAGCGAATGCCCTTAGCCTAGTCCCCTGATATTATTAAAATGCGATTCCTCAATCCCATGTCACATGGATATGAAAATCCTTATGACGAATGGGGACGAGAATTTTTAACCACGTGACGTCATCAGAAAGCCCGAAGACCAGCAGCGGACTTTCAATGGAACTCTACTATAGTCTGTTTTGTCAAAAATAGTAAATAGTTTAACAAAATGTATTGTAAATATGATGGGTTAAGATATATAAGTATTATGCATGAGTAGCGCTGTCTTCAACAAAGTCTCGCGCCTCGTCCTGTGTGACACACTCGACGTGCGACACTTTGTTCCGGAACTTCACGCCGTAGAACTTATGCGCGTGCTCGAGCAGCTCCGGTCTGAATGTCGTCGTGATGAACTGCGCAGACGCAGACAATTCGTGGATCATGTTGGCTATCGCTTTACGATGCTGCGCGTCCAACGCCTGAAATTTGTTGGAGAAAAAAATTAAAACTTTGTTAATGGAATAGAAGGGCAATTTTTTAGACGAATATTATGCTCGGATTAAAAAAAAAACTAAAATGGCCTAAATCACTCTGGAATATATCACCTACCTGTAGAAGTCCCCCAAAAGCAGTCTAGCCGTTACTTATATATAATTTTTAATTTCATTATAAGTACCGCAAATATGTTTTTTTTATGACACACAGACACACCAATTTTATAAATTAAAAATTCATATTTCCTATTAGTACATAATAATAATATAGTTACCTGATCAATTTCATCAAATAGATAGAACGGTGCGGGATCGCACTTCTGTATGGCGAAGATGAGCGCGAGGGCGACGAGCGACTTCTGTCCGCCGGAGAGCTGGTTCATCTCGCGCATGTCTCCCTCCCCGCCGGTGAACGACACCTTGATCCCCACTCCGGTGAACTGGTCCGCGTTGGCGCGC
>NW_013533070.1:0-616 GCF_000836235.2 Papilio xuthus | reverse complement strand
CCGTCTTGAAACACGGACCAAGGAGATTACCAGATGACAGTATTAAAGAATCATAGGTGATTTGTTATCTGGTAAGACCCGAAACATAGTGAACTATATATGTCAATGGTTGAAGATAAACGACCGTTTATTGGAAGACCTAAGTCATTCTGACGTGCAAATCGATGGTGAAAGATGTATATAGTGGCGAAAGACCAATCGAACTATGTGGTAGCTGGTTCACAGCGAAATGTCTCTTAGGACAGTTGAGTATTAATAAAGTAAATAGATGTAGAGTCAATACAATGTTTAATTATATTGTTTAACTTCTAATTCTATAGGTTTGTATGTTTTATAAATACTTACTGATATTTACGATACTCAAGTGGGCGTATGATTGTAAGAATGATATGCAATAAGGGATGAACCTTGAGATGCACTAAAATTTCTAATTGTATTATAATTATAAATATGATGAATACATTATGACAGTAGGGCGGTTGTTATGGAAGTAGAAATCCGCTAAGAAACGTGTTACAACGTACCTACCGAATGTATTATTGTATAAAATAGATGAATATTATAATAGTATTGAAGTGTGTTAGATAACAAATATGTTATTTGGTAGTTGTGTAAT
>NW_013533069.1:0-791 GCF_000836235.2 Papilio xuthus | reverse complement strand
AACTTTTGATTAGGCAGGCAAACAGATAAGGTAAATATTGTTCTTGCCTCGGTAATTAATTTAAGTGAATTTCGACTCTGCGTATTAAACTCGGAACACGTCAAGTTAACCTTCGTTGACAAAATTAAAAGTGAACTTGTGAATCTAGGATGGAAAAAAATTACATAAAACACAAAATAAGCACGCAAAATTTAGAAATAATATGAATTTCTACGTTGATATTCCGGTAAGAACAAAAAAACTAACAGACTTCAATAATGTCGTGTCTAAATACAATTATGAAATAAAATATACCAACACAGAAACTTCACGAGAGCTGTTTTCCAATATTTTTCGATATTAATATTGTTATGTTATAAAATATTTTCCATGGAAAACCTTCAAACAATTTTTCAGCTTTAGAAAACATTTTATAAAATTATTTTCATTAATAAAGCCGGGACGAGTGCTCGTTACAAATTTTATTTCTTACTTCCCACGTAATAAAAGCACTTAATAAGAATGTGAGAGGAAGGTAGCGGCAGCGTATTGCTCGACCTAACGCTAACAAAGTGTACAACGGCGAACATCTTGGAAATTCATTAAAATTTCTGGCCATATACATTTTTTTATTTAAAAATATGAAGCTGTTGTCTTACTATGTATTTTTTTTTAGTTCTTACCTGCATCAAATCTTGATACCCGATGACACTCATGCTGTCTACTGCTGGTGTCTCTGGGAGCTCTACTTCTTGTGGCGGTGTTGGTGCTGATGACTGGGGTTCTGGGGACTGAGGGGCCGTCGACTGTGG
>NW_013533068.1:0-655 GCF_000836235.2 Papilio xuthus | reverse complement strand
GCCCCGGAAGGCTCCGGGCCCTGACGGCGTGCCAGGGAGAGTGCTCCCCATCGCCCTGAAACACCCCGGGGACCGCCTACGCTGTCTGTTCAACGATTGCTTGACGGCGGGGCGGTTCCCTGGGGTGTGGAAGGAAGGGCGGCTCGTCCTCATTAGAAAGGACGGCCGCCCCGCGGACTCTCCGCAGGGACATCGGCCGCTGGTGATGCTGGATGAGACCGGGAAGCTACTGGAAAGAGTGCTGGCTTCCCGGATCATCCAGCACCTAGCAAGGGAGGGGCCGCAACTCTCCGAGAACCAATTCGGGTTCCGGTCGGGGCGATCCACGCTGGATGCCCTGACCGCCCTGAAGAAGTTCTCGGAGGAAGCGGCCCAGAGGGGGCAGGGGGCTGTGGCGGTGTCACTAGACATCGCCAACGCCTTCGGCTCCCTCCCCTTCGAGGTCATAGGGGAGGCACTCCGATATCACGGAGTGCCCCCCTACCTGCGGAGAGTCGTAGGACACTACCTACAAGACCGGGTAGTGTCCTACATGGGGAGCACGGGCAAAGAGGAAAGGCGGATGGCCTCCGGTGTTCCGCAGGGGTCCATACTTGGACCCCTGTTATGGAACATCGGGTATGACTGGGCCATCCGCGGAGAGGTGCTGCCCCAG
>NW_013533067.1:0-682 GCF_000836235.2 Papilio xuthus | reverse complement strand
ACCAAACCCCAAAATATTTTCAGTCATATGCTAGCTGGCAACTGGCAATTTGTAGTTATTTGCGAATTTAAACACTCTGAACATATTCTCTTACAAACATAGGCAAGCAAATTTTTCTTTACAATAAAAAATTACAAATAAAAAAATATATTTTTTACATATACACACATGGACCCACCTACTAATTTCAGACACATCAGTTTATGGCTCTATAATTCCAGTGATTGGCACACATTTTCTGAACATCACTGACCGTCTCTCAGGAAGGGGGAAACCGTGTATATGTGCACCTACAACAAACAAACAGAATGTGATTTCCTATCAAGTATAGGAACTGATATGTAAAATGTATTAGAAGTAGGGCACCATTCAATATGATAACCGGAAAGGATAAATCACTGTGGTGCTAAAAACTACACCAAAATACGAAAATATTTAAATGTTTAAATGAGTCTGACGTATGGGAAAAACATGAAATTTTTTATTGAATTGTAACTTACCATAATCAGTCCATCTAAAACACAGTTGTGTACAGCGTCATTTTTCACGAAAACACATTTTAATTAAAAACAAAATGAATGAAACAACATTTAACTAAGAATACAAGAACAGAAATATAAATACGAAAAAACGTAGCGGTTTGATGACACATGAATGTCTCGATGACAGAAATGATGCTTCT
>NW_013533066.1:0-2164 GCF_000836235.2 Papilio xuthus | reverse complement strand
GGCGTCACCTTTCTTCACCGGGGTCCTTATTCCGAACATGTTAGGGAAACTCGTCAAATTTAAAACAATAAATAATTAAAATCTTAAATAACTAAGTAAAATTTAAAAGTCAATTTAAAGTTAAAAATTTAAATACTTACAACTAATTGTCAAAAGACTTACACTAATTTGGGCAAAAGACCCTGTCAATACGACAATTAAAATAAAATAAAATATTAAAAATTTAAAAACTTTAAAAAAAAAAAAAATTTTTTTTAATGTCGAAAATTTTCTAAGTCCAACTTTGGACTCGGACTTATAAAATTTCGAAGTCTTTGACTATCGTCAATTTACCTAACTATTTGGGCAATAAACCCCGTCCACTTTTAAAACTTAATGCTATACTGAGGGGCAAAAACCCACTCAGTAGTCTTATTGCTAAACTTAAACTAGTTTTTTGGGGCAATAGCCCCGTCACTTACTATCTAACTTACAACTAATATTGCCGGCAATAAGCTCGGTCAATATGTCAGTCGGTCACTTTCGACTTGACTAGTTATATGTATCAATCTGTTTCCAGTTCCAAGAGTTAGCCTAGTTAGATTTAAAATAAAATAAAAATAAAAATAAAAAATAAAAATAAAAATTAAAAAATTAAAAATTAAAAAATAAAAAATTTAAAAAGTTAAAAAGTTAAAAATTTAAAAAATTTAAAAATTAAAAATTAAAAATTTAAAAATTAAAAAATTTAAAAAATTAAAAAATTTAAAAAATTAAAAATTTAAAATAAAAATTAAAAATTTAAAAATTTAATTAAAACAAATTTATATCAATTAAGAATTTCAAATTTTCAAAAAATCCAAATTTAAAAATGTAAAAATAAAATCTAATTAAATTCAAATATAAAGGTAAAAATCCAATCAAAATTCAAATTTAAATAGAATCTAAACTTAAAAATAAATAAAATAAAATAAAATAAAATGAAAATAAATAAAATAAATTTGAAATTCAAAATTCAGCTTTAAGTTAAAAATAATCGAAATATAAAAATTTCAAAAATTTAAAACTCAATTAATTAATTTTTATAATAAAGTAAAATAAAATAATATTTAACTAACTTATTTTCTAGGCTTAAAACTCTTAAAACTATATCACAGGTTAATACAACAATAATAATAATAGTAAACAATTTTACAAATTTAAAAATAATACACATATAAAAACACTAAGTCTAAACAATAACTAATAGTCAAGTCAATAAACTTCTCCACGCTCGGGTATGGCAATTGTTTCTTAATGAGGCGCGTGGGAGGAAGTCTTAGCGCCGGCGTCAGGGCAATTAAGCGCCGACGGCTATTAACGTTGGCGCCACCCGACGGCTATTAAAATCTTGGCGCCGCCTTAGGATCGGCGGCGGCGGCGAGCGGGCGGTGCAGGTGCGCGATGAGTCAAACTTGTTTGCGTTTTCTCGGTCAAGTTTACGTAATTTGATTTCCAAAATGGCCACTTTAAATATTCACTTTTCCGGTCCGTTTTTTCGCTAATATTGTTTGTGGCACTTAAAAAATATGTTCAATAAAATAAAAACTACACTTAATCTAACCTTAGTGTCTCTAACTATCACTTAAAGTTTTATTAAAAATATGACCTTTTTCCAAACGCAATTTCTCCAAAACTATAAAGCCGAAAAATCCAAACGAGGTGTCAAATTGTTCGTCTTCAAGAGGCGCATTCACTGATATAATAAAAACACTAGGTCCTCGCTTAAAATCTAAAGTTATGATTTTTTGAAAAAGTTGTTGTTTTTGCACAAATTTTCCGGCTTTATATCTTCTAAACTAATTGTCCAATTTCAATTCTGGAAACACTGTTTTACTCGGCGCTTAATTGTCTACTTAAATAACTATATCACAGCTCTTCATCACATCCGGATCCAGGACCTCGTGGCCACGCGGTTTTTGTTTTTCTGCTGTTTTCTTAGGTTTTTCCTACCGGAAAAATTCGAAAAACCGGTCGGGTCCACAGATCTCGATGAGATCTATCCGCCGATATATAAAAATATATATGTCGTCGATCTAAATCGAGCAGCGTTATTTTTCAAAGTTTGCAATTTTCTAAAGTTTCACGTTTTTCTGTTCCAGGTCTTCCAATTCTGGGTCTTCGGAAAGGATCTTGGTACCGTTGG
>NW_013533065.1:0-1117 GCF_000836235.2 Papilio xuthus | reverse complement strand
CCACACCGCCGCCCCCCGCCACGCCCCCCGCACCCGCCTCACGCACGCCCAGCTCCTGCAGCACCTGCATCACCAACAATATGCCTTCATTGTACTAATATTACATACACACTTCAACTGACAAATGTTATGAGTATGGATGAAGTCACCAGTAAATCTTATTTCAAAATTCAAATACATCTCTGTAACAAATTTAATATTCAGTTACAACTCATATTTCAATTTTTAACTCTTGTCAAATATTTATTAATTACTTCGTAGTAAATCTTCTGTAGATTTTTAAATTCTTATTTTTACTCTTAGATTACAGTTGATGCTCAGCCGTAAATCAATAGTATTTGCTAAAATACAATGCTAGTTACATTAGTAATGATTAATTACTTTTTATTTCTATATCAACTATTTATTTTATACAAATCAAGCACATAGGGATTAGGCAAGGCCTGGGACATAATCTAAAGGTGTTGTGAAGCTTAAATATTCGTCTAGTTATCTCAGATCTAGTCTAGGCATTTGTCAGGTGCTAAGGTGTCTATGGTCAGTACAGTGCTAACAAAGGGAAAGACAACCTTCATCTGCAGCAGGCAATGCCGTCAATATTATCTCTACAATAGCGTCCGACTCCTAAACTAAGACGCCTCCTCGACTGTATCCCTGCCACCGACACTTTGACTCTGTTACAAATAAAAATAACGTCTCAACACGCATTTTTTAAAATGCTTCAGATGATATCTATTGTGCGAAATCTACTTCGGAATAATGATATGTCGTTATGTTTGAAAAGTATTAAGTAACAAAAATTAAGACGTATTTGTTCAATTAAAAAAAAAAAGATGTGCGTTAAAATTCGAAATTGGTGACATAGTTTGAGAGAGGTAGGGGTAGTCTGTGTGGTGTTGTGGGCGTGGGGTAGTACACAAACAGACCTTACTCAGGCTGGCGCTGTGCTCGTGCAGGCCGAGGTCACGTTCGAAGCAGTGCAGCTGGCGCATGAAGTGGAAGTTGGGCGCGATGTCAGTCTTGCGGCTGCGCACCAGCTCGAAGGCGTCACGGAGACAGAGCCGGTGCCGCTGCATCAGGTAGGCCAGCGTCACCGTCACAGAGCGCGACACGCCCG
>NW_013533064.1:0-543 GCF_000836235.2 Papilio xuthus | reverse complement strand
TTATGAACTGCTGAATTGATTTGAAAAGTTCTTTCACTGTTGGGAAGCTACACTAACTTTAACAGAGGTAGAGCCCGCTTTAACATCTTCGCACGTATTGTCCCGGCTCGCCCGGTAAAATACCACGACCACACAGGAGATAGGCATGCAGTGGAAGAAATTCCGCGTTCGTCTGATGAGTGTGCATCCCGGAGGCCTAATTTAGTCCTCTTTCCTTTCCTACCCTTTTTCTCTAATAAGGAAAGGACGGGAAGTGGAAGTGGACATTCTGGATGAGAGGATGCATGTAAAGGGAAAATGTTTTCTTTCTGTGCATCCTCTCCTCTGTCGATTAAAGGTAGGCAACACTTATGCAATTGCGTATGTCTATGGGCAACGGTCATTTCGCTATTTCAGCGATTTCAGGTGGGCGCTCGCTCGTTTGCCACCTTATGATTTTAGATGGATGGATGAATGCATGTTTGTTTGGAGGTACCTACAGAACGGCTGCACGGATCGTGCTGAAATTTGTCATAGATGTAGAACATAGGACAAACACATAGG
>NW_013533063.1:0-565 GCF_000836235.2 Papilio xuthus | reverse complement strand
GAGGCATCATTTTGGGGAAAAGTACCTGTGTTGAAATTTAAATTACTTGTAAGAAAATTGTATACTATCTCTGTTTATTTTTTATTACTTAGTTCAAAAAAAGTATAAGATCTATAATAAGGTGTGACATTTGTAAAATCCAAATTTAATAAATTAATTTTGTTTCATATTTTTCACTAAATGGTTTTTTTTTATCTTTTGTACTTGATACTTAATTCCCTATATTTTAGTATATTTTTATTTTCTATACACTGCATTTCCCAATTTCGAGAAAATCTTATTATGTTAGTGTATATTTTATATTAAAGTCTAATACATATTTCTAAAAATTGTCATAATATTAACATCAAACTAATATAAAACACTAAATTATAATATAAATAATGTATAGGTTACACATCTATATATCAATAATGACATTAATATAGTTATTATGCTAGTGCATTTCCTGCAACATGGTGACTCTTTTTTAGATTTGCGGTTAAACTACTCTATATAACAAGTTATTTTTCAAAATTTAGTTTAGAATTACAATATTTTAAACAGTCAAACTTTGTAGCACAGA
>NW_013533062.1:0-692 GCF_000836235.2 Papilio xuthus | reverse complement strand
GCTTAAAATAACTTTTTCTTGTAATTTTCAATAATGGCTATCCTTTTATTATCGATATCTTATATAACTATGTAGATCTCGTTTTTTTTCGTAATCTATTCGATGTCCTAAAATTGGAATATGCTAAGTATAAACACGGATTTTTATGATGATTACTTGCATCAACACTTTAACTAAACTAAATTTTTAGTTAACTAAGTATTTTCAGAGTGTTTAAATTTGATCATTAAATTATATAAATATCAAATTTAATAAAGGGAACACTCACACACACACACGTACACATATACAAGAGTCATCGATCGACAAAGTTGGGCCCGAGCCGACCAAATTCATATACATGTAGACTATTGGTTGACTCGACATTATTATATTATATATAAGGCTTCCATATAAGACTTATATACATTGGAATTATTAGATTTCTAATTGTGTTATTGTTATTATTATATTTTCATATTAGCCGGGGATTAAAACTTTTTTTAGTAAATATTTAAGTATACTAAAACGGCTTTTCAAATAAACTTTACAGAATTTAAATTATAAATATCATATACTAGAAAACAAATAAATTCATTTCAATTAGAAAGAACACAAATAAAATATATTACGTAGAGATATAAACGCCTTACCATAAATATTTGTGAATAACTCAAGTAATAAGATTCAATCATGTAAATAATTTTAGATGA
>NW_013533061.1:2102-2317 GCF_000836235.2 Papilio xuthus | reverse complement strand
TGGTCTACCATCTCCCCATCGCCCGACAAACACCAGTGGAGTTACGTTGAAGGTGACGCTCCCGGCTCTCCGGGAGCGTCGAATAACTAACTAACTATTTTTCTGTTCACAGAGGCCGCGGAGGATAACTTTCCCGCGAAGAACAAGTGGTGTCTGCGGAAGCGGACTGTCGCCGGCTGGGTCGCGGAAGATTGCGTAAGTGTTCCCGCGACCCA
>NW_013533061.1:0-1952 GCF_000836235.2 Papilio xuthus | reverse complement strand
GGTTAGGTTAGGTTGGGGTGCGGTGGCCGGTGACCTCCTCGTGGTGCACCCTGGAAACTCCCCACCTTCTGTGGGGAGGCTAACAACCGGCCGGGGAGGGGATAGTGTTCGCGGGGCTATACCGGACAGGGCTTCCCATACCGGGCAGGCCCGCGGACACTATGGGGTCCTTACCAGGTCCTGCGCCTAGCGCAGGCCCTGGTCGGGGCCCAGGCACGCCCATTGGGCGGTGCAGGGCGCGGCGCGCACCGAGGTGCCGCTGTGCGGAATGGAGGGGTGTTTTCCGCGGGGCTATGCCGGACAGGGCCTCCCATACCGGACAGGCCCGCGGGAAACACCAGTGGACCCCGAGGGGTCGGTGGATGGCGGCCAGTAGGCCGCGCTTCATGGGGACCACACCCCGTAATAAAGGCGGTTTCCGGTGTCCGACAACACTGGAAAAGTAAATGATGGCATCTCTTAAAACTGACATACCCCAGGAGGGTACCTCCAGCACTGCTGGAGGAGAATCCCTCCCCGCGGCCTCGGCCGCGGGCTGCCCCACGTATTCTGGGGGGGGCAAAGACTGCTCTTCAGATACAACGACGACCCTGGCAACGGATATGGACATCGAGGCAAGCGAACGGAATGTAGATTCGAGGATGGAGGAAAGCGAGGGCGGGAGCACCCTGAGCCAGAGCGGAGGGGCTCAGTGGCTCGAATCTCTCGCAAACAACGGGCGCACGCTGAGAGTAATGTTGACGCGATGCGACTCGTTCGGATTGGACAGTGGCGCTACGGCGTCCAACACCGACTTTGACTCGGACTCTTCGGCCGTCAGCTATATGTCTGGCGTGTCCGGGGAGTCCTACAGAAGGGCCTCCCTCAAAAGAGGAAGGGGTCCCCCTTCTGACCCGGAGGAGACGAATGGCGCTGCTCCCGTCAAGGGGGCAGTCCACAAATCCAAACGCGGACGGAGCCGGCCCCTCAGTTTCGAGATCACTGATGCCGAGGTGGCCGCGTCACTGCGTGCAGCGAGAGAGGCAAGGGCCACCATACCATCCGGCCCGGCCCATCTCTCGCTGATCGAGACGGAGGAGGACCAGACCAGCGTTGCCCTCAACAAATGTGTAGAGGCATCGCTGAAGACAATTGTTGACGTGGCAACCAAGTCCTCCAACATAAAGGGGACGTTGGTGAAAGCGCTGAAGGAGGCGGCGGCAAACATCAAGGCCGCCGTCTCCCAGCTAAGAGAGCGGACGATGTCGGAGGAGGTGGCGCGGCTGGAAACAGCAAATGCGCGCCTCCACAAAGACATGGAGGAGCTACGGCGCGAGCTCACAGGCCTAAAGCGCCGACCGGCCCAGCCCGATGGACCGAACATCCGGCAGCTGCTGGACGAGGTTTCGCGGGCCAACGCGGACAAGTTCAGCAGCATGCTGAACGCCAGGCTGGCGGGACTGGAGGACCGTCTCCTCCCCGAACCGCGGCGCCGGCCCCCGCTGGCGGCGGACGGGAGAGTGGAGGGTGACGGCCCTCCCGCTTCGCTCCCTAAGGCGAAACAGGGGATGAAGAAGAAGGGACCAGCGACCGAAGAGCCCCTGCCCACAACATCGGGCACCAGGACTCAGGATCGGGCGCCAACTTCGGCGGCGGCCCCAGGCGAGGCTCCGTCGACTGATGGGCCGCCGCCGAAGGCTCCGCCCAAAAAGAGGAGGAGCAAGAAGAAGCAGCCGAGCCTGGCCGCCAAAGAGGCAGCACAGGCGAGAGACGACTCTGCCCCTACGCCCGCCGAGGCCACGTGGGCTACGGTAGTGGCGCGCGGGGCGAAGAAAGCGGCGAAGAAGACGACGGCCAAGGGGCCGAACAACACCGGCCCCCCCGAAAGGAAGGTCAAATTACGGGCCTCGAAGACCGCGGCAGTCACTCTCACTCTCGCTCCGGGAGCAGAGGAGAGTGGCGTTACGTATGCC
>NW_013533060.1:0-1043 GCF_000836235.2 Papilio xuthus | reverse complement strand
GGCGTAAATTAATTAATCATATTTCTGTAAATTCTCCGTTAAGTGTCCCCTTTCACGGGCCTCCTTCTTAACTTTAATTGAAAATATAACATTTCATATTTCTCCCCTTATTTTAGTCGACTTTAAAACGTTATCAATTTGCATTCTTTATGTGTGTTACCGCGTAATTATACTGATAATGAAAACTTCGCTATGTGATAGGAGTATGCTATTGTATAGGAGCAAATTTTATTTCTTTTCTTCCTCACTTGTAAGTAAAATTTAAGTTCTTACCTCCATTTTTATCATTGTTTACAGGTGACGGTAGCCGGGGCACAACTCCTAGCTGCGTCGTTCAGGAATCTGACTCACCTAGCAATCACTGGCGCGGCCAGTATGGACGCCAGAGCACTCGCGCCTATCGTCACGGACCTGGTCGATTTAAGGCATCTTGATCTTACGGGTAATATTATTGTGATATAACTTTTTAATGTATTATATTTTGTACAGCTTATATTTCATACTTACCTTAGTTGAAATTAAATTAAACTTTTGAAGTTTTTTTGACTTTGGCCTTGCAACACTGTAAAATCATACTATCATACTTCATACTTATATTACTTATATAATTTTAATGTTATAAATACAAATGTATGGATGGACGGTTGGATGGTTGTTTTTGGTTGAAGATATCTCAAGAACGGCTGAACGTATCTCGATGAAATTTGGCATACATATAGAACATAGTTTGAAAGAATACAAAAGCTACTTATTATGTTTTTTTTTTAATTCGAGTCGTGGGCGATAGCTAGTATAAAATAAGTTTAACAAAAAAAATTGTTTCCCATCTTCGTTTAAGTTTGTGCACTATAATAAATTACATTCTAAGTAGATGTTGATGTGTTTATAAAAGTTTTCATTTCTTAGAACTTTAGTCTTGTCTTTGAAGCTATTTTTCCTTTTATTCGCTAATTACTTCAGTTCTTTTCAATGAAAATTGTTTGTTCCTAGAATTATGCTCATTAAATTTCTTTTCATTCACAATAATTTTTAATTTGAACAAT
>NW_013533059.1:0-512 GCF_000836235.2 Papilio xuthus | reverse complement strand
TGATTTCTCTTTGTTCTTTTGACTTGGGATTACTGAAACAAAGAAAAATAGTTTTTGAAATATATATTACAATTTCATATTCACGAAGAAAGAAGTATGGGTCGCAATTACTGATACATGGATCTTATAGACGAAAATATGGAGTTCCATCCCACATTAAGTGGGACAGGGAGAAGAGTTTTTGATATATTTAAATAATACATCTATTATTGAAGGCTAATGTAGTATGTGATAATTATTCTTCTTGCTATTTGTTCAAGCGAAAAAGAATCGTTTTGTTACAGTTTGCATGAGCTTGTTAAATGTCAAAAAGCGCGCCTTTATAACATGTCATGAGATTATTGATAAATATTTATCAATTTTAAAAGTACACTTTACTTGTATTGACACAATTTTTCCCAATGCGAAATTTTCAAATGCAAAGAAGGAAAATGATAAAGCAAAGATAAGTGTATTTGATTATTTAATATTGTAAGCTGGATAACGTTTTATGGCGGTAATATAGCCTCTTT
>NW_013533058.1:0-1176 GCF_000836235.2 Papilio xuthus | reverse complement strand
TTACGGGTGATAAAAGCATTTGTAGGCGAAAACATTAGACAAAAATGTATGTTTAATATAAAAAATATTTTATAATATCAGTTACCTTATCGCTAAATATTTATAAGTTTTAAGGTAGAAAAAAAAATATTTTTTTTGTAGAAAAAAATTAAAAAATATTTTTTTTGTAGATTTTTTTTTCTGGATAATGTACTTATTCGAAAAACACGTTTCCCCAACGATATGTGCATTATGAATGTTTTAAAATATACAAATTCCTAAAATATATATATATGCCAAAGTTTAATGATCTTTGTCAAATACTTACAAGTATGTGTATTTTTTAAATGTACGGTGATGTATCTATATATAAAACAGATTCCATTGTATGTATAGTTTAAGGCAGTTTAATTTAAATAGATTTAAACTTATTGAAATATTAATTATATTTCTCTATGAATCCTTACCAACTTCCCATTCCTTTCATATCTACTAAATATTCTCTAAACAGCTGTCGCCCGCGACTCCGTCCGCGCGGAATTAAAAAAAAATTATTGGTCGCAGCTTAATGTTGTATAGCTTAAAGCTTTCCGCTATAAATGGACAATCAAACAAAAAAAAAATTTCAAATCGGACCGGTAGTTCCTGAGATTAGGTCATTTGAGAAACAAACTCTTCCGCTTTATAATATAGATATGTCCAAATTTATAAAAATATCAAAATCTAGTACAAAAACGAATTTTTCTATATAAAATAGAACAGTTGCCTGCGACTTTGTAAGTGCGAAAAAAATATAGCCTATGTCACCCGGGGATATTGTAGCTTACCAACTATGAATGAATATTTCAAACTTAAGCAGTTTCGGAATCTTCAAAGCAAACAATCAAATCTTTCCTCTTTATAACATTATGATGGAAAATTTTACTATTTTTTAAATTAACATAATGAGAATTCGGTCTAAATTCAATAAGAAAGTAAATGATTGAAAAGGAAACACTAGTTATAAGTAAAACAGTCGTCTATACTATTTTTAAATTGATTGTTTGAATTCACGTGAAATGGGGAGAACTAGTGACACAATTTAAATAAAAAACAAGCGCGGGAACGCTTACGCATAGTCTGGACGCGCCAGAAATAGCAGTGTGCGGGGGGGATGGGTGACAGAGTGAGGGGGGTGGCGGGAACATAACATGTCCG
>NW_013533057.1:0-1479 GCF_000836235.2 Papilio xuthus | reverse complement strand
ATTTTGCAAAAGTATATTAGAATAGTGCACGGATCACCTTTGCGACTATCACGAAAACTAACTAATGACTTTAGGGAAAAGGAGTGAAAAAATATCGACCACCTTTACAATAATTAATGTTTATCAATTGCTATTGCCATCTTCTGATGGTTAAAGAAATATATTAATTAAAAACAATGAAGGAAACTTGAATAATCAAAAGTGGTTCGTGATCGAATATTGATTTCGGCAGTAGTGCATAGGTAGTGTAAGATTGATTTGGAAGATATCTCGTTAGGTGTTGATTAGTGATCGTGACAGTCGTTTAAGTTGAAAGGCGTGCTTACTGGGCGGGGTGCGTGAGCGGGGCGCGGGCGGTGCCGGCGGGCGCGGCGCGTCGTGCGGGCCCGCGCCGCCCGCGCCGCCCGGCGGACTCGCCACTGCAAAACCAACCAATGTTTTAGTTTCACTTACACATATTCAATTAAAATTAAATAAGAATTAAATATTATCTGTAAACAACAAACATGAATTCGAAATGACTTCAAACGAATATTTAAAACGCATTTTAACATAGGAAAATCAATTGGAATGTTTACATTTTATATCTCTAGTTATAGTAGCAACCTGACCTAATCTAACCGTAGGCGTACTTATGTTAATTCCTTAACAGTATCTTCCACATAAATAAACAAATCCATACTAATGTTACAGGAAAGATTTCATTATTTATTTGATTTCATTATTTATTAGGCTTCAAAAATAAAGAATCGATTTAAGAAATTCTTTCACCGTTGGGAAGTTGCAATATTCCCGGCTATATTACCAGATTGTTTATAATTCCGCGCGAACAAAGTCACGGGCAACTGCAAGTGAGTAATGAGATTACTCCGTACTCCATATTTGTATCATAATACATAGAGATACACAGAGATCGTGTTTCAAACATTTTTCAAAATAACTCATGAAAAAATTCTACATCACTCGACAAGCATAAAGTGGCACACGACATATTTTATTGGCTTCGTTGCATTCAATCGAGATGAACACGTCGAGTGCATTTTTGTTGCCTCCATCCAGTAACTGAACTAAATATATCGTTCTGCATTTCTCCCAGTGAAAGCACCTCGCATGGTATAGTAAAATATTTTTCCTCTAGGGAAAATGTACGCACAAATCCAAAAGGGTAAAGTTTTAACTACCACTATCGTTTGATAAATTACTCTAAAAGAGTTGAATATACATTGAAAGAATTAGAGAGAGAGAGAGAAGGAGAGGAAATGAAAGCAATGGAACTTTAACTATACTATTACAAAAGTATTTTTCATTCGAATTTTTCGCTATCGACTATACCAAATTATTCCTGTAATTTGAGTAACAAAACCAAATCATTTATTAACAAGTAAGTCTTTCTGTATATCTTTCAAAAGACTTTACTTTGCATATTTAACTAAAATACAAAGCGTAAATTCATTTTAATTGGCATAAACAAACCTCCTT
>NW_013533055.1:0-714 GCF_000836235.2 Papilio xuthus | reverse complement strand
TACTAGAAAATAAGTTTGTCAATATTGTATAATAATCTTAAGTTTAATAATTGTCAGCGAATAAAAGGCTTTATCTATCTATCTATCTATATAAGCATTAATGTATTTTATATATACAACCTTATACAGACACAAAATTAAGATAAATTGTTGTAATAATTGAAAACGTGAACAATAAATGTAACATTTTATTAACGTAGAAAAAATAACATGCAAAACTCATGCAGTACACATATATTCATCACAATTATTAAAGAAAAAAGTTAGCATTCCAATTTTAAAAATGATATTACTAACCAATGGTTTCTGAGACTAAAATTTGTATAAAACGTCATTCATATATATCTTAGACAAAACAGAAATAACAATACGTTTTGAATGAGGATTTTTGTCTCAGAAACTCACGGTAAGAGGTAAATTACGTTGATTTACGAAAAAAAACAGAAGTAAAAAATACATTATAATATAACATTAAGGTATAATAAATGTAAATATCTTAATAAAAAAGATAATCAAGACATAGAAAGGAAAAAAAGAGTAGAAAAATGTAACGGATTTAATTAGTGTACAGTATCTAGTCGACAGAACGAATTTTAATCATTCCATTTATTCATGCAGTGTAATTTTATTATTTAATTTAATAATATTGAAATATTTAATCAATAAATTCATAAAGTTTTGTTTATGAAAATGTTTTTTGTTTTAAACACAAAA
>NW_013533054.1:0-2276 GCF_000836235.2 Papilio xuthus | reverse complement strand
AAGAGTAGAGAGGGAAAGAGGACTAAATTAGGCCTCCGGGACGCACACTCATCAAACGAAACGCGGACTTGCTTCCACTTTCCGCCTGTCTTCTGTGTGGTCATGGTATTTCACCGGGCGAACCGGGCCAATTCGTGCGAAGATGTTAAAGCGGGCTCTACCACTGTTGTAGAATAAGTATGATGCTATAGTCCTTTCTAAAAGGCACTATTGTGAATTACTTAAATTAACCTTTTTTATAACATATTATAATAAATATACATACCTATAGTTTATTTCTCCAGCAACAAATACGTAATTAATGTGTGTTATTGTAACCAGTACGGTTGCGAAGAATGAGAACACGTATTGTATTCTTTGGAATGTACCCAATCTCTCCATTGTGTCACATATTTCAGTTTCATCGTTTTTGGTAACGTCCATTTTAAATGTAATATTAACACTTAATGATAAATTAATTATTAATTAAACATTGGCTGGATACATTAAAAATAACTATTTTTTTTTTTCAACTTTATTTTTAAACAACTACACTATAACATTGTTATGATAAAAATAAAATATTATTAACATTTGCAGTGCAATGCTATCTTGATTCTAAAAGTTTTTATCCTTAAAGTAATTATATATTTCTGTTTTATATTATAGCTGCCTCCCGCGACTCCGTTGTGCAGTTTAAAAAAATCTTTATAAGTAACCTATGTGTTCTCTTTCCGACTATGTTCTACATCTATGTCAAATGTCATCGAGATCGACGTAGTCGTTTTGAAGATACCTTCGAACAAACATCCAAATCTCATTTATAATATTACTAGCTATGGCCCGCGACTCCGTCCGCGCAGAATTAAAAAAATTAAAGAGTAGCCTATATGTTTTTCCAGACTATGTTCTACCAAATTTCTTCGAGATCCTTACAACCGTTCTGAAGACACTTTCTAACAAACATCCATTCATTCGCATTTATAATATTAGTAAGATAATAAGAAGTTAATTATACTTACCTTTATTTAAATTATATTTATCACAATACAAAATACAAAGCGTTTTAATTTGTCTTAAATTAGTTTTTATACGTCTATTCACACGGGCAATATGCTTAATTAAAATTCGGAAATGTTTTAATCTACTATATTTTAGAATAAGACTAACTAAACTAACCTAGCGAACCAAATAAAAGAATTCAATTATTTAACGTTTTCAATATAAATAATACATAATTAAAATGTTATCGATAGCTTAATAGTAAATATAATTTAAATAATCAACTTCACACAAAGCTAACTACAATTACTATGTGTACTTGCTCCACAATATTATAATACTACAGCGGTATTACGGTTATTTTTTATTTAATTAACTATAGACCTTTGATGTGTAAATAAAACCTTTTTAATTTATCACAAGATATTACCAAAGACAACCGACAAAACATAGCTAATATCAGTAAGAAAATTCAAGAATCAATACGAAAACATAGGAAACAAGAACGGTTGAACATATTAAAAGCGCAAATAGAAAAAACAGGTGGAATGACAAAAGGGCTAAAACAGCTAAAGGAATATAAACAATGGATACCAAAAATGAAATTACAAAATAAGAAAGAATTAGGCCGTATCACTTCAAGAAGACCATTAATTTCCCATGTTGCAACTGAATTCTACAGGCAACTGTACAAAGAGAGTGGCGAACCAATATCTGCGAGCGAAAAGATGGATGAAAAAGATGGTGGCAAAGAAAAAATACCAAGTATATTAGAAGCAGAAATTGCTATGGCTATTCGAACGCAAAAAAATGATAAAGCACCCGGAGATGACAAAATTTCGAACGAACTTCTAAAAAACACATTGTCATCGATCACTAAAGTCTTAACATTCCTATTCAATGAGATATTAAACAGTGAGCAAATTCCCGTTCAATGGACAAAGACTACCATAACCCTACTACATAAAAAAGGGGATAGAAGGGACATTAACAACTATAGACCAATATCCCTTATGTCAAATTTATATAAAGTGTTCTCTAAAGTCATTCTCGGAAGAATCTCCCAAATCTTAGAAGCCAACCAACCTAGAGAACAGGCAGGCTTTCGCTCAGACTTTTCGACTATAGACCATATCCACGTCGTAAAACAGGTCATAGAAAAATGTAACGAATATGGTCAGAACTATTATTTAGCATTCGTAGATTACAGTAAGGCCTTCGATTCCCTGTGCCATGGTTATATCTGGAAGACGCTAGTTAGTCAAGGTGTAGAGGACAAATACGTAAACATTATA
>NW_013533053.1:0-699 GCF_000836235.2 Papilio xuthus | reverse complement strand
AGAGGTCAAGTTACTGTAATACTTGCTAGAGGCACAACGTCAGTGTGTTATCAAACATTGAAACGCAAGAACATGGCAGCGAATGGAAAATTAGGTAATTTATTTTTTAGTAAAATAATTTTGGTTTGCATTATGAAAAAGTGTTATGATGCTTTGACTTAGTTCATTATTATATTATCCCCTTATACAGATGAATCTTTTTATAAAGGCATATTCAAAAAACAGTGTACATCTTAAAATTTTGATATTGGTTGGATAATTAATTATTGTTATAATTCCTTTGTCTGATACTGGTATTGCTGATGTCCATGGGCGTCGTTGAACACCTCGGTGTTTACGCTGCTCGTTTGCCCCCTTCTGTTATAAAAAAAAAAATAGAATTTTCTACTTGCTAGCAATATATAAAATTGATTTTCAAATAGAAAATATTTGATATTATTTAAGTATAGATGTTCCTGAATTCATTTTGACCAATCAGCCACAGAGGTTGGTTCTAGGCTTATTGGTAAAAAATTAATCATTTTTTCATTATGAGCTGTAGCAGAATCACAATGCACAAGTGCGAAAGGTACAGTCACACTATCAAATAATTTATTGATTAAATTAATTATTTTTTACAGCTCTTCTCAGCGTATCTGATAAGGCGGGGCTATTGCCTTTTGCGAAATGCTTATCAGACATTGGCCTGGGGTTAGTGGG